>NC_072429.2:106897500-107252000 GCF_028878055.3 Symphalangus syndactylus
CAAATTTTTTTCACATAAGTATTTGAACTCCTGCAGCCAAATCTTTCCATTTTTCAAGAGAAATGGTCTATCATTCAAGATTCAGTCAAGAGAACTACGCAAATCCAAATTCTATGATATATCCGCATTTCTACATGTAGCCAACTAACAGCTTTTTGTATTTGTTATTGATATATGATAGCTGTACACATTTTGGGGGTACATGTGATATTTTTATACATGTATACGATGTGTAATGATCAAATCAGGTTAAAGACATACACACATACATGCCCCGCTTACCAATTAAGCCAGTGGGGCTCCAATTTATGATAGTATTATAACGATATTTCTGTAGACACATCAGTGAATAAAATTAGCCTCAAAATATTTTACTGAAGTTATAATCTCAACCTTCTCAGAATTGTAGGACACATTCAGCTCAGCAACTGCAGGCCACTTAATTTTGTGATCATTCATCTATTTACTCATTTATCCACCAAACATTTACAGAGTGTCTACGCTAGAGGAAGGGTGTGTAGAGAGAAATAAGACATTGTACTTGTCTTTAAGGAGCTTATAAACTACCCAGGAGGTCTGACCTGTAA
The DNA here is from genome assembly GCF_028878055.3 of Symphalangus syndactylus. Taxonomy (NCBI): domain Eukaryota; kingdom Metazoa; phylum Chordata; class Mammalia; order Primates; family Hylobatidae; genus Symphalangus; species Symphalangus syndactylus. The sequence continues at coordinate 106,898,088 of NC_072429.2, forward strand.
ACTGAATTAGGCCAGGCACAGTGGCTCATGCCTGTAATCCCAGCACTTTGGGAGGCTGAGAGACAGGTGGATTACTTGAGGTCAGGAGTTGGAGACCATCCTGGGCAACATGGTGAAACTCTTTTTCTATCACAAAATACAGAAAAAATTAGCTGGGCCTGGTGATGTGGCCTGTGGGCCCAGCTACTTGGAAGGTGGGAGGATTGCTTAAGCCAGGGAAACAGAGGTTGCAGTGAGCCAAGATTGCACCACTGCACTCTAGCCTGGGCAACAGAGTGAGACTCTGTCTCAAAAACAAAAAACAAAAAACACTAAACTAAATTAAATTAATATGTGCATTAACAGCTTATTACAGGAATTTATTTAGTGCAAAGAAACAAACTTGGGTCATTTAAAAATCAGTTGTCAAAACCACAGTTCTGCTTACCCTTCCCCCAATCTCCCATGCACAATTCTCCCCACCTAATCTGCATGTCACATATGCTAATTATTGTATGATTGAAGGAGCTGGGAATATTTGCTGGCTGTTTCACACTTATTACTCACTAAACTTCATTACTCTACCAAACTGTGCATGCCAAGAAGCCAGTTACACAGTCCACCTTCTCAGACACTCTGTATATGGGACTGGACGTATATAACTTAAGATGGAAGAGAAATAAAGACTGTTCCTTGTTGTTTTAACTTTTCTCATCTTAATTTCTCCCTTATCCCCTAAACCTCCTAATCCCCTCACCTTAATATTCATTTCTATGTATAGGTAGAACATAGCAAAATACTTGGCATAATTTTTATCCAACAGAAAATAATGGAATAAGATTTAATCTCTCTTTTAAAAAAATGAAAGTATGTCATTTGCCTTTGAGACTTCCTACCTTAAGCCCTACAGTGTAAATAGGTATCCAAATATACTGGACTGAGGAAGGGAGTTACAATAGTAGGGTTTTCAGAGTTTTGGAATCATTCAAATTAGAATCATACAATTGGCTGCTGTAATGTGTAACTGAGTTTGGGGGGTCCCCATACATTTCTTTTTATTCATAGAATAGAAACTATTTACATCCTCTAGAATAAATTATAAGCTATATTTAAAGGATAGATTTTATTTATTGAGCATCTTCTATGTTTTAGGCACTATGTTAGATTTACTGTTGAATTTAATATTTACAATTACTAGGTAGTGTTACCACATTTCCAGATAAAGAAACAGACCTGAGAGAATAGAGTAACTTGTGCAAAAGGACACACTAGTCAGTGACAGTGTCAGGGTAGACATACAGATTTGTCCAACCCTGGGCCTTGCTCCTCTCACTAAACCACACTGCTACCCTGAAGTATATCCTTGTTCACTTGGTCATGATTTCACGTTTATAGATTCCCTTAGCTGCCACTTGATCTTTAAGCCAAAGAAGTAAAAGAAAGCCAGAGAACAGTTAACAATTTCAAATACAGCTGTACCTGTCCAATTTTCTTAACAAGGCCACAATCTGATTTCAGCCATGGTCGTAGCAAATACACTAGGTAAAATGCTTGTGAATTGGCTTCCCTGGTGATAAGTAGGATCTGGTAACAAGTACAAACATAAGATAATATTGGTTATTCTCTTGTAATTTATTGTGGGAGTGGATTGGCTTCACTGAGACTGAAGATAGATAAATTTAATATATGCCATTTTACAATGCATAGAGACAAATTGTCATTGGTTGCTATTGACATCGACCATCAATGTAACGGTGCTGTTCAGTTTCCCTAAAGTCCCTCTTGGCCTAGCTGCCTATTTACCCTCACCAATTAGATATATTGTATGCATTAATAAATGCATATACTGAAGTAGTTATGTGTGCCTGTTGTATGCTTTACACATAGTAATTTTCATTCCTCTATCAAATTGAGCATGCAAATAAGCCAATTATATGCCACTGTATTGGTCTGCTTTCACATTGCTATAAAGAACTGCCCAAGACTGGGTAATTTATAAAGAAAAGAAATTTAATTGACACACAATTCCACAATGGCTGGGGAGGCCTCTGGAAACTTACAATCATGGTGGAAGGGGAAGCAGGCACATCTTACATGGCAGCAGGCAAGAGAAGAAGTGCGAAAGAGGAACTTCCAAACACTTATAAAACCCATCAGATCTTATGAAAACTCACTCACTATCATGAGAACAGCATGAGGGAAACTGCCCCCATGAACCAACCACCTCCCTCTCTTGATATGTGGGGATTACAGTTTGAGATGTAATTTAATGTGAGATGTAAAGTACAAATACAATTTGAGATGAGATTTGGGTGAGGACACAGAGCCAAACCATATCAGCCACCTTCTCAGATTCTCAAATCTATGACTGCATAGTCAACCAGAATGTTGAAGAGGGTCTAGTGTGAATCAGGTTCCCTCTTACCCACCCACCAGCCAATCTTGTCAATCTATAATCTAGAACTCTAATGAGGTAGGTCCTGGACATCTCCTCTGCAACCACAGAAAGAACTAGGAGAGTAAATATTAAGCATTAATTTCTAGTATAAATAGTCTAGGAAGGAAAAAAATCAGGGCAAAAACAGAGCCTCATGCCACTTTCCCTACTGCTCTAAGCCAGTCCCTAACTCAAGCTTTTTTCCAGATCCCAAAACTCTTCCATTCAAGGTTATTTCACCACTCCCTCCACATGTGTGTTCACTAACTTTTACTATTTAGGATAAATCCAGGTACATGATGAGCCTTTGTTTTCCTTTCTAAAGGAGCCCATGGTGATGGGAGAATCTGCTTCCTACCTAGTGTGACTACATTTGCCATTGGACATTCTGCTTCCAAACTGTAAGAATCTGTGCTAGTGAAAGAGATTCTCCATGAAATTTCCCTGATCCATTCCATGGTGCCCCATTCTTTAATAGCCCTGGCCCCTCAAAATTAGGGGATGTCGATAGTATTTTTTTCTAGGATATTTGTCCATTTACTCTGTGAAATTACTCTACTTTATTAAAAGGGAAGTTTGTAGATCCCTTAATAATTTTTTAAATTTAATCCCATCTGCAATTAGTCTAGCAAATTTATTAAAGCTTATAGCATATAGATGACCTTCTTCCAAATTTCATGTACAACTTCTCTATTTCTGTATTCTTTTATTCTTTTTAGTTGAGGGTAGGAGGATTCTATCATACCAGTGTTCATGCTTCCATTTTCCCAGTCTTTCATTGAGACTTCTACGTTTATTTATTTAGAATGCCATACTCAACTTCCCCCTATTCTGGAATTTTGATTAAAATACTAATTTTCATCCATGGGAGTTTTCCGATGCTCAGCGAGGTCTTTTGTGCCCAGAAAAGACTATTTAGAATTATGTGTGATTTAAATATTCTATGTAATGAATTTCCCAACTAAAAACACAAATTTTCCTTAAGCCTTAAAAAGTTATTTTATCTGTAAATGTAGCAAATTTTATACAAAACAAGAACAATAATTTTCATGAGGATCTTTACTTAATGTTTGGCTAACTAGAGTAGAATAAATTCCACATAAATGTTCAATGTATGGACTTAATTAATTTTTCTAAGTATTTTAAAGTCCACTTTTTAGATTAGTATATTTCATTTCCTTTTGAGGAAATTTAAATGCTTGGGTAGGCAAGCACACAGTACTACTAAGAAAATCCTTTCTAGAACTTATACAACTCATTTGTCTAATAAATTGTGTGTGTTTTTATGTGTGTGGGTAAGAAGAAAGAATGAATTAATCTTAAGTTCTTAATACAAATACTCTAATAGTGTTTTAAAATTTAGGCAAATTATCTTAACTTTCAACTTAAAGTCACAAACTTAATATCAGTTACTTTTTTAAACTTGGAATCACAGGATTCAGCTTACAAATTCTCTAAAATTTCAAATTCCCTTTAACATTATAAACTAGTTATATAACATATATACATATTATTCTTAGTTCAGCACAAAATGATTTAAGCTATGGGCTTAATTTCCTCATCATTTGAATAATATAATTAACAAGATGAACTCAAGAGCTACAACTCAAACTTCAGATCTTCAAAACTGAGACTGTACATTCTTTCCAAACAACAATGGAACGCTGACAAAAACTGACTATATACCAAGCAACCAAAAAAAAATCTTGAATAAGTTTTACAGAGCATGTAAACAGACCATGTAACATTGCCAAAATATTACAAAATTCAAAAAGAATACTAAAGAACAAATAAAAGAAATCCATTGATTTGGACATTTAAAAATATTTCAGTAAAAATTAAAACATAATTAAATAATATTTGTAATAACAATACTGGATACCAACACATAATCATTGGCAATATTCCTTACTGAACTTCCTTGCAGCTACCATCTACCTTTCGATTAGTCTTTCTTATTCTGAAGCACATTAGTACTGGGCTCACCATTTTCATCTCCAGTATTTATTCTCATCATTCTTGGTAAAGTTAAATTCATATAGACAATTTATCCACGATCTTAAAAGTTCAAGTTCTAGACTTCCTCAATTGCAAAGTGGCTTCTTCCACAGCTAAAGAAAGAATATTTCTTTAAATTTGTATTGGAAATTTGTTACCAGAGTATCCTCACAGTATTATATTATTCATTCCATAATAACTACTCTACTAAGATATAGTTTATATATGTCCTATAAGGTTGCCCAACTCCATCATTTATCTAATTATTCTATTTTAACACTGACTACTGAAAGTACAAGCATTCCTGAAAGTATAACAAAATATAATAAAATTAAGTACCAAGATGTAACTGAAAAGACTCTTGGCAACCATTTTAAAACAAATACATTTTTAAAGCCCATATGCAGGGATCTGATTTCTAGTGTCACAATGAAACTATTCCAAACTCCCTCAAACTGGTATGATGCCTACTATGCTGGACACATAGTTCATAATATTATAGAGTTATTGGATGATTGATGTAATTTATTTCAATAGCATTTGCACAATATTTATTTATTAGACTCCTCAAACAATGTCTAAGAAGAATAGTGATGAAATATAAATAAAGACACTTAAAATCACATCCATCTACAAAGCAATAATATCTAGTTGGAAAGAGAAAATTAACAAAGATGAAGGAAAAAGAGAATAATTGATTTATGGTATGATACTGACTCTGAAGATATGTCAGTATTAGATAAAAATTGTATTAAACTGTATAGATTATCCACTGACCTATCGTGAATTACCCAATAGCAGTTTATATTCCTTATATAAAAAGAAATGTATGGCTATAGATAAGCAGAACAGGGCTGGGACAGGAGCTCCATGATGTTATCAACATCCCAGCTTCCTTCCCTCTTTCCATTTTGTCATGGTTAGCATTTAGCTTTCATTCCTTTGTTTATTTTGTAAACATAAAATGAGAGCTCCATCTGCAACTTCAGGTTTAGATGCTAGAAGGAATATAAAGGAAGCACCAAGGAGGAAAAGTGGTGCCAGGTCTATACTGGGAGAACAATTCCTAGAAACTCACTTATGTTTCAGTTGCCAGAAAATTAACATCCTTGCTCAAAAAAAGAAAAAAGAAAAGAAAAGAAAAGCTGGCCAGAATAAAATTGGGATTCTATAAGAAGAAAGAAAGGGAGAGAGGATGTTAGGTGGATGATCATTTCTGTCTGCAATCTTGAGAGTTGGAAGAAGGGAGAAAATTCTTGGTAAGTGTTACTGGAAAAGGTTTCATGGAGGAAGTGGAACAAGAGGTTGATCTTAAGAGATGGCAGCATTTAGATACCAAGAAGATGGAGTTTTTCCAGTAGTATGAACAGCATAAAGAAAAGTGAAAGGTAAGTTTGAATGATTAATCTGACATATTTAGAGAACAGATTATATTGGAGACAGTTCCAAGGAGCAACGAATTGGTGGAGACTTCAAATCACGGTGCTCTTTGACAGAAAGACTTTTTGTGCTTGACATGGAGTACATGAGGAATCTGTTGGAAGTGTGAAGCAAGGGGAAGAATGTATTTAACTAATAGTTTAACAAAGCTTGCTGTGGTTGCTGAATGTGGTATAGATTAAAATGGAAAGAAACTGGACCTATGAAGTCATGAATAACATTCAAGTGCTTTTGCTGCAACAGTTATGGTTGTTGCCCAACTCAAAGTCTTAGCCTTATCATAACACAGTGTTTCCTGACTGATGATTCATAAACTGTCAGTTGTCCATGATGTGCTCTCTGATCCTCTCAGAAAATGTACTATTCGTTCTTGAGACTTCACTAACAGTCATTATCAGAACAATATTGTTAGTATATTTTTCAACATATGAGATATATTCTACATTGGATTGCTGCAATTGAGCTTTGGAGGAGCAAATATAAGTGGCGATTTTTTAAAAGAGGCCATTTTCATTTTGGTCAACATGTTTAAAGTTAAGTGTTGACGGCATCCATGTGTGGAGAAGTGTGTGAAGACTAATTTTTATGGCAGTGTCCTTTTCAAACACTGCATCGAGTCTGGTTTAATGGTCTGGCTGACTCACTCTCCACTCCTTACCCCATCCCTCCACTCCCCATCCCTGGGGCAACTCAAATTTCTGCTGCAGGAGTTGAGCCCCACCCCCAGCTTGGGGACCAATCTTGCTTTCTTCTATAAGAGGAGGAATTCTGAAACCATAAGCAAGTAACTCAGTGACTCAGCAACACAGCATGAAGTCAGCTTTGCTTCTGGACAGGGTTAATCTTTGCATCTCTTTCCGATAATTAGGTTTTTCCTTCTTGAACACCCTATTGTGATGGTGACTCAGTGTCCTCTTTTTCCAGAGCCAAAGTCTCATCTGAATGCTGTTGGTCATCCTGAAGCCAGTGTTCTACCCGAGTCCTATCAATCCACTCTCTGGCAATTCTTCCTCATGCTTCCTACCTTCTTGACATTTCTAGCTATTTCTAGTTATCAAATTCCCAGGAGCTCAGATGCCAGTATTTATTGCCTATTTTGTATTGCTTAGAGTTGTCTGGTCTCCTGAGTCAAGCCATTCAGACTTGCCCTTCACTTTTATAAATGTTTACATCTCAGAGTCAGTCTATCAGCCTTTAATTTGTAGAAGGATTTTCCACCCAACTAATAATACATTTTTATTTCTTATATTTTCCCTTCCCCATTTCAAGCAGATAGCCAGGCCCTTACTATTTCCTTGGCTCAGATAATTTTCTGAGAAGAAGGCAGAAAAGAAACTGCTTGATGAAGATGAATTTTTTTTGTGGCTTTAGAAAAACTTGCTGAAGAGTTAATGTTAAATATTTTAAATGGGTGGAAGAAAGAAATGTAGACTAGGCAGTTTCTTCATGGTGTCTATGGTCTTTACAATTTGGTATGCTTTTGCAGTGGCTGGTACCGGTTTTTCCATCCCATATTTAGTGCTTCCTTCAGGAGCTCTTGTAAGGCAGGCCTGGTGGTGGTAAAAACCTCTCAGCATTTGCTCATCTGTAAAGGATTTTATTCCTCCTTCATTTAGGAAGCTTAGTTTGGCTGGATAAGAAATTCTGGGTTGAATATTCTTTTCTTTAAGAATGTTGAATATTGGCCCCCACTCTCTTCTGGCTTGTAGGATTTCTGCAGAGAGATCTGCTGTTAGTCTGATGCGCTTTCCTTTGCGGGTAACCTGACATTTCTCTCTGGTTGCCCTTAACATTTTTTCCTTCATTTCAACCTTGGTGAATCTGATGAATACGTGTCTTGAGGTTGCTTTTCTCGAGGATATCTTTGTGATGTTCTCTGTATTTCCTGAATTTGAATGTTGGCCTGTTTTGCTAGGTTGGAGTTCTCCTGGATAATATCCTAAAGAGTGTTTTCGAACTTGGTTCGTTTGTCTCCATCACTTTCAGGTACACCAATCGAACTAGGTTTGGTCTTTTCACATAGTCCTATATTTCTTGGAGGCTTTGTTCGTTCCTTTTCATGATGTTTTCTCTAATCGTGTCTTCAGGCTTTATTTCATTAAGTTGATCTTCAATCTCTGATATCCTTTCTTCCACTTGATCAATTCAGCTATTGAACTGTGCTGGGAGATCCGCTGCTGTCTTCAGAGCCAGCAGGCAGGAACATTTAAGTCTGCTAAAGCTGCAACCACAGCTGCCCCTTCCCCCAGGTGCTCTGTCCCAGGGAGATGGGAGTTTTATCTATAAACTCCTGACTGGGGCAGCTGCCTTTCTTTCAGAGATGCCCTGCCAAGAGAGGAGGAATCTAGAGAGGCAGTCTGGCTACTGTGGCTTTGCGGAGCTGCGGTGGGCTCGGCTCAGTTCGAACTTCCAGGCAGCTTTGTTTACACTATGAGGGGAAAACCGCCTACTCAACCCTCAGTGATGGTGGACTCCCCTCCCCCCACCAAGCTCGAGTGTCCCAGGTCAACTTCAGACTGCTGTGCTGGCAGTGAGAATTTCAACCCAATCAATCTTAGCTTGCTGGGCACCGTGGGGGAGGGATCCGCTGAGCTACACCACTTGGCTCCCTGGCTTCAGCCCCCCTTGTAGGGGAGTGAATGGTTCTATCTTGCTGGTGTTCCAGGAGCCACTGGGGTATGAAGAAAAACTCCTGCAGCTAACTCAGTGTCTGCCCAAATGGCCACCCAGTTTTGTGTTTGAAAACCAGGACCCTGGTGGTACAGGCACCCGAGGGAATCTCCTGGTCTGAGGGTTGAGAAGACCTTGGGAAAAGTGTAGGAACTGGGCTGGAATGCACAGTTCCTCATAGCACAGCCCTTCACGGCTTCCTTTGGCTAGGGGAGGGAGTTCCCTGAACACTTGCACTTCCCAGGAGAGACAACGCCCCACCCTGCTTGAGCTCGCCCTCCATGGGCTGCACCCACTGTTTAACCAGTCCAATGAGATGAGCCTGGTACCTCAGTGGAAATGCAAAATCACCCACCTTCTGCATTGATCTCGCTGGGAGCTAAAGACCAGAGTTTTCCTATTAGGCCACCTTGCCAGCATCAACTAGTGGGCAAAATGACCAGCTAGCATCATAATGACAGGACCAAATTCACACATACCAATATTAACCTTAAATGTAAATGGGCTAAATTCCCCAATTAAAAGACACAGACTGGCAAATTGGATAAAAAGTCAGGACCCATCCATGTGCTACATACAAGAGACCCATCTCATGTGCAAAGACACGCATAGGCTCAAAGTAAAGGGATAAAAGAATATTTACGAAGTAAATGGAAAGCAAAAAAAAGCGGGGATTAAAATCCTAGTCTCTGATAAAACAGACTTTAAACCAACAAAGATCAAAAAAGACAAAGAAGGGTATTAAATAATGGTAAACGGATCAATGCAACAAGAAGACCTAACTATCCTAAATATATACTCACTCAATACAGGAGCACGCAGATTCATAAGGCAAGTTCTTAGAGACCTACAGAGAGACTTAGACTCCCACACAATAATAGTGGGAGACTTTAACACCGCACTGTCAGTATTAGACAGATCAATGAGACAGAAAATTAACAAGGATATTCAGGACTTGAACTCACCTATGGACCAAGCAGACCTAATAGACATCTAAAGAACTCTCCACCCCAAATCAAGAGAATACATATTCTTCTCAGCCCTACATCACACTTATTCTAAAATTGAACACATAATTGGATGTAAAACACTCCTTAGCAAATGCAAAAGAACAAAGATCATAACAAACAGTCTCTTAGACCACAGTGCAATTAAACTGGAACTCAGGATTAAGAAACTCACTCAAAACCACACAACTGCATGGAAACTTAACAACCTGCTCCTGAATGACTACTGGGTAAACAATGAAATTAAGGTGGAAATAAATAAGTTCTTTGAAACCAATAACAACAAAGACACAATGTACCAAAATCTCTGGGACACAGCTAAAACAGTGTTTAGATGGAAATTTATAGCATTCAGTGCCCACAGGAGAAAGCAGGAAAGATCTAAAATTGACAGCCTAACATCACAATTAAAAGAACTAGAGAATCAAGAGCAAACAAATTGAAAACCTAGCAGAAGACAAGAAATAACTAAGATCAGAGCAGAACTGAAGGAGATAGAGGCACGAAAAACCCTTCAAAAAATCAACTAATCCAGGAGCTGGTTTTTTGAAAACATTAACAAAATAGATAGACCAATATCCAGACTAATAAAGAAGAAAAGAGAGAACAATCAAATAGATACAATAAAAAATGATAAAGGGGATATCACCACTGATCCCACAGAAATACAAAATACCATCAGAGAATACTATAAACACCTTTACGCAAATAAAAAAGAAAACCTGGAAGAAATGGATAAATTCCTGGATGCACACACCCTCCCAAGACTAAACCAAGAAGAAGTCAAATCTCTGAATGAACCAATAACAAGTTGCGAAATTGAGGCAGTAATTAATAGCCTACCAACCCAAAAAAGTCCAGGACCAGACAGATTCACAGCTGAATTCTATAAGAGGTACAAAGAGGAACTGGTACCATTCCTTCTGAAACTATTCCAAACAATAGAAAAAGAGGGACTCCTCCCTAACTCACTTTATGAGGCCAGCATCATTCTGATACCAAAACCTGGCAGAGACAAACAAAAAAAGAAAAATCAGGCCAATAACCCTGATGAACATTGATGCAAAAATCCTCAATAAAATACTGGCAAACTGAATCCAGCAACATATCAAAAAGCTTCTCCACCACGATCAAGTTGGCTTCATCCCTGGGATGCAAGGCTGGTTCAACATATGCAATTCAATAAACATAATCCATCACATAAACAGAACCAATGACAAAAACCACATGATTATCTCAATAGATGCAGAAAAGGCCTTCAGGAAAATTCAACACCACTTCATGCTAAAAACTCTCAATAAACTAGGTATCGATAGACTGTATCTCAAAATAATAAGAGCTATTTATGACAAACTCACAGCCAATACCATACTGAATGGGCAAAAGCTGGAAGCATTGCATTTGAAAACTAGCAGAAGACAAGGATGCCCTCTCTCACCACTCCTATTCATCATAATATTGGAAGATATGGTCAGGGCAACCAGGCAGGAGAAAGAAATACAGGGTATTCAAATAGGAAGAGAAGAAGTCAAATTGTTGCTGTTTGCAGATGACATAATTGGATATTTAGAAAACCCCATCGTCTCAGCCCAAAATATCCTTAAGCTGATAAGCAACTTCAGCAAAGTCTCAGGATACAAAATGAATGTGCAAAAATCACAAGCATTCCGATATACCAATAATAGACAGAGAGCCAAATCTTAAGTGAACTCCCATTCACACTTGCTGCAAAGAGAATAAAATACCTAGGAATACAACGTACAAGGGATGTGCAGGACCTCTTCAAGGTGAACTACAAACCACTGCTCAAGGAAATAAGAGAGGACACAAACAAATGGAAAAAATTCCATGCTCATGAATAGGAAGAATCAATATCATGAAAATGGCCATACTGCCCAAAGTAATTTATAGATTCAATGCTATCCCCATCAAGCTACCACTGACTTTCTTCACAGAATTAGAAAAAACTAATTTAAATTTCGTATGCAATCAAAAAGAGGCCACACAGCCAAGACAATCCTAAGCAAAAAGAACAAAGCTGGAGGCATCACGCTACCTAACTTCAAACTATACTACAAGGCTACAGTAACCAAAACAGCAAGATACTGGTACCAAAACAGATATATAGACCAATGGAACAGAACAGAGCCCTCAGAAATAATGCCACATATCTCCAAACATCTGATCTTTGACAAACCTGACAAAAACAAGCAATGGGGAAAGGATTCCCTATTTAATAAGTGGTGTTGGGAAAACTGGCTAGCTATATGCAGAAAACTGAAACTGGACCCCTTCCTTACACCTTATACAAAAACTAACTCAAGATGGATTACAGATTTAAACGCAAGACCTAAAACCATAAATAACCCTAGAAGAAATCGTAGGCAATACCATTCAGGACAGAGGCATGGGCAAAGACTTCATGAGTAAAACACCAAAAGCAATGGCAACAAAAGCCAAAATGGACAAATAGGATCTAATTCAACTAAAGAGCATCTGCACAGCAAAAGAAACTATCATCAGAGTGCACAGGCCTACAGAATGGGAGAAAATATTTGCATCTATCCATCTGACATAGGTCTAATATCCAGAGTCTACAAAGAACTGAAACAAATTTACAAGAAAAAACAAACAACCCCATCAGAAAGTGGTCAATGGATATGAACAGCCCCTTCTCAAAAGAAGACATTGAGGCAGTCAACAAACATATGAAAAAAATCTCATTATCATTGGTCATTAGAGAAATGCAAATCAAAACCACTATGAGCTAACATCTGACACCAGTTAGAATGGTGATCATTAAAAAGTCAGGAAACAACAGATGCTGGAGAGGATGTGGAGAAATAGGAACGCTTTTACATTGTTGGTGGGAGTGTGAATTAGTTCAACCACTGTGGAAGAAAGTGTGGCAATTCCTCAAGGATCTAGAACCAGAAATACCATTTGACCCAGCATTCCCATTACTGGGTATATACCCAAAGGATTATAAATTATTCTACTATAAAGCCACATGCACACATATGTTTATTGTGGCACTGTTCATGATAGCAAAGACTTGGAACCAACCCAAATGCCCATCAATGAGAGGCTGGATAAAGAAAATGTGGCATATATACACCATGGAATACTATGCAGCCATAAAAAAGGATGAGTTCATGTTCTTTGCAGGGACATGGATGATGCTGGAAACCATCATTCTCAGCACACTAACAAGGGAACAGAAAACCAAACACTGCATGTTCTCACTCATAAGTGGAAACTGAACAATGAGAACACATGCACACAGGGAGGGAAACATCACACACTGGGGCCTGTCAGGGGGTGGGGGGCTAGGCAGAGATAGCATTAGGAGAAATACCCAATGTACATGACATTTTGATGGGTGCAGCAAACCACCATGGCACGTGTATACCTGTGTAACAAACCTGCATGTTCTGCACATGTATCCCAGAACTAAAAGTATAATTTAAAAAAAAAGAAAAGAAAAGAAATGTAGGCAAGGCACAGTGGCTACCCCATGTAATCACAGCACTTTGGGAGGCCAAGGTGTGTGGATCACTTGAGCCCAGAAATTCAAGGCCATTCTGGGCAACATAGAGAAACCTCTTTCTACAAAAAATACAAAAATTAGCTAGGCGTGGTGGTGCATGCTTGTATCCCAGCTACTTGGAGGTTTGAGGTGCAAAGATTGCTTGAGCTGAGGAATTCAAGGCTGCAGTGAGCCATAATTTTGTCACTGCACTCCAACCTGGGCAACAGAATAAGACCTTGTCTCAAGAAAAAAAAAAAAAAAGAAGGAGGGAGAGAGGGAGGGAGGGAGGGAGAGGGAGGGAAGGAAGGAAGGAAGGAAGGAGGGAAAAAAGATGATCGGGTGAAAAAGAAAGAAAAGAAAAAGGAAAGTAACCGAACAGAAAGGAAAAGAAAAGAAAAGGAAGGAGAAGAGAAGAGAAGAGAAAAGAAAAAAGAAAAGAAAAGAAGTCTATGGAAAGTAAACTCATCTTAGGTCAGTCTCCCTGGGAGTTCATAAGACCAGAGCGGGTAGCTGTATGGGATACCAAGAAGCCTAGGCCCAGAAACCCCCCATGCCCAAACTTCCCACACTTCGGGAGCGGTACAGACTGGACACAGCTTCAGAAACGGAAAGGGCCAGTCCAGCTAGAACAAGATTGTCATGGCAGTGAGTGGATGGGAGGTGAGCATAGGAATGAGACTGATCATCCTTCTAGCCTACTGCAGTTGGGGTTCAAAGATGGACTCAACTTAATTTTTTAAAAATAATTTTATAGGCTGGGCGCGGTGACTCACGCCTGTAATCCCAGCACTTTGGGAGGCCAAGGTGGGTGGATCATGACATCAGGAGATTGAGACCATCCTAGCTAACATGGTGAAACCCCGTCTCTACTAAAAATTAAAAAATTAGCTGGGCGTGATGGCAGGTGCCTGTAGTCCCAGCTACTCGGGAGGCTGAGGCAGGAGAATGGCGTGAACCCGGGAGGCGGAGCTTGCAGTGAGCCAAGATCGTGCCACTGCACTCTAGCCTGGGTGACAGAGCAAGACTCCATCGCAAAAAACAATAATAATAATAATAAAATAATTTTATAAGACATCAATTATTATAAAATCAATAATTTTATAAGACAGTAATATAAATAAAATATGAACTCTGCCTTTGAGGAATTTTAAGATCAATATGGAAAATATGACAAGGTCATTAATACATTATAAATAAATAGGCCAGACATGGTGGTACACACCTGTAATCCCAACACTTTGGGATGGTAAGGCAGGAGTATTGCCTGAGCCCAGGAGGTCGAGGCTGCAGTGAGCTATAATAGTGCCACTGCACTCTACCCTGGGTGACAGAGTGGGACCCTGTCTCAAATACATAAATAAATAATAACATAACATAGCATAGCATAACAACATAATATCTGTGTCATTAAAGATGTAAAAAAATTACCTCTGATTAGAAGGATCAATAACATCCTCATAGAGAACTGAAAAAAAAAACTGATACAACATAGGAAAGAATAGTGAAACCCCATCTATACTAAAAATACAAATGTTAGCCAGATACGGTGGCACACACCTGTAGTACCAGCTGCTCAGGAGGCTGAGGCAGGAGAATCGCTTGAATCAAGGAGGCAGAGGTTGCAGTGAGCCAAGATCACACCACTGCACTCCAGCTTGGGCAACAGTGAGACTCCTTCTGTAAAACAAACAAAAAAACATAAGAAAGAAAAGGCTGGGTGTGGTGGCTCATGCCTGCAATCCCAGCACTTTGGGAGGCCGAGGAAGGCGGATAACCTGAAGTCAGGAGTTTGAGACCAGCCTGGCTAAAATGGTGAAACCCTGTCTCTACTAAAAATACAAAAAAAAAAAAAAAAATAGCCAGGTGTGGTGGCGTGTGCCTGTGATCCCTGCTACTAAGGAGGATGAGGCAGGAGAATCGCTTGAACCTGGGAGATGGAGGCTTCAGTGAGCCGAGATCATGCCACTGCACTCCAGCCTGGGTGGCAGTGAGACTCCATCAAAAAAAAAAAAAATAAATAAGAGAGAGAGAGAGGAGAGAGACAGAGAGAAGAAAGAAAGAAAGAAAGAAAGAAAGAAAGAAAGAAAGAAAGAAAGAAAGAAAGAAAGAAAGAAAAGGAAGGAAGGAAAGAAGAAAGAGGAAGGAAGGAAGGAAGGAAGGAAGGAAGGAAGGAAGGAAGGAAGGAAGGAAAGAAGGAAGGAAGGAAGGAAGGAAGGAAAGAAGGAAGGAAAGAAAGAAGGAAAGAAGGAAGGAGGAAGGAAGAAGGAAGCAAGGAAGGAAGGAAAGAAAGAAAAAGAAAGAAAGAAAGAAAGAAAGGGAAAGAAAGAAAGAAAAAGAAAGAAAGACCTCCAGTTGGGAAAGCAACATTCAATAGGCAGTCTATTTGACTGGAACACACAACATCTAAAGTGTCCTGGGAAGTGATAAAGTTAGAGATGAAAGAGGACATGTTCACACTCTGAACAGAGCACCCAAAGGGATCCAAAGAGCTGCCTTAGCAATGTAGGAGACTCACTCCTGATGCAGTGCCATCCTTCAGGATGTCAAGAATTAGCTAGGACATAAATACAAGCTACCATCTTTTGTCCCCTTATAACATATGGTAGAATCAGTCAACCTAAAATAAGATCGGCAACAGTTAAAGTGTGAGATCTTCAATTTTACCCGTGAGCATTAGACTTAGTAAAAATATGGGTCCAAAGGGGGTTAAAAACATAGAAATTAAAGAAGCCATATTTGACAATACTAGACGTGGAAAAAAGAACTCACTGATGAATCAACTTTCATTACAAAGTTTTCACAGGAAAAAAGATCTCAACAAAAGTAAGAAAATAAGAATGAAAATGGAAATATTAGAAGTGGTTTCACTGTACTCTGCAGAAAAGTGATCAGAAATTAAATTGATTTGGTGCAATTCACTCCAGAAAAAAAAAAACATTTTTTCAGCAAAAAATGCATTGCTGTGGAATAATTAGGATGAAATTCTCCACACTAGCACTACACCATGAGAATGGAAGCACTGCCCTAAAGCAGGGATTTTGTTTTATTCATTGCTGAATCATCAGTGTCTAACCCAGTACAGGTCTCAGACTGACTTTTCCCATTTTATTTTACTGGGTATATTCAACAGTTATTTACTGAGTCCTCACTGGGTAGCAAGTCTTCAATAATTATCATGGATAGAGCTATGAACAACAGCTATGAACAGCTCACTCTGCCTTTGAGCTCAAATCTGGCAGTGTCTCAGAATCCCCCAGGAAATCTTCCAAACATGCTTTGCTGTCTAGAGAAGTCCACTAGGATTCTGAATCCACTTTATGTTCCTCTAATTTTCAACATATTAAAGCTGAAGTCACCTTCTCCAACTCAAGCATTGCAATGAGCAATGTAGACCAAGGCTTCATAATTGATTTGGTCTTTTCAAAATTCTCCTTTTTTACACTTATTTACAAAAAGAAAAAAAGCTTCAGTCTTTATTAAACAAAGGAAGTAGAATACAGCTAAGGGAACAGGTCAGGACCGCTCCTTTCCCCTACACATATGCAGACTTACAAACACAGACGGGCCCGAGTGAATGTCAGGGACCATCAGGGAACAGACTGATGGGCAGAAGGAGGCAGAACCCTCCGAGGATGGGCCTGGATCCCAGGGTGGGCTGAGACCTGGGCCAGGGGCAGCCGTTGTAAGGGGTTATGCCTAAGCAGCTTGGAGATGAGGTCCTGGGGTTCTCAGGGGCACAGAAGGGGGAATTTTAGGGCCACCTTGACGATTCGCCCATAGGCCTCATTGTGTGTGGGGTTCCCCACCAGCGGCTCATAGCCGAGTACTCCGATGTACCACAGATCCACATTCTCGGTGTGCGCGCGCCCCTCAATTGTCTCTGGGGACAGGTAGTCCAGGGTGCCACACATTTGTCTTCCTCCTCAGTGAGGGGGCGTGCACAGGGCAGCCGAAGTCAGCAACTTTCAGCTCTCCCTCAAGCCCTGAGAGTAGATTCTCTGGCTTTATGTCTGGGAGTCACCTTCTTCCCGTGGCAGTGCATCAGAGCACCTGCCACCTCCCCCATGATGGTGGCTGTTTGCTTCTTGTCAAAGGTGCGGCTCTTTCGCAGCTCCTGGTACAGCTCCTCCGGGGTAGGGGTGGCGGGGGCGTGCTCTAGAAT
Source organism: Symphalangus syndactylus (assembly GCF_028878055.3). NCBI lineage: Eukaryota > Metazoa > Chordata > Mammalia > Primates > Hylobatidae > Symphalangus > Symphalangus syndactylus. The sequence goes on from NC_072429.2 coordinate 106,915,313, forward strand.
CCAGTAGATTTTTCTCAGGTCATAAAAATAGTTGTAGAGACTCAATATGTTGGGATGCTGAAGGGGGGCCTGGATTTCCATCTGCCTGCGCAGCTGGTGCTCCCCACGCCCTCCTCTATCTGAGACTTGAAGGCCTTGAGGGCCACGATGAAATGGCTTGTCTTCTTTCGAGCCAAGTACACATGTGCAAAATTGTCTTTGCCCAGGGGACGCCCAGTCTCAAGGTCGTCGACCAGGAAGGGCCGCGTTAAGATGCTGCGCATCCCACAACTGTTCTCTACCACCTCATGGTCAGGGGCCACTGCGGGCTGTGGGTCCGCGCAGCTCACGCGCTGCTTCGGTGGGAATCCTCGGGAGGACTCGCGGGGGCAGCGTACTCGGGCCGGCTGGAGCCGTCTGCTTGCCATAGGGCCAGGGGTAACTTTTCTCCTTCTGGGCCATCCTTGGAGGGAAAGCAGGAGGAAAGCTGAGGCCCGAGGCACAGCTGCTCTCCCAGCCACCAGAAACGACGGAAATCTGCCTTAAAAAAAAAAAAACAAAAAAAACTGGCAGCATTTTCATCATTTTTTCTCACTCTGGAAGTATTAAGCACAACTGTTTATAAAATTATTCTGACGCCCGACTTAGTAAAAAGCTTGAAAAATGACTTTACAACAACTAAATCAGAATTCAAGAGTTCAAGCATAGCTCCAGTAAGAATGTAGGTAAGCACGCCACACATTCAGAAATCATGATCCTAACTATGATTGTGTATTTTGTCATTTAAAAGCAATTGTATTATTTTTCATAATTAAAATCAAGGCAGGTGGAGCTACAACTAGGAAAAAAAATAAAATGAAGGCAATCCTCTTTTATCATCTCATATATTTCTCAAAAATGTTCTTTTCTTCTTGTCTACTGAAATATGGTTTCTGGGCCCAAGAAATAAGAGGTTTCTCTTCACACCCTTGGGGGTAGTTCTGAGAAGAAACCTGTCCGGGGACCATTGCTGACCACTGCTGATTCACATGACTGTGTCACGAAAATAGAAGATGTCATTGGGTTTGGGTTCCTCTTGGAACACCAAAATAAACACAGATTGAAATTCTCTCAGAAATACTCCCCAACCATTTTAGCACAGAGAAAGGGTGTTCTCCATGTGGACATGTTGAACATATTCTGACTGTTCAAGCCAGGATCTCAAAGGATTTGGTGGGTGGAGACAGCAGAGCAGGTTATGACACCAGCTTTGTCTTCCCACATGTGGATCACCATTCTTTTCCTCGCTCTCTCCCAGCCCTTTGCCCCCATATCCACTGTTTCCCCAAATCCCAGATCATCCATTTAACATGCATTCACTGGGCACCTACATCAGTAAGAATGTTTGTCACTGAAGGGAAAATACACTTATTCATCTTCTGTTCCCCTTATCAAGGGCATCTGCTGTTTTGTGTGTGAGGAGTTAGGGGAGTGTAGGCATGACACAGAGTCTGGGGGGACCTGTGAGCTTGCGAGAGTGCTAAAAGGCCCACAAGAAAAGTAAAGCAACTTAACAAACTGTCCCTTCTCTATTCTTCATAAGTTGCCACATCACAGTGTTTTGAGGTGCCAGATCATGCATTTTATTAATCTCATTACCAAGACTCAGTCACTTCGGAGCAAGAGCTAAATCCCACCCCAGATGTGACACAATAGAATTCTCAGAAGCAAAAACTTCTTAGGGAAAGAGCAATAAATCAGGATGCAGCACCTCCTCCCTGTATCTTCTCCAGCAAAAGTTATATTTTTCAGGCAAATAGGATCAAGCAGCAAAAAATAAGTGCACTCAGGTTTCTCTGTGATGTGATTACTACCCTGTGGGAGGGAGAGGATGGTAGATGGAGTGAAAATTTGACCCTACCTTGGATTTTTTTTCAAGCTGGCATTTTGGCAGTCTATCTACAAGTGCTTTCAGAATGCCAAGTCCACCGTAGAGCCCAGCCAGAAACAGAGACCTCAGGTGCCTTGTGATAAGCCACTGTTTCACTCGCTCTGCTTTTCTAGGGTGTCGGGTGAACAGAGCCTTGTGCTGCAACCTTAGAACTGGGCACACAGTGGCTTCGAAGCAACCAAACACCCCCACCACCACGGTGCCGCACTGCCAGGCTGGGAGAGGAGGAGGCCCAGCCTTCTTCTTTTTAAAGAAAGATCTTGCTACTTTGCCCCTGTTCTTAACCTTCCCTTTTCTGCCATATACTCTACTCAGGCTTATCAGTCAGTGAGCCCAAGTGGACCAGCTCCTGCCACAACTTTGCCCAGGCTGTTATACCCTCAGGGCTTTTCAAGGGTGGAGGGCACCTGGCTTCTCCATCATCCATCCTTCCTTTATGCTTCGCAGAGTGTCAGGAGCACTGGCTTGGGAGACCAATAAACCAGGCTTGGACTTCGGCTGTGCATTCTTGGGTAACATGCTTAACATCTCCGAACCTCGGTTTCCTCATCTGTAAAATGAGGATCGTTATATCTGCCCTTCGGTGTCTTGTTAGGGATTAATAAGAGAATACATAAAACACTTACAATAAGGTCTAACATGCACCAAGCACTTGCACAGCAGGTATCAAATGCAGGTATGTGCATAGCAGGTATGCAAAAACACAGATTTTATTTTACCAGGAAGATGCCTTAAATGCCATTACTTCTTTTGATAATTCCCCCTTGTTCCTTTGACCCTCTTACTGAACCATCAGGATTCAACCCAAGTCTCTTTGACCCCAGAAAAATTTTTCCCAACTTTGTAGAGTTCAGTGTGTCTTGGTCCATGTTCTCAAAGCAAATTGTTTGAGCATCTTCACTGCAGCAATTCCTGGAATGTTGAATGTAGTCATCTCCTTGTCTATCAGTCCCATCCTGCCATACCCTCAACACTTGGAAGGTAAAGGAGAGATTGTTTGGTGTGAGGGATTAGGTACAGAATTCTGAAGCCAGACTGCCTGGGACCACATCCCATCCTTCTTTTGCCAGTTAACTGTGTGCCTCAGGATTCTCCCTCAAACCAGGAGTGAGAATAACAGTACCTACCTCCCAAAGTTAACTTAGAAGTGTGCCCAGCACATAGTAGTCACCATAGAAGTGTTAGCTTTCATTTATTTAATTCTTCTTTGAGTCTTCAGATTCTGAGAGATACCAGGTGTTTGATACAGAGGGGTTGGAGAAACCAGGGAACCACTGCAAATTACAAGGAGAATGAGTCTGGCATTTCATTCAGGGCAACACATCATGTAATGATTCAAAAATAATGAAACTGGTATCCAAAAGATTTGAAAACAGGATCTCAAAGAGATATTTGTACACCCATGTTCATTGCAACGTTGTTCAAAATAACCACAATGTATCCATCCAAAGATAAATGGGTACACAAAATATGGTATATACATATAATGGGACATTATTCAGCTTTAAGAAAGAAGGAAATCCTGTCATTTGCTACAGCATTATGAACCTTGAGGACATTGTGCTAAGCCAATCACAAAATGACAAATACTGCTTGATTCCACTCATATGAGGTTGCTAAAGTAATCAAACTCATACAAACAATGAGTAGAATGGTGGTTTCCAGGGGCTGGGGGTAGGGGAAAAGAGGAAATCGTTATTCAATGGGCAAGAGTTGTGTCATGCAAGAGGAAAAAGTTCTTGAGGTCTGCTGTATCACAAAGGGCATATACTTAACAATTCTGTAATATACACATAAAAATTGTTAAGTAAGTAAATCTATGGTATGTATTTTTAACCACAATTAAAAATTTTTTTAATTTAAAAATTTAAAGCCAAAAATAACTACACCAGGTGTGTCAAGCTCAACACCATAAACTTATTTCTGTTCACTCCCACCTCAGGTGACTGCTGGTCTGCATGAGACAGTCAATTCTTAGTAAAAACTAAAAGTGGGTCATGGTTCTTTTTTTTATGACATATACCTATGTCTCTATGTCTGCGCCAATGTGTTTATTTTTACTGAACACACACTGACATCATTTGAAAGTCTTGAGGCAATTAGGGAAAAACTATATGGAATGAATGTTACCTGACATTTTAATGCTTTATTTTCTCTCTACCCAAGGAGTAGTTTGCTTTCCAAACAAGTTTTCTACTAGATAGCCTGTTTTATTTTTCTTCATAGTACTTATTTCACTGGCACTATACAATATAGTGGGCTATTGATCTACTTCATGATAGTATAATTTAATTCCATGAGAGCACAAATTTGGTTTTTTTACTACTATATCCTCAGCATGTGGAAGAATTTCCAGCACATAGTAGGTGCTCAATTAACACTTGTTGAATTAATGAATAATTCCTCTGATAGTGGGAAGGACAAGAAAAAAATAGATTGGTCCAAGCTTGGCCATCAAAGTAAATGTGCTTACATTGAATAGAAATTGTCTTTGGAAGGATAGAATTCTTTGATCTTTTTGCTTGCATTATTTTATGCCTTTGAGTCAGGGGATGAAAGCCTTAGTGCAGCTCTGCAACCCAGCAAATATAAACGTAGTTATGATTCTTTAACTAGATATGTCTAGAGCACAGTGAACTTTATAGACTTCTTAACCACCAGATAATTCCAGGAATTGAATTTAGTGACAAGAATTCTTTAGATGTAGGAAGAGATAGTGAGAGAATCACTCAGGTGGGACCAAGAAGACAAGTATAATTATATCCTGAGCCATTTTAATATACTACCAGATAATATTACTTGAAACTCTTTAGGAGCAAAAAGAGGGAGGTATCGGAAACACACAGACTTAGAGTATTACCCAGGCATTCATTTAATCAGCCTTCAAACTTGAGTCCTCACCCAGAGTTAAAGCTTTTCCTCTTTGTTTCTTTTTGAAGCTAGCGAAATTTTCTACCAAAGATGTCTGCCAGCTTTTTATGGCTTAGGATCCTCGATTGCAGAGTCATTCTTTAGGTACCTGACGCCTTCTTCACATGCTTTTTAAGAGGATAAACCACATTTTTCTTATTCTGACCAGAGAAGATCCTGTGTCTATAATCATCAAAGAGGTACTGCTCAAACCAAAGCTTCAATTCCTTTGAGCCAGCATTCAGTTTGTAGCATCTAATGTCATTCCTTCTGTTGGCCCACAGAAGATTATTTTTATATATTCATTTGGGTTTTCTTATGGAATCCTGAGTCAGTACTCTCTCCAGAATGATGGTTGGGGAAGCTACCATAGCTTCAGAGGGAGAAGGTATAAACATTTTCTCTCTCTTTTTTTTTTCTTTGAAACAATCCCAGAGAGGAAGTTTGAGGGAAACTTGGTTGGATTTATAATCCTCCTACATCAGAAAACAGCAACGAAAACTTCCAGTAGCTGACTTTGCACAGCAGTTTCAAAACCAGAAACCAAAATAAACTGCCAATAGGAGCCCATCGATGGCAAGATTTCATGCACTTTTTCCTGTTGTGTAACCTAGCCTCCATTTCACCTTCCCTCCCAGAGATCATTCAATGCAGAGGGATCAGTTCTCCTTTCCTGCCCCAAGCAAGTGGCCAATGAATGCATCTGCAGTTTATAAGATTCCTCAGTCAGATTGGATGTGACAGAAAAAGACTTTGGTAGGATCTGGGGTTTTTGGGTGACAAGGATCTGGGACTGTGATTTCTCTGCCACCCTTACTCCTGGTTAGGGAGGGTGGCTCAAGGAGGGTGCAGAGTTCAGGGAACATACATGTAAAAAAGTGAGCACTTGGTTACAAGTAAAATCTAGATTAGAAGTGAAATTGTTTGCAGCATTCAAGAGTGAGTGGAGTCAAGAAAGGTCAGCAGGTTGCTGCCAACATATATGAGTGAAAAATGAATGATTAAGTCTTAGCAGTGGCAGTGGGACCCCCTGAATAGTAGTATGCATGTGACTTTAACGTTTATAATAACAAGAGTAGAATAAAAATAGCTACCATTGACTAAGCACCTGCCATGCCCCACGGTGGCAAGTTTTTCCCATCTATTAACTCAGGCACAATACCATGTATTCAATCCTTTTAACTCCATCTCTCAGATGAGGGCCTCAAGAAGCAGGAAGGTTAATAGATTGAGCATGGTCATTTAGTTGCAAAAGAAAGAAGAAGAGCCGGAATTTCAACTAAGGTCTATCTGACTCCAACTTAGCCATCCTTGCCTCCTGTGCAAGGCTGTTGTAATGGGAGCTTTGGAATGGCCTCTGGATGGAGGGTTCAAGCTTTGACTTGTGTCCTCCTTCACAGCTATTTGCCAGTCATGCTATTGCATAAGGGGAAAGGAAGGGAAAGTGGGGAGGTGATTCCTACTTTATTCCTCTCTTGGGAGTGGCTTCGCTCTATTCCTAGAAATGGGGCAAACGGATCTTTTCTATGGGATGATGAATAGCAAAGAGAAGCCCATAGACAGGCATCTTGCCACACCCTCCACCACCATATATCTACCCCAGGGCCCCCGGATCCACATGGTACCCACCTGGACCTGATCTTAATTGCTTTATTTTCCTGCCGGAATACTCAACTCATTAGTAATTCCTCTGTTTCTAATAACACTTCATCCAGGCTCAGTGTTTGATGACTCTTCACATGCCTCCCCGTGAGTATGGCTTCCTTCAGCTGCCAGCGTGGAGAGTAGCTGCAGGGACACCAGGAAGCCCCAGGGCCATGGCTTCCTTGGCAGCATCTCCAAAGAACACAAATATTCCCATTTTTCTTTTTGGCAGAAGTGGTGGATAAGTGCATTAACCAAAACAGGAATATGATAAAGGGAGGCTGAGAAGAAAGGGGTGAAGAGGAGAAACTCCTGATCAAATAAGAAGTCTACAGGGAGCTCGTCCCCTGTGCTGCTGGGTGGTCTGGATTGTGTGTTTTAGAGTCATGCAGATGACAGTCTTATCTCCTGTGTTCTCAGCAGTTACTACCACATTGTCAGAGCTCCACACATTTTGGTTTTCCGTGGTGGTGACAAAAACACTTCTCTTACCCACAGCTAACTATAAAAATAATAATGATGCCTGTGATGATAGCTATCATGTATATGACCCTGTGCTCAACGCTTTACAGGATGGTGATGATAATTCACACTTTTATAGTTTACTATGTACCAGCAATATTCTAAGTGATCATCAACAGACAGACAGGTTAACTCATATGTCAATATATGAGTTAACATATTAATCCTTACTGCAAAACTATGAAGTTGGTACTATTATCCTATTTTACAGAATAGAAACTGAAGAACAAAGAGTTAAGTGACTTGCCCAAGGTCATGAATCTGAAAAGTGGCTATTTATCCCCCAGGAAACTAAGGTTCAGAGGGGCTAAGTCACCTGCTCAAGGTCACATAGTGAGAAAGTGGTAAAACTGAGTCTCAAACCAAATCTGCAGGAATCCAAAGTAAATACTATTAACTGCTATGCTAGATTAACTCTCTATATACACACAACCACATACACACATATATATGTAGATACACATATGCACATACATCCTAGAAAACTAGAAGTTTTTATCCAAAAATTTGGGACTCTTGGATTCTAAGATAGTATTTTTTATTGCCTCCAAAAATTGTATATCTTGGTATACATAGAAAAGCATTACATTTGAAGGTGACTTGGGCTACACAGAAAAGGCACCTTGAGGCCCTTTTTGACCCTGACCTGTGAGCTGAAAGATCAGTATTTTGGCACCCTTGAAATCCACTTTGTTCAGAAAGTTCTGCCTTAGAGAAATGTTCCAGGCATGAAAGCAAGAAGTGAGTTGAGAACCTACCCCATCATCCCCCTCTCACCTCTCTCATTTCTCTGCTCCTTCACTTGCTCTGCATTTCACTGTACCCAGGAATAAGAAAAAATATGTTGAATAAAGTCAGTTTCACTAAAAACAAACAAATATGGTCCACCACCTGAAAGATTCCCATTTCAACTCTCCTTTTCCTTTCTTATTCCTCCAGGAAAGCACAATGATAGTAATTAAAATGGAAGCATGAAGAGGCCCTGGGCATGTTGCAAACACCATTTGCCTAAAAGACTTCCAAGCTGCAGAATCCACTTTTTTCCCCCGTGAATGAGCAGCAACTACTGTCCTGCCATGCTGTCATCAAAACTTGCCTGCTGGATGTGCAGCGCAGGCATGTGAAGGCGCTGGGCTTCCCTCTGAGCCAAAGCAGCAGGAGCTGCCCCCACTTGGGGCTTTTTTTTTTTTTTTTTTTTTTTTGCCAGAAAGAATAAACATTAGCACACATATCATTGGGGCAGGGGTGCCCTGGCAGAAGGGCACCTTGTGTGACTGGCAGCCGGCCCTCTCTGACTTTCAGTTTTATATTTCTCAATTTCTAATTGACTTGCAGCCGCACTGGGAGGAGTTTTGCTTCATTTCTATATTACATAAGATTGGACGGCCTGAGGGCATAAGGGCTGTGGACTTCTCTGGAGCCAGGCTTGGAGTGAGTAGAGCTATTCCCAAAGCTGCCTTTATGCATGAAGAGGGGAGAAAAGAGGACAGCAACTGTAAGCCTTCTCCTCTTCTCTGCCATTTTCCCTCAGAGGCCGTGCAGTGAAAGATGCTCCATAGACCCTGTTCCTCCTAATGCCAGATGCAAAGCACATGTGTTGTCAAACTAGGATTAGTTTGTTATTTCTCCTTTAAGTAGGTTAAGCTTTTTAAAGCAGGGGTAATTAAGATTATGACTAGACAATGAATGAAAGAAATCATGCGGCTTAATGATGGTACTGTAGTTACCCTAGAATGGAAAGGATAACAAGTTTGCTTTTATTGGTATGAGAAAAGGAAAAGGATAAAAGAAATGGCAATAAAAGATACATATATATATATATATATATAGCTTCATCCACACTAACACCTGGTAGAACTGGGAGCACACCTGACCATTAATATAACTCACTGCTCACTTTGGGAACTGTTTTTATAAGAAAAAAGAGTTTTCTCTGCACATATTCCCACTGCTTGTTGATTCCTTAACTTTTCTGTGGTTACTAATTTCAAAATATTAAAAACATATTCTAGCCCTGAAAGATAAAGGTGGTCATGATGTAAGCACACATCCTTTCTGATCATAGGCTCTAGGTATCTCCCAAAAACAGCATAGTGGAAAACAGAAAGGCACAGGAGAAGAAACAAGAGCAGTCAGAAAGGCTGTGCAAATCCTTTCTCAGTTGATTATATTTGTAAATTCTTCTAATCTGTCTTCTGCTCCCAGTGCACATTGCTGGTACTTTCAGCAGCTCTCACTGTCTCTCTCCTGAAGAAATCAAGAGACTCTTGACCAGTCTCTTGCTTCTAATTGCTCCTTCCTCCGCTCCATCCTTCACACAGCTGCCAGATTCATAGCTCTAAAAGGCCAGCTTGTTCATGCCTTTCCTCTCTTTCAATTATTTCCTAGAGGCACAAAAATTCCACTTGGAGAAGGATCTCCTGTAATATCTACATGTTTTGAATACAAAAATATTCAAATCAGCAGTGTTTATTGACTATAACATATTTAATGTCTATCATTAGTTAACTGGTTAAACAAGACATGGTTCAACTACATAATTTGAAAACATGGAGCTGTGGAAAAGAATAAGATAGATCTAAATGTGTTGATACGGACCAATCTCAAGATACAAAGCAAGAGTTGTAGAGTATCCTCCTTTGCATGCAACAAAGGATAAAGAAGATGTTTATACCTACACTATTTCCGCAAAGATACATAAGTAGTGAATGATCGTGGGTGTTTCCTGGGAGGGAAGCTATGGAACTGAATATCTGGCATGGCTTTTTTATTGTATGCTCTTTGTAGATTTTTAAATCACACATAGGTGCTACTTTCATAATAAGAAACACTAATTTAAAAAACAAAAACAAAGTCTTCCATGTAATAAAAGCATATCACCTGGCTAAGTGATGAGGGCACTTCATCACCTGGATCCAACCTACCTTTGATGCCTCCGATGTTGACTCGAGGTCACATCACGCCATTTGCCATTGCCTGACCTGCTCATGCTACCCAAGAGTATTCCACACATGTGCACGCAGCTGGGTTTCTTCATCTATATACTGAGGATTATAACAGCACCCATTTCACAGTTTTTTAGAGCGAGAATTAAATGAGATAAAACAGAACAGGTGCTTATAACAATGCCTAGCAAATAAGTTCTCAGTAAATGTCAGTTGCTGTTATTATTTTATATGAAGCTGGCACCTCTTTATAGAAAGGCCTTTGCTCCATTCTCTGCCTGGTGAAAGGCTACTTACACACTAAGACTTAGCTCAAATATCATCCTTTCTGTGTTCTTCACAACCTCCGAGCTCTGAGCACTTTGTTCATACCCTTGTTTGGTGCCTTTCATATTCTATCATAATAAATACCATACCAGTCTACTTCTAGCTACCCCTTATAAGGTACATTGAGCAAGGACCATGATATGTATCTTTTTTGAGTCTAATATAGCTTTTCAGTAATTATTTAGAGAATTTAGTGCAATTAAGGCAATTAAAAAAAATCCCCAGGAAATGTAGCATGTATGCATTGCAGCAATCCAAATCTTCTCGCAGTGTGTCTGCTAATGGTTTCCTCACTGTGTGACACTAAAGGAACCTTCTGGGAAATAGAGATTAGCATTAGTGCCAAGATTCCCCCAAAGGTGATCTAAGCACTTCACACCATTTTGGTTGTCAAGCCTCACTCTTCACAGCTCATCTTTCTTGCCAGAATGCTAGGCCAGCTTTTAGTACTTAGCAATATAGATTGTGAGCTAACACTTGGCTGATGTCTAATTTAAAAGATTGACTGTGCATTAAAAGCCCTAGCAGGCTTTAAAAAGAAAAGACTTAAACCATTGCAAGAGGAATATCTTGGCTGATTTTGCTTTGGATTTGATATTGGATTTAATATTAACACAATAGCATATTCGATTTTCCTCTGTGCTCATGTGAGAAATAATATATTATTCATAGGTTTAAAACACAATTCCAGAGTTAAAAGATCTGGGGGGAAAAGGTTATTCAGACTGATATTTCTCCATGGATCATGTGTTATCAGCATCAACTGGAGGTACTTAAGACTCAGGTTCTCAAAGTCTACCTAAGGCAATGAGGACCCTAGAGTCTGCTTTTGCATATAGGATGCCCTGGTGATTCTTAAATACATGAAACTTGGGAGCCACTGATTCATAATGGCATTCAGATAAGATTCTTGAGGCTGGGAGCAGTGGCTCCCTCCTATAATCGCAGCATTTTGGGAGGCTGAGGCGGGAGGATTGCTTGAAGCCAGAATGTAAAGATTAGCCTGGCAACATAGAGAGACCCCATCTACACACACACACACACACACACAAATTAGCTAAGCATGGTGGTGTACCTGTAGTCCCAGCTACTCTGGAGGCTGAGGCAGGAGGATCCCTTTAGCTCAGGGGTTCAAGGCTACAGTGAGCTGTGATCACACCACCACACTCCAGCCTGGGTGATGGAGCGACAGCCTGTCTCCAAAAAAAGAAAGAAAGAAAATGAAAGAGAAAAATCAGCTTGAATAAGAAAGTATAGCAAATGTAAAAGTCTCATGAAACAAGCTTCACCAAGTCACCAAATACCTGCTTTGTGCTGCTGCCCACCTTATGTACCTTTTAAGCATGGATTCTGTATCCTTGGTTGCCTACATGACACCATGCTTGGAAAGAAATCAAGGATATAGTGTGGTTTGGATGACAATGGAGATTTGAAATGTGGTTACTTAGTGACTGATTCCCTTTCTTCTTATGCTCCACCTTGAGTTTCTCAATTCTAATCAGAGCTACACTTTCCTAGGTTTAAGGCCTGACCGGGGACAACGGTCACGAGGAGGAGAAGAAAAGCATCGACAGTGTTCAGGGTGATCTTAGCAAATTGCTAAGTAGAGTTCAGGGTGATCTCAGCAAATTGCTTTTTTGGTCTTTGAATTATTCCTTCTCATTTGTCTACTGCATTTTTAGTTATATCCTTACTCTAGCAATTGATCACATACTGCCTCATGTAGTGTTCAGGGTGATCTTATCAAAAAACGTGGTGTGCCTTTGGTCTCAAGTAATGGGGAACACAATGAAAATGAATCAAAATCCTTCTTTACCCTTTGTGACCCCTTGCTTTTCATTTTTAAGTACCTTCTGAGTGCAGTCAGTTCCCTTTCTAGTCCTCTTTACACCAAGCACAGGACACAAAGGTAATCATCAAAAGCGACATACTCCACTAAGTATGTTCTTTTTCCCCCACAGTATACAAGTCAGCTCAGTGTGGTTTGGGAGTCATTGAGCTTTGTAAGTGAATCTATATGTTAACAGAGATGTATGGCAAAGCTATGGTGTCTAGTAGAAAGAGCATTTGTTTTCCAGTCAGTATCTAGGTTTAAGACCCATTTTACCTTTACTTACGTGTACAACCCTAATTAAGCAAGTCACTCCTTGCTCAACCATAGTTTTCGTGTCCACAAAATGAAAATGAGAATTCCTACTTCAGATTGCTGTTAAAAGGCTAAGAGAAATAATATCAAAACAACACTTAAAATACTGTCTTGCACATAGTAGGTATTTAATAATATGTCATTAGTTTAATCATCAAATATCAAAGTGGCTATAGATTTCTGCTATGGGGTATCACAAGAACTGTGTTGCTATGGGAAATACTAAGAGTAGTACAGATCATGCTTAAGTTATTGTGATGCTTGTCAATGAGATAAAAAATAGAAACACACAAATGATAGCAAAATTATTTAAAAGTTATTTAAGTAATATAAAATATATCATGAGACAGTATGTGATCAATTGCTAGAGTAAGGATATAACTAAAAAATGCAGTAGACAAATGAGAAGGAATAATTCAAAGACCAAATGAGCAATTTGCTAAGATCACCTTGAACACTACTGAAGCATTTGTGAAAGTATATCTTTATTCATTTGTCAAATGTCTCCTGAGTGTCTACTCCAACCAGGCACTGTTCTAGACCCTGAGATACAGTGACAGACAAGACAGAAAAGATCCCTCTGTCCATGGAGCCTATATTTAAGTGGCAGAAGACAGACAAAAAGAGATTAAGTTCATGTTAAGACTACTATAATTTCAGGTAGTTCGTCATACGTTCTATGAAGAAGAATGAAGTGGGGTAAGGGATTAGAGTGGGACTAGCTGACAGTTATTTGAGAAATAGAGAATCAAGGGAGCCCTCTCTCAAGGGGGAGTGGTGATCAGAGATCTGAATGAAGTAAGAGAGTGAACCAAGGAAAGATCAGAGGGAAGACAAGGGAGAAGCAAGTGCAAAAGCAGGAATGAACTTGGTGTCCAAGATCCTGCAGGAGAACCAGTGTGGCTGGAGTGAGGTGAACCTGCAGGGCAGTGGCAGGAGACAAGAGGGGAGAGAAAAGTGAGGGCCAGATCATGCGGGACCCTCTTGGCCATCAAAAGAGGGAATTTTACTCTAAGTTGTGATGTAAGCCTATTGCAGGATTTTAAGCAAGAGAGTAGCATAATTTATTTCCTTAACAATGATCATGGGGGGAGAACAAAGAATAAATATGAGGCCAATTATGGTTAATACATTGGTAAAGAAAAGACGACAATGGCTTAAGCTATTAGAGGCCAGAAAGGAAATCAGAAATATAGTTATTTTAAAGGGTAATTAAAGAGATTCTCAAAAGGAGAAATGATGAGGAAATATGAAAAGATGGCAGATGATATAAAATGGCAAGGTAAAGAAGATAAAGAAAACCAGAAAGTTCAGAAAAAGATTATTTAGGTTACAAAGTATAAAGACCTGGTATCTGGAGCCAGCACACTTGAATTTGAATCTCAAGTTTATGACTTACTACTCATGTGCCTTTAGAAGTGTTACTTAATCTTTCTCCAGTTTCCTCATTTATAAAATAAGAATAATGAGATCTGCATCATAGAGTTGTAAGTCAGATAAGAAAACATATCAACTTTCTGACAGGTAGTAGGTTCTCCAAAAATATTTGTTCTTTACCTTCTACCCCTGGTTGAATTTATACTTTTTTCACCAGCTTATGATAACAACAAACTTATAAATTTCATCTTCATCATTTAGAAGCATGTGTAACTTCCTCATGGAGACTTTGTTTCATCGGATTAATTATTACAGTTTATTTTTGTTAATTATTGTATTCTCCAATAATATAAGTTCTGAAAACTGGCCCAGCATTATGGCAAGAAGAGAGAAGATTTCCAGGCAAACGATGTGGTGTGGTCAGATCACCTTAAGGAAAGAAGCCCTGTGCCAAACGCTATTTACCAGATGGCTCGGTCTTGGGCCCACTGCAACTGAACTGTTAGCAGGCACATTGTGGAGCGATTTTGATTGTCTGGGACAAGTATAGCGGGAGGCAGGCTTTAAGGTAATCAAAGCATAAACTGTATAGGGCTTTATGGATTAAGGTCACAGCCCCTCAATGAATACATAATGCCCTAAAGATGATTCCCATTTGCTCATGCAAAAGGAGAAATGGAACAATAGAAGGGAGATGACTTTTATTTCCATTGTTTTGTATTAAGTGACTCCAGGACTCACTGCAATTCCCACTTAGGACCTCCCTTGTAGGAGAGCTTCCTATTCATCCTGTGGCATGTAGGAAAAATTGAACGGTTTTCTAAAAATTAGAATGTACTCCATCAAGCAACTGAAGATGAAATGTTGAGTTAGAGTCTCCAGGTATGAAATACAGCTCAAGGCTTGGGTTTTAATATCGTCAGAAGTACTTTATGGATATCCTAGGTACTAATGTGTACTATTCGGTCCTAGGGGACAATTCCTCAGAGCAAAAGGAAGGGGCTTTAGGGAGAGTTTCCTGCAAGGAGGAAAGCAGAGTCCCCATTCAATGTGTCAGCAAACTCATCAAGGTACTAGTTGGTGCTCAGAACCATGCAGACTGCCAGGGTTACAGAGCACTATGTTTTACTATATGACCTCAGTGGTTTAGAGTCTGATGCATGGGTTTAAATGCTGGAGGGTTTTACCCTCGGTTTGCATGCTGGAAACTGACTGTACATGTAACAAGAAGGTAAGTGTCCTTTCCTACCCTGTCCTGTCTGGCTGCCTTCCTCTTACACCTTGCACTCCCATATCTCACTGTCCAGATGACCCCATGTGCCTTCCTGTCTTTCCTTCTTCTCCCAACCCATCAAATGTATTTGTTCATCATTACATTTTATGTGTCTTGCTCTTCTAGAATTCAGCTGAACTCTGTTATTTACCTAATGTGTGCTTTCTCCCTACAGGTAACAAGTGGTCTTACCTCCCTTAAAAATGTACATGGTATACGCAGTTCTGTCTGGTCATCTGTAACAGTGGACTAAACTTTCCGTTGTTCTGCAGAGTCTAAGTTTATAGTATTATTCAGTATAGTTCCTTTCTTCAGGCACTTTTGGAAGTATCAAGAGTAGAATAAAATTTAGGTTTTCAGTTAACAAATAAATTGATAAATATTTTCTTTTCCTCTGTAGTAACATTTCAAATACTTTTATATTGTTTTACAATCCATACGAAGGCATCTGTAGACTACACAAACTTCACTCATTGAATAAATATTCATAAGCTTCTATTATATGATTAGGTGATAGAAATACAAAGATAAAAGAATATCATGCATGTCCTCAAGGACCCTAACTTATAGTAGACAGAAATTAAATTGGTTTTAGGGAAACTGTCAGATAAAGATCCATAAAGGCAAGAACCACCGAATCACCACACAGCAGATTTGTTTTTTTGTTTATTTGTTTGTTTGTTTTGAGACAGAGGCTCATTCTGTCACCCAGGCTGGAGTTCAATGGCACGATCTCAGTGCCAACCTCAATCTCAGTGGTGCAACCTCCACCTCCCAGGTTCAAGTGATTCTCATGCCTCAGCCTCCTGAGTAGCTGGGACTACAGGCATGCACCATCATGTCCGGTTAATTTTTGTATTTATAGTAGATACTTGAGTTTTTCCATGTTGGCCATGCTGATCTCAAACTCCCAGCCTCAAGTGTTCCACCCACCTTGGCCTCCCAAAGTGCTGGGATTACAGGAATGCACCACTGTGCCTGGCCCCAGATTTTTTTTAAAACTGAAGAATCATTTGAGTATAATGACCTAATTATAAAAATATAGATCTGGGAAGAAGCCATTGCCCTAATCTAAGGGCAATGGAGAGTACTATGGTCGCCAAGGTAGAAATTCTTTACATTGCCCATTAAGAGGCAGAGCTCCTTGCTAACTAGTAGACACCAATGGTCACAAAGAGCCCAGAACTTTCTGGGAGGGAAGGAACCAACATGCCAACATCAGCACCAAAGATACAAAGGTAGGAAGTGCCAGTCCTGGGTGTCTCTGACTAAGGGTCACAAATAGAGTACCTCTGGAGGGCAGTAAGAAACACAGTTTCAGCACAAGGGCCTAAACCTTCATGGGGAGAAATACAACCTGGAAAACCATCTTACTGAAGTCCCCTAGAGTACATCAGTGACAAAGGAGCAAGACAGTTGAGGGGAAAGTACAAAATTCATACAGCAGCCCAAAAACTAGGGTCTGAAAGCAACACTGCTTTTAGCGCCAAATGCGGACAGCAGAGATTATTTATCTTCCCTAATCACTGTCAGTGTTCTCTCCCCCAACCACTGATGCTGGCAATCATAATTTGAGGTTCTCAGATAATCTATAGTCATATCACTCCAAGAGTGCTTCTTAAGTATGGGACCTAAGTGGGTTGTAATCTTGAGTGATAACATTCTTTCTTCAACTTTGTGGATTAACTGTTGTGCTTTGTATCAAGATAGTGCTAATTTAATTTTTAACATTGTGAATACTGTGACTATATTTTCTAAGAGTGTTGCAGCAAATCCATATGGGTCTGCAGCAACCTCAATTATTGTTTCCTCACAGGAAAGAATTTGGCTGAGGGTCATAAGGCAGAAGACGAGACCGAGGCAAGTTTTAGAGCAGGAGTGAAAGTTTATTAAAAAGCTTTAGAGCAGGAAGGCAAAGAAAGTAAAGTACACTTGGGAGAGGAACAAGTGGACATCTAGTTCAAGGTCCATTTGAGCTTAGACTTAGGTAGGGTTTTATACGCAGGCCTACTTCCAGTGTCTTGCATCCAGTTTCCCTTGATTATTCCCTTAGGGTGAGCTGCCTGCTAGCACTTGGGAGGTGAGAATGCGCAGTGTTACTGGAGTTGTCTGTGTGGTCACCTGAGGCGTACTTCCCTGTCCTGGTGGAATGCCCCCAGAAGGTCATATACCAGTTAAACTCCACCATTTTGCCTCTTAATGTGCATGCTCAAGCCCACTCACCCAGTTCCTGAGATCTTCTTGGGAAGCTGCTGATTAGCAGTTTCAGGTGTTTGTACCTATTGGGAAACTGCCTTTCCCTGGTGTTGCCTGTGACCTATTACTATTTTAGAGAGACATTTAACATCTGCCTGACTATCAGCTGATGGTTATCCGACTTTCCTGGTGGGGTGCGAGAGAGCCCTCTCCTGCCCTGCTCATGCCCTGCCCTGACTAGCTACCTACTGTAACAAGGGGTCAGATAGTGGAAATGAGATTGATTACATTATCTCCAGCATAATCCAGACATCACTGAAAAAATAAGGCTAAGTGACTATGTTATTTAAATGACAGATGAAAGCATACAGGCAAGTGGTTTGGGGAGATAAATAACCAAAACAGCATACTGTTGGTAGAGTATCAGTATAACATGCAGAAAAGGATTTGAGACTGGATATGGTAGAGAAAGAGAAGTGAAAGCACATATGGAGGCTAAATCTCACAAGTCCAGGAAGAAACAGCCAAGTACCTCTAAATCAATTAAAAGTTTTTTCATCTCCCCAAAGATACCGATACTCAGTGGAAAACAGTGGCTATTGGTACTGAGCCCCTGGCAGGAGGAGCAGCCATTGTCTCTATAGATCAGCAGACTTAGTCTTTGCCCTTGCTGGCTCTGAGGAATTTGGGCAGTCCAGGTAAGTGGGATTCCTCTCAGCGCAGTGCACCCCCTCCACCAAGGGCAGCCAGTATTTCATTAAGCAGGTCCCAGACCCCATGCCTCCTGACTGGGTAAGACCCCCTAACAGGGGTTGCCAGACACCTTATGCAGGAGCATTCCTGCTGGCATCAGGTCAGTGCTCCTCTGGGACAAAGATCCCAGAGGAAGGAGCAGGCAGCCATGTTTGCTGTTCTGCAGCCTCCACTGGTGAAACCTCCAGGTGTGGGAGGGACCCAGGAGAATAGGGTCTGGAGTGGGCCGCCAGAAAACCACAGCATTCCTACAGAAGAGGGGCTTGACTGTTAAAAGAAAAGCAAGCAAACAGAAAGGAACAACAACAGCATCAACAAAAAAGTCCCCATAAAAAAACCCAACCAAATGTCAGCAGCCTCAAAGATCAAAGCTAGACAAACTCAAAAAAATGAGAAAGAATCAGCAAAACAACACTGAAAACTCAAAAAGCAAGAGTGCCTCTTCTCCTCCAAATGGTTTCAACACCTCTCCAGCAAGGGCAAAGAACTAGGTGGAGGCTGAAATTGATGAACTGACAGAAGTAGGCTTCAGAAGGCGGGTAATAACAAACTTCCTTAAACTAAAGGATCATGTTCTAAACCAATCCTAAGAAGCTAAGAACCAGATAAAATATTACAGGAGCTGTTAACCAGAATAACCAGTTTAGAGAGGAATATAAACGACCTGATGGAGCTGAAAAACAGAACACGAGAACTTCACAATGCAACCACAAGTATCAGTAACCAAATAGACCAAGCAGAGGAAAGAATTCTGGAGCTTGAAGACTATCTTGCTGAAATAAGACAGGCAGACAAGATTAGAGGAAGGAGAATGAAAAGGAATGAACAAAACCTCCAAGAACTATGGGATTATGTAAAAAGACTGAACCTACAACTGATTGGGGTACCAGAAAGAGATGGGGAGAACAGAACCAAGTTGAAAAACAAACTTCAGAATATCATCCAGGAGACCTTCCTCAACCTAACAAGACAGGCCAACACTCAAATTCAGGAAATGTAGAGAACCCTAGTGAGATATTCCATGAGAAGATCAACCCAAAGACACATAATTATCAGATTCTCCAAGGTTGAAATGAAGGAAAAAATGTTAAGAGCAGCCAGAAAGAAAGGCCAGGTCACCTACAAAGGGAAGCCCATCAGACTAACAGCAGACGTCTCAGATGAAACTCTACAAGCCAGAAGAGACAGAGGGCCAATATTCAACATTCTTAAAGAATTTCCAACCCAGAATTTCATACCTGGCCAAACTAAGTTTCAAAAGCGAAGGAGAAAAAAAATCCTTTTCAGACAAACAAATGCTGAGGGAATTTGTCACCACCAGTCCTGCCTTGCAAGAGCTCCTGAAGGAAGCACTAACTATGGAAAGGAAAAACCATTACCAGCCACTGCAAAAACCCACCGAAGTGTAAAGAACAATGACACCATGAAGCAACTGCATCAACAAGTCTGCAAAATAACCAACCAGCACCATGATGACAGGAGCAAATTCACACATAACTACATTAACCTTAAATGTAAATGGGCTAAATGTCCCAATTAAAAGACACAGAATGGCAAGATGGATAAAGAGTCAAGGCCCATCAGTGTGCTATATTCAAGAGACCCATCTCACGTGCAAAGAGACATAGACTCAAAATAAAGGGATGGAGGAAAATTTACCAAGCAAATAGAAAGCAGAAAAAAAGCAGGGTAACAATCCTAGTTTCCAGTGAAACAGACTTTAAACCAACAAAGGTCAAAAAACACAAAGAAGGGCATTACACAATGGTAAAGAGATCAATTCAACAAGAAGAGCTAACTATCCTAAATATATATGCACCCAATACAGGAGCACCCAGATTCACAAAACAAGTTCTTAGAGATGTGCAAAGAAACTAAGACTCCCACACAATAATAGTGGAAGACTTTAACAGCCTGGTGTCAGTATTAGAGAGAAAATTAATAAGGATATCCAGGACTTGAACTCAGCTCTGGATCAAGTGGACCTGATAGATATCTACAGAACTCTCCACCCAAAAACAACAGAATATACATTCTTCTTGGTGCTACATGGCACTTACTCTAAAATCAATCACATAATTGGAAGTAAAATACTCCTCAGCAAATGCAAAAGAACAGAAATCATAACAAACAGTTTCTCAGACCACAGTGCAATCAAATTAGAACTCAAGAGTAAGAAATTCACTCAAAACCACACCACTATATGGAAATTGAACCCTTTATGATGCCTGG
Organism: Symphalangus syndactylus; assembly: GCF_028878055.3. Classification (NCBI taxonomy): domain Eukaryota; kingdom Metazoa; phylum Chordata; class Mammalia; order Primates; family Hylobatidae; genus Symphalangus; species Symphalangus syndactylus. The sequence continues at coordinate 106,935,547 of NC_072429.2, forward strand.
GTTAATAATAAAATTAAGGAAGAAATCATTTAGTTCTTTGAAGCCAATGAGAACAAAGACGCAATGTACCAGAATCTCTGGGACACAGCTAAAGTAGTGTTAAAAGGGAAATTTATAGCACTAATTGCCCAAGTCAAAAAGCTAGAAAGATCTCAAATAAACACCCTCACATCGCAAACTAAAAGAACTAGGGCACCAAGAGCAAACAACCTCAAAGCTAGCAGAAGACAAGAAATAACCAAGATCAGAGTGGAACTGAATGAGATAGAGACATGAAAACCCCTTCAAAAAAAAATCAGTGAATCCAGGAGCTGTTTTTTGGAAAGAAAAATAATCAAATACACAGCTAGCTTTAAAGAAGAAAAGAGATAAGAATCAAATAGATAAATGATTAGATAAAAATGATAAAGAGGATATCACCATTGACCCCACAGAAATACAAAGAACCACCAGAGAATATGATAAACACCTCTATGCAAACAAACAAAAAAATCTAGAAGAAATGGATAAAGTCCTGGACAAATACACCCTCCCAAGACTGAACCAGGAAGAAGTTGAATCCCTGAGTAGACCAATAGCAAGTTCTGAAATTCAGGCAGCAATAACTAGAAGACCAACCAAAAAAAGCCTAGGACCAGACAGATTTACATCTGAATTCTGCCAGAGGTACAAAGAAGAGTTGGTACCATTTCTTCTGAAACCATTCCAAGCAATTGAAAGGGAGGAACTTCTCCCTAACTCATTTTCTTCCTCACCAGCATCATCCTGATACCAAAACCTAGCAGACATACAACAAAAAAACTTCAGGCCAATATCGCTGATGAACATTGATGCAAAAGTCCTTATTAAAATATTGGCAAACCAAATCCAGCAGCACATCAAAAAGTTTATCCACTACGATTAAGTCAGCTTCATCCCTGGGATGCAAGGCTGGTTCCACATATACAAATCAATAAATGTAACTCATCACATAAACAGAATTACACACAAAAACCACAGGCTTATCTCAATAGACAGAAAAGGCCTTTGATAAAATTCAACATCCCTTCATGTTAAAAACTCTCAATAAACTAGGTATTGATGGAACATACCTCAAAATAATAAGAGCCATTTATGACAAACCCCCAGCCAATATCATACTGAATGGGCAAAAGCTGGAAGCATTCCCCTTGAAAATTGGCACAAGACAAGGATGCCCTCTCTCACCACGCCTATTCAACATAGTATTAGAAGTTCTGGACAGGGCAATCAGGCAAGAGAAATAAATAAATGGTATTCAAATAGAAAGAGAGGACGTTAGACTGTCTCTGTTTGCAGATGACATGATCCTATATCTGGAAAACCTCATTGTCTCAGCCCAAAAGCTTCTTAAGCTGATAAGCAACTTCAGCAAAGTCTCAGGATTCAAAAGTCAACATGCAAAAATCACAAGCATTCCTATACACCAACAAGCAGACAGCCAAATCATGAATGAACTCCCACTACAATTGCTACAAAGAGAATAAAATACCTAGGAATACAAATTACAAGGGATGTGAAGGACGTCTTCAAGGAGAACTACAAAGTACTGTCCAAGGAAATAAGACAGGACATAAACAAATGGAAAAACATTCCATGCTCATGGGTAGGAAGACGCAATATCAGGAAAATGGCCATACTGCCCAAAGTAATTTATAGATCAATGCCATTCCTATTAAACTACCATTGACATTCTTCATAGAATCCGAAAAAAAAGACTTTAAAATTCATATGGAACCAAAAAAGAGCCCATATAGCTACGACAATCCTAAGCAAATAGAACAAAGCTGGAGGCATCATGCTATTCAACTTCAAACTATACTACCAGGCTATAGTAACCAAAACAGCATGGTACTGATACAAAAACAGACACATAGGCCAATGGAAAGAATAGAGATCTCAGAAATAAGACTGCACATCTACACTTGTCTGATCTTTGACAAACCTGGCAGAAACAAGTAATGGGGAAAGGACTCCCTATTTAATAAATGGTGTTGGGAAAACTGTCTAGCCATATGCAGAAAATTAAGACTGGACCCCTTCCTTATGCCTTATACAAAAATTAACTCAAGGTGGATTTTAAAGACTTAAATATAAAACTCAAAACTATAAAAAAACCCTAGAGGAAAATATAGACAATACCATTTAGGACATAGACACAGGCAAAGATTTCATGATGAAAATGTCAAAAGCAATTGCAATGAAAGCAAAAATTGACAAGTGTGATTGATCTAATTAAACAAAAGAGCTTCTGCCCAGCAAAAGAAACTATCATTGGCTGGGTGCAGTGGCTCACTCCTGTATTCCCAGCACTTTGGGAGGCCAAGGAGGGTGGATCACCTGATGTCAGGAGTTTGAGACCAGCCTGGCCGACATGGTGAAACCCTGTCTCTACTAAAAAATACAAAAATTAGCTGGGCATGGTGGCAGGTGCCTGTAATCCCAGCTACTTGGGAGACTGAGGCAGGAGAATCGCCTGAACCTAGGTGGTGGAGGCTGCAGTGAGCCAAGATCGCACCAAGAAACTATCATCAGAGTGAACAGACAGAATGGGAGAAAATTTTTACAACCTATCCATCTGACAAAGGTCTAATAACCAGAATCTACAAGGAACTTAAACAAATTTACAAGAAAGAAACCAAACAACCCCATTAAAAAGTGGACAAAGGACATAAACAGACATTTCTCAAAAGAAGACATTTACTTGGCCAACAAACATATGAAAAACAGCTCAACATCACCGACCATTGGAGAAATGCAAATCAAAACCACAATGAGATACCACCTCACACCAGTCAGAATAGCTATTATTAAAAAGTCAAGAAACAACAGATGCTGGCAAGGATGTGGAGAAATGGGAACACTTTTACACTGTTGGTGGGAATGTAAATTAATTCAACCATTGTGGAAAACAGTGTGGTGATTCCTCAAAGACCTAGAACCAGAAATACCAACTGCCCCAGCAGTCCCATTACTGGGCATATACCCAAAGGAATATAAATCATTTTATTTATAGACACATGCATGTGTATGTTCACTGCAGCACTATTCACAGTAGCAAAGACGTGGAATCAACCTAAATGCCCATCAGTGATCGACTGGATAAAGAAAATGTGGTACATATATACCATGGGATACTATACAGCCATAAAAAGGAATGAGATAATGTCCTTTGCAATGGTATGGATGGAGCTGGAAGCCACTATCCTTAGCAAACTAGTACAGGAACAGAAAATCAAACACTGCGTGTTCTTACTTATAAGTGGGAGCTGAACAATGAGAACACATGGACACAGGAATGGGAACAACACACAGTGGGGCTTGTAAGGCGATGGGGGCAGTGGGAGGGAGAGTATCAGGATAAACAGCTAATGCATTCAGGGCTTAATACCTAGGTGATGGGTTGATAGGTGCAGCTAACCACCATGGCATACATTTACCTGTGTAACAAATCTGCACGTCCTGCATGTGTTCCCTGGAACTTAAAATTAAAGTTAATTTGATTTTAAAAAATAAAACAGTGGCATTGAATTAGCTTGGGCATACTCCAGAACACACATATTATGTCATTCCCTTAATTGCTCTATGAAGTTGAGTCAAGTTACATGTCCTGATTCAGAGGTTCCAACTGAAATGTTCTGTGGGCAAAGGGGGAATTTTGATAACAGATATGTTGGCTCCTTAGTAGAGCTGTTCTGTCAGATCTTACTAATGATCATGCTTTCTATAGGTATGTGATTAGTTGAATAATGGCAAGAAAAGAAATGTTTCCTCTGGCTCTTAGGAATTTTGATTTGAAAAATGGAGTTTCAAATCATTGTCTTGATTTCTATGAAGATTTCAGTGAGACTACAGAAAACACAAAAGATTGTTATCTTGTCCAAATAAAACCCGGTTTTGCTCATCTATTTGCAAATTCAGCACCATGCAAATGTAAGTTTTGGAAAATTCCACTGTCTAAATTTATTATCAAAGAAAACAATAAGGTCCCACCTGCTAAATGTCCTACATACCTTATACACAACATTATTGAAAAGGGGGAGGAGGAGTGGTATACTTACCTGTAATATTGAGGTTCTCATCATAAAAACCTTGATACTTTTCAATTTCCTCAAAATGTGCAGAAACATCTGATAAGATTTTTTACTTTAGAGAAAGGAAAGGGAGGTTGCCTTTTTAGACAGGTGCCTACAAGATGTATATCATTGTTGCCAGCCATAAAAAGATGTTAAAATATTAGCCTACCATAAATTATATTTTCAAAGTGTGGGAGAAGAAGAATGTCCTTCTCTGATTTGAAAATGCATTGAGGGTGAAGACGGAGAAAAAGATTTACATTAAAACAGAAACTTCTTCAAAACCAATGACCTTTGAAGAGGTGATAGCAAAGGATGAACTGACTACCATTATTGCTCGATGTTGCTGAGATTGCAACAACACCATATTTTTTTTCATATGGTGAAAAAAAGTGACTCCTTTTTTCAAAAATAAGATTTCTTTAGAACTCAGAAAAGGGCAGCCAAGTTAAACAGAGCTTTCTCATTTCTTTACTAAAACTATACCTTATTTGGAATCCATCTTCAATTTCACAAGTTAAAATTACCTCTATTCTTTAAAATCATTTTTTCCCGATAAAGAGGTTTAACTTATGATGATGTCCAATGTGCTTAAGAATATTCAAAAATGATGGACAATTTAGACATGAATAACCTACATAATTAACTTCTAGATGCAAAAAAACTGACTGATAAGTAGCTGTTCTACCAAAACAAGTCTGTAGACACCAAATGAATACACAAAGCTGAAAAGTCTAAAAACCTGTTGTTGGTAGTGAGTGAAATCCCAAGGTATTCAATGCTAAAATTATTTTGTTGAGAAGATATTTAGATCAATGTCATCACAGTAGCTTGACACCACAAATCAGTGTAATGTGGGCTTGATAAAGGCAGAGGTGCAAGGCAAAGTGAATTTTGCATTTGACTGTTATTCACTCTTACCACTACATAAAAGAATAAAAGCTTAATTAGTTTAATTAGATCCTATTTCTCAACTCTGGCTTTTGTTACCATTGCTTTTGGTGTTTTAGACATGAAGTCCTTGCCCATGCCTATGTCCTCAATGGTATTGCCTAGGTTTTCTTCTGGGGTTTTTATGGTTTTAGTTCTAACATTTAAGTCTTTAATCCATCTTGAATTAATTTTTGTATAAGGTGTACGGAAGGGATCCAGTTTCAGCTTTCTATATATGGCTAGCCAGTTTTCCCAGCACCATTTATTAAATAGGGAATCCTTTCCTCATTTCTTGTTTTTGTCAGGTCTGTCAAAGATCAGATGGTTGTAGATGTGTGGTATTATTTCTGAGGGCTGTGTTCTGTTCCATTGGTCTATATCTCTGTTTTGGTACCAGTACCATGCTGTTTCGGTTACTGTAGACTTGTAGTATAGTTTGAAGTTAGGTAGCGTGATGCCTCCAGCTTTGTTCTTTTTGCTTAGGATTGACTTGGCAATGCAGGCTCTTTTTTGGTTCCATATGAACTTTAAAGTGGTTTTCTCCAATTCTGTGAAGAAAGTCATTGGTAGCTTGATGAGATGGAATTGGATCTATAAATTACCTTGGGCAGTATGGCCATTTTCACAATATTGATTCTTCCTACCCATGAGCATGGAATGTTCTTCCATTTGTGTCCTCTTTTATTTTGTTGAGCGGTGGTTTGCCGTTCTCCTTGAAGAGGTCCTTCCCATCCCTTGTAAGTTAGATTCCTAGGTATTTTATTCTCTTTGAAGCAATAGTGAATGGGAGTTCACTCATGATTTTGCTCTCTTTTTGTCTGTTATTGGTGTATGAGAATGCTTGTGATTTTTGCACATTGATTTTGTATCCTGAGACTTTGCTAAAGTTGCTTATCAGCTTAAGGAGATTTGGGGCTGAGACAATGGGGTTTTCTAGATATATAATCATGTCATCTTTAAACAGGGACAATTTGACTTCCTCTTTTCCTAATTGAATACTTTTTATTTCCTTCTCCTGCCTGATTGCCCTGGCCAGACCTTCCAACACTATGTTGAATAGGAGTGGTGAAAGTGGGCATCCCTGTCTTGTTCCAATTTTCAAAGGGAATGCTTCCAGTTTTTGCCCATTCAGTATGATACTGGCTGTGGGTTTGTCATAAATAGCTCTTATTATTTTGAGATACGTCCCATCAATACCTAATTTATTGAGAGTTTTTAGCATGAAGGGCTGTTGAATTTTGTCAAAGGCCTTTTCTGAATCTATTGACATAATCATGTGGTTTTTGTCTTTGGTTCTGTTTACATGCTGGATTACATTTATTGATTTGCATATGTTGAACCAGCCTTGCATCCCAGGGATGAAGCCCACTTGATCATGGTGGATAAGTTTTTTGATGTGCTGCTGGGTTTGGTTTGCCAGTATTTTATTGAGGATTTTTGCATCCATGTTCATCAGGGATATTGGTCTAAAATTGTCTTTTTTTGTTGTGTCTCTGCCAGGCTTTGGTATCAGGATGATGCTGGCCTCATAAAAGGAGTTAGGGAGGATTCCCTCTTTTTCTGTTGTTTGGAATAGTTTCAGAAGGAATGGTACCAGCTCCTCCTTGTACCTCTGGTAGAATTCCGCTGTGAATCTGTCTGGTCATTTTTTTGGTTGGTAAGCTATTAAGTATTGCCTCAATTTTAGAGCCTGTTATTGGTCTATTCAGAGATTCAACTTCTTCCTGGTTTAGTCTTGGGAGGGTGTATGTGTCAAGGAATTTATCCATTTCTTCTAGATTTTCTAGTTTATTTGCATAGAGGTGTTTATAGTATTCTCTGATGGTAGTTTGTATTCTGTGGGATCAGTAGTGATACCCCCTTTATCATTTTTTATTGCATCTATTTGATTCTTCTCTCTTTTCTTCTTTATTAGTCTTGCTAGTGGTCTATCAATTTTGTTGATCTTTTCAAAAGACTAATTAAACTAAAGAGCTTCTGCACAGCAAAAGAAACTACCATCAGAGTGAACAGGCAACCTACAGAATGGGAGAAAATTTTTGCAATCTACTCATCTGACAAAGGGCTAATATCCAGAATCTACAAAGAACTCAAACAAATTTATAAGAAAAAAACAACCCCATCAACAAGTGGGCAAAGGATATGAACAGACACTTCTCAAAAGAAGACATTTATGCAGCCAACAGACACATGAAAAAATACTCATCATCACTGGCCATCAGAGGAATGCAAATCAAAACCACAGTGAGACACCATCTCACACCAGTTAGAATGGCCATCATTAAAAAGTTAGGAAACAACAGGTGCTGGAGAGGATGTGGAGAAATAGGAACACTTTTACACTGTTGGTGGGACTGTAAACTAGTTCAACCATTGTGAAAGACAGTGTGGTGATTCCTCAGGGATCTATAACTAAAAATACCATTTGACCCAGCCATCCCATTACTGGGTATATACCCAAAGGATTATAAATCATGCTGCTATAAAGACACATGCATACGTATGTTTATTGCAGCACTATTCACAATAGCAAAGACTTGGAACCAACGCACATGTCCATTAATGATAGATTGGATTAAGAAAATGTGGCACATATACACCATGGAATACTATGCAGCTATAACAAATGATGAGTTCATGTTCTTTGTAGGGACATGGATGAAGCTGGAAACCATCATTCTCAGCAAACTATCACAAAAAGCCAAACACTGCATGTTCTCACTCATAGTTGGGAATTGAACAATGATAACACTTGAACACAGGAAGGGGAATATCACACACCGGGGCCTGTTGTTGGGTTGGGGGAGGGGGGAGGGATAGCATTAGGAGATATACCTAATGTCAATGACGAGTTAATGGGTGCACCACACCAACATGGCCCATGTATACATATGTAACAAACCTGCACGTTGTGCACATGTACCCCAGAACTTTAAGTATAATAAAAATATATATATATAAAATTAAAGATCTAAATAAACAGTCCACCCATTTAAAAATAAAAATAAAAAAGAATAAAAGCTTGGCCCAAAGTAAAGGTTGTAGGCAGTTCTGAGTATTATTGAAAAAGGAAATTGAAAGAGTAAAAAATATCCTCCTGTATCATGATACAGAAAGAAACATCTCATTACTGTTTTTTATTAAATATCGGTAATATCTGTCTAATTATGGATCATAAAATACACAGCAATATAGCCTGAAATCAATCACTATCAAATAAAGAGATGACAAGAGTTAAAATAAATCATTTTTCCAGATAAAGAAATATTATCAAAATATTGCTAAATCTTCCTCACACATGATTTTTTAAATTAGTCCTACTATTAATTACCACTAATTGCCATTGTTAACTATGTTGTTTTGGCTTAGATGATAGTATTTATATAACAGAAAAATAAATAATACAGAGTTTAATACAATTTCAAAGATATGCCCATTTTACATACTTTTATGTTGAAGTCATAACACACAAATTCTTTATTCTATATTATTTATGGCTGCGTCCCAGGTTGTATCTCTAAAAAATTGTTCACCCCATTTCTCTGCCAGCCCAATCCTGTTCCCTCACCCACCTAGTGTTCCCAAGAGCACTGCCCACTAAACCTCCTTCACACAACTCCCAGTCCACTACAGTCTGATTCCAGGAAACCTAATGACAATGACCAACACAGAAATAGTTTCCTCCTTCAATTAACTTACAGTGTAGCAGGAACAAAAAGCATCAAACATGTAATTACAAAAAAAAAAGTGTGTAGAAAGGAAGGATAGGGATATATAGAAGACTAGAGAAAATACAAGTGAGGTAGCCAATCTGGCCAGGGAAGGCTTCCCTGAGGAAGTCACAGCTAGTCAGTCCCCTGGAGGATAAAATGAAAGCCACTTGCAAGCCCAGGTTTCTGGCATTGGAGTAAGTCAGGGGCTGCAAACCAGTTGACTACAGAGCAGATCAGGCTGTCGGCCTGCTTTGTGTGGTCCCTACAATGTTTTACAAAAACTTAGTTCCAAGGTAGTCTTTTTTATAATCAAGATATTTTTACCTAATAGTTGGATTTCTGGCCTCTTTGGAAAAATAAGAAACTTAGCAAGACTGGATCAACATCCAGTGGATTACAACTGGATTACAACCATCAACAAGACATGAGTAGCTGCTGACCCATTTTCTAGTTCACATCATCCACATCACTCCCAACTCTTGTCCTGCACTGAGACGGAATGTTACAAGCCACATGTCTTCATGCATGCATGCTGTGGCTTATAGTAGAAACATACTTCCTATCAAAATGAGAAAACAAGAGGACTGGGTGGCCGTTTTCATTCAACCCATTTTACTCATTGAGGTCACTTTAGGAATTTGAGTTGGTAATGTCCGTAATGTCTGTCATACATTCTCTCTCTCTCTCTCTCCCTCTCTCTCTCTCTCTCTCTATATATATATATATATATGTATATTTTTTTTTTTTTGAGACAGGTCTCGCTCTGTTACCCAGGCTGGAGTGCAATGGTGCTGTCACAGCTCACTGAAGCCTCAGCCTCCAAGGCTCAAGCGATCCTCTCACCTCAGCCTCCCAAGTAGGTGGGACCAGGTGTGAACCACCACATCCGGGTTTTTTTTTTTTTTTTTTTTGTAGAGTCGTGGTCTCACTATATTGCCCGGGTTGGTCTCGAACTCCTGGGTTCAAGTGATCCTCCCACCTCAGCCTTCCAAAGTGCCCAGATTACAGGTGTCAGCCACCATGCCTGGCCAAAACAAAGGTCTCTACATTTCAAAATTACAGGGCATTTTTGCAGGAGAGCTATAGTTCAGAACCCATGTGGCATCTCTGTCTCCTAACCATTCCCCTCATAGTATGTCTAAAGTCAAATATTTTTCTCAACATAATTGACCTGGCTGATCTTTTGCCAGTGTAGAGGCCTCCAGTTGGAAGTGCCATTCTCCAAGCCTTATCCTATATTTCATTCAGCCTATGTACCTGAAAGCCATGGGGTGGTAAAACAATTCAATGAAGTGCAGGAAGAAAATGTTAGCACTTCTTTTTATGTTTATTTTTATCTTATAAAAAGAAATAAATTAAGATTTATAAACATTTAATATTTAGCTTGATGTGATTTCTTTACTCCTTCCATGTGCCAGGCTGATATGGATCTAGGTATCCTCACTCACTTCTTCAACTTCAGTACATTATAATAGATTGCATTTTACATTGTCAAGTTGGTGAAGTGATTGCAGAAAGTTCAATAACAATTTAGCGGCAAAAATGGGACCATAATCAATGCCTCAGATGACTATATCCAAATATACTGTGTTGAGTCTTTCCAGTTTGGGGATCCACTACCACTTTCTTCCAGTTCTTTCAAGTGTTGTATCTCTTTTTCCCTTAGGAAGCTGTCATACCTTTGTTCTTCCCAGTAAACAGCCTCACCTTCCAGTCTTTCACTAGTTAAGAAAGACTTTCCCTAAATATAGCAATCCCTCTGGGATCTGGCCTTCCACCTCTCTGACCAGCTTGGATGAAGCTCCCTATAAAGTCCTCTCCTTTCTTTTCTTAAGAAAGTAGCTATTACCTCTCGTTTTTGCTTTTAGTTCAGACAGAACTGAGTTGGCCTCCTAGCTTCACTATGTGTTCTTGGTCAAGTTATTTAACCTCACAAAGCCTCCGCTTTCTTATCTAAAAACTAACAATTTTGAAAGATGGTTGAGGAGTTATGTAAAGTATCTAGCACTTTACATACTACAACAACAACAACAACAACAACAAAATAAGTATCACAACAAGGCAAGACTTATCTGCTATGGTATTCTGATGTTCCTTTTATTTAGTCTTGGACATTTACCTTGTTCCCAGAATAATTATTAGAGAGAGAGAGAGACAGGTTTTAATTGAACCCAAATAACACAGAAATACTTTCAAATATCCAGCTTTTACATGGTTGGCCATTAAAACATAATAAAGAGCTCAGAATGAATCTTTTTGTTGCTCATTTGATTGTAAAAGCATTCACATACAATATTAAACTTTCTGCTTCTAGTTCCCACCTGCTCAGCTTGCATCTTATTTCCTTGACAACAAGTTTAAAAGAAAGACAGCAATGAGAAATGGAATGTCTGGGGCAGATTTTTGGACACAGGAGATAAACTCCAAGTGTCTAAATTTGCACATATATCAGCCTGTGGTCTCGTTCTGATCTTCATAGTAAAAGTACATTCCTTTGTTTTATCCTGACTCAATCTCTTCTTCCATTTCCCCACTGAGGATTGATCAGACTCTACTTCAGCCATAGCCTCGACAGCGAAATGAATTCCATCGTCCTTTTCAGTGAGGTGTCATTTGTCAACTGGAATAAGGGCCTCAATTGTAAGGAGGAAGCTCTTAATATCGATAGACAACCTCCGGCTATCAACGCCTCACTCTTGCCCTGCACTGGACACCCCCGCCGGGCTAGCTAGGTGTCAGAGGTAACATTCCTCTCGGCGGATTCAATACCATCCGTGGTGACCCCTTGACTCTGTTTGATGACTTTCATTACTTATCTCTGGATTTTGAGGAAGGTGAGATTCTTAAGCTTAGTGGGGGTGATGGAGGGAGCAACCAATTGGATGCTGCTCAGCGCTAACAAAGAAATGGATTGAGGATCACCTTATTTGTTTTAATGCCTGCTACTCCACAACATACTGTACCCTCTGGTTGGGTTTGCTGACTTCCTGGACCTCATTCACACTTACTTTTAAGTGATTTTTACTTGTTAAAATAACAGTTGTAAAGCAAATGCTCAAGTTCACACACAGGCGCATGCGCGCACACACACACACACAATGAAATGATAGAACATTGTTAATATCTTAGAAACTCATTCTTTGCCCTTCTCTTCTCTTCCCTTCTCTTCCTCAGTTGTAACCACTGTCCTAACTTTTGTGATAATCATCGTTAATAGTTTTATCATTTACATACGTTATTCCTTAACAATGTAATTTTGCCTTAGAATTTTATAGAAATGGAATATCAGTTTTCTCTTGTGATTTGTTCATTTCACTCCATATTCTGTTTATGAGATTTTTCACATTGATATGTATGTATAATTAGTTAATTTTCTCTGCTATATAGTAATACATTATATTACTTTACAACCTTGCAATTTGTTGTGTCTATCTTACTGCCAGTGAACACGTTTTTCTCCACATGCACTTTGCTCCACTTGTCCCAGTCTAGGAAACTTTCCTTTATTTCCCTCAAGTATTCAGTTCTCCCAAAATATTGACTATTGTTCTTCCTGATTATTCCTGACTAGTTCACAGTCCGTTTTCTGAATTACTAATGCATACATTGATTAATCAGTCAAATACTTTGAGTATTTAGTGCTACAAATTTAGACTCAATACTACATAGTTTAATATTCAGTATAGCTCACAAATCTTTTCTTTTACCAACACTGTCAGTATAATAGTGCTCAATTAGTATTTGTTAATCTTTGGTTGAGAATAATAACAATAACAATAATGATAATAATAATAGTAGTAGCAGTAATAGCTAACACTTATTGAGTACTTAGCTACATGCCAGGCACTGTCTATCTAGAGCTTTAGAAGTATTAATTTATTTAATCCTCACAAAGATATTATGAAATAGGCATTACTACACTTATTCTCAGTTTACCGATAAGAAAACTAAGGCCAGAGAAATTATATAATATGCTCAAAGTCATACAGCTAGTAAATGTTAAAATGGAAGGGATGATAGAAACTTAAATATGGTCAACTTCATTATTCCACAGTGATTTAGAAAGGTATAATTATAAATAATAACAGCCAATATTAACAACTATTTCTTGTTCTGTATTCTCACTAGGCCAAATACTGAATTGAGTCTATTATGTGATCTTCTTAATTCTCACCACAATTTATTATGATGGGTGTTATTTTTCCAATTTAAAAGCGAGGAAAATGAGGCTCATTGAGGTTGAGAAATTTGCCTAAATAGCTGGTAAGTGACAGGCTGGGATTTGAACCTAAATACTGTATCTCTGATCCTAACATCTGTGCCCTGCTGTAATAATACCATGCTGCCTCTCTGTAGATTTCACCAGCCCTGTGATGTTGGCACTTTTCCTTGTTAAATCCTAATTTCTTTTCTTTTCTTTGCTTTATTACTTTTCATTATAGGATGTGATGGGAAATGAAAGTTAAGAAATCCGATTTTCCAACTTGCAATGATGTTCAGAAAAGAAAGGTCATCACTGGTTGAAGTGACAGTACTGGATGAGCCATGGGAATTTTGTATCCATAGTATTCTGCTCTCTGTGTCACCATAAGTGACTGGATGTAGTACAGGAAGAAAAATAGAATGTGGCTAACAGCCCTATTCAGAAAAACTCACTGGCAAATATCAAGACATTCTCTTCTCCCATCAGTCCTTCAGATGACTCACTTCTTCCTTGTTTCCTGAGAGTAGAAGTTACCAGTTAGATCTCTGTTCTCTCTGCTACATCCATTGCTGTAAGTAGTGAAAGTGAAACAATACTTTTAGAACCATTGTGTGGTAAGTATAATTACAATCACAAATCAATATTATTTTATAGTTTATAATATAATTAAATAATAATTAAAACCTTATACTTTTAGTAAGAATTATCAAATGTAGCTAAATCTTAGCCCCCAAAATGGCACTTGGTTTTTGTTTTGTTGCTTATATTATGCAAAATAATTTGTAAACTGAGAGAATAGAAGTGCCATTTGACAAGCTCCTTTATGAATCATCTGTGGAGAAGTTTAAAAGTTAACATGAAAAAAAAAGTCTACACAGAAATGAACAGAGGATGGTACAAGTTTAAAAATCCAGAGACGTAGATGGATTTTTTTTCTATTGAATTTCTAAACAGTAAAAATTACTCTTTTTGGTGAACAGTTCTATGGATTTTGACAAAAGCATGGGGTTGTTTCACCACCAGCATGAACAATATACAAAATGGTTTCATCAATCCCACCCTCACCCCAAATCCCTTGAGTTACACTTCTGGGCTCCTGGCTGCCACCGGTCTGTTCTCATTCCCTATAATTTCGCCTCTCCAGAATATCATATGGATGGAATTGCATGAAATATCATGTTTTGAATTTGGCTTAATCTCAGCATGATGAATTTGAGATTAATTCATGTTGATGTGTGTATCAGTAGTTAATCTTTATTGATGAGAAAAATTGATATATGGTACATTGTATGGGATGTACCATAGCTTGTTTATCCATTCTCCAGGTGAGGGACATTTGCATTATTTGCAGTTTTTGGTGAGTAGGAATAAAGTTGCTAAGATATTCACATACAGCTTTTTATGTAAACATAGGTGTTTATGTCACTTAGTTAAATGACTGAGTGAGATGATGGATTGTAATGTATAAATGTATGTTTAATTTTATAAATAACTGCTAAACTATTTTCCCAGGGTACTAGTTTGCATTCTCACTAGCCATGCATAAGAGATCCAGTTGCTCCACACCTTCCTGTGCACATGGAATGGCCAGTCTTTGATTTCAGCCATTCTGATCTATGAGTAGTGATGCCATATTGCAGTTTTAATTTTCATAGCCCTAATGATCAGTGATGTTGAACATATTTTCATGTGTTTATCTGTCATCTGTATACCTTCTTTGATGAACTGTCTGTTCAAATATTTTGCCCATTTTAAAATTAGATTCTTCGTTTTCTCATTTTTGAGTTTTATGAGTTCATATATATTCTAGATCCAAAGTCTTTGCCAGATACGAGATTTTCAAACAATTTCTCCATGTCTATGGCTTGTGTTTTCATTTTCTTAACAGTGTCATTTACACTATAATAATATTTAATATTGGTGAAGTTCAGTTTGTCAATTTTCTTTATGAATTGATATTTTTTGTATTGTATCTGGAATTTTCACCCTAATTTAAAATTAGGTCACAACAATTTTCTCCTATGTTTTCTCCCAAAATGTTAATAATTTTATCTTTTATATTTATGTCTATGGTACAATTTAAGGTAAAACTGATATCAAGCATCAGATACAGGTCAAGGTGAATTATTTTTGTGTATAGATGTTCAAGTGTTAGAACAGACTTGCTGAAAAGATTATTTTTCAGACCTCATCCAGCTCAAGGAAAAAAAAGACTATTTTTTCACCTTCACATCTTTGGCAAAAATCATTTTACCATATATGTATGGGTCTATTTTTAGACTCTCTTCATTTCCATTGATATAGTTACACATTCTTTCACAAATACCACACTGTCTTGATCACTGCAGCTTTAAAGTAAGCTCTGAAATCAGGTAGTGTTAGTCCTCCAAAGTTCTTTTTAAAAATTGTCTATTCTAGATCTTTTGCCTTTCCATATACATTTTATTTATTTTATTTTATTTCATTTTATTTTATTTTTTTGAGACAGAGTCTCCCTCTGTCGCCGCGGCTGGAGTGCAAGTGGCACAATCTCGGCTCACTGCAAGCTCTGCCTCCTGAGTTCACGCCATTCTCTTGCCTCCACCTCCCTAGTAGCTGGGACTACAGGCGCCCGCCACCACGCCCGGTTAGTTTTTTGTATTTTTACTAGAGACGGGGTTTCACCATGTTAGCCAGGATGGTCTCCTGGTCATGATATCCTGACCTCATGATCCGCCCGCCTTGGCCTCCCAAAGTGCTGGGATTACAGGCATGAGCCACCGCGCCCAGCTCCATATACATTTTAAATCAGTTTGTCAAGATCTGCAAAATATCCTGATAGAATTTACATTGAAATTGCACTGAATCTATAAATCAATTTGGAAAGCATCAACATCTTAATAATATTATAAATGTGTTAATCCATAAACACAGTATATATCATTATTTATTTAGGCCTTCTTTGAATTATTTCACAAATAATTCACGATTTTCAGCATCCAGATGCTGCATATATTTTGCTAGACTTATACCTAAGCATTTTTGGTTTTGTTTTCAGTGTTATTGTAAATAATACATTTAAATTTCTTTTAATTTCCAATCGTTCATTGCTAGTATATAGAAGTGTTGACCTTGTATCTTGCAACCTTGATAAACTCATTTAAATAAATAGATTCCTTCCTTTCCAGCCTGTATACATTTTATTTCTTTTTCTTGTCTATTGCATTGACAAAGACTTCCAGAAAAATCTTGAATAAGATTTATGACAGCAGATATCGTTATTTGTTCCCAACCTTAGAGGAAAAGCATTCAGTTGTTGGCCATTATTATGTTATCTGTAGTTTTAGTATAAGCCATTTGTCAAGTTAAGGAAGTTTCCTTCTATTCCTAGTTTGTTGTGAATTTTTATCACGAATGGTTGTTGAATGTTGCAAGTGCTCTCTGTATAATTACCAAGAAGATCATATGGTTTTCCTTTTTACTCTGTGAATTATATTGATTGATTATTGCATGTTGAACTGGCCTTACATTCCTGGAATAAACCCTACTTGGTCATATATTATCTTTCTGTATGTTGCTGGATTTGTTAATATACTGTTGAGGATTTTTGAGATAAGGTTCATAAGAAATCCTGGTCTGTTGTGTTCCCTTGTAATGTTTTTGTCTGGCTTTGGAATCAAAATAATGCTGACCTCGTAAAAAGAGTTTGGAAAGTGCATCTTTCTCTTTTATTTTCTGGGCCAGTATGTATAAAATTTATGTTACTTCTTCCTTAAATGTTTTGTAATTTGTCAATAGAACCATAGTTTTCTTTTTTGGAAGGCCTTTGACTATAGATTCAATTTCTTTAGCAGATATAGGGCAATTCATGTTGTCTATTTTTTTCTGAATGATTTTGGTAATTTGCGTCTCTCAAGGAAACTGTCAATTTAAGTTGCAGAATTTATAAGTGTAGAGATGGTTACAGTATTACTATTCTTTTAATTTATTTAGGGCCTGTAGAAATATCCCCCTTTAACTCCTCGTATTAGCAATTTGGGTTTTCGTTCTCTTTTTTTTCTTAGTCTCGCTAAAGATTTATCAATCAGAATGATGTTTTCAAACAATGCATTTTAAACAAGAATCCCCAAAAATTCTTATATTGATAGTTCCAAGTGGATCTTTAGGAGACCCCAACATGTAACATACAAGGCACTCACCATCATTAGGAGGTAGCAAATCCAAAATAAGATTAAGTTTGAATAAGGCTCTTATAATTTGCCTAACTCAAACCGGTTTCATCACCTATGATATCATTTTAACATGTTAAGTTAAAAATCAGGCTGGGTGCAGTGGCTCACACCTGTAATCGCAGCACTTTGGGAGGCTGAGGTGGGTGGATTACTTGAGGTCAAGATTTCGAGGCCAGCTGGGCCAACATGGTGAAACGCTGTTTCTACTATAAATACAAAAATTAGCTGGGCATGGTGGCGGGTTACCAGCTACTCAGGAGGCTGAGCCAGGAGAATCACTTGAACCCAGGAAGCAGAGGTTACAGTGAGCTGACATTGTGCCACTGCACTCCAGCCTAAGCAACAGAGCGAGACTCTGTCTCAAAAAAAAAAAAAAAAAAAAAAAAATACAATAAAAAAAGTCATTTAAGCATTAGAAAACACTTTGGCTGTTTGGGAAGCTCAGCAGCCTCTTCAAATGAGTAAATGGTGGGTTTTCATCTTCTCCAAATATACCTTTCTAAATCTTTGTTTACATTTCAAATAGTTGCAAACATTTTTCAGAGTAATATATTGTAAATATCTTAAGTATTAATTTTCCTTAATCAAAAGAAGTTACTATGATTCATGTGATCCTGAATTCAAAATAAAATTATGGCCCAGACACAACAACTTCACTCAAAGGCAAAATAATATTTAAAAAATAAATAAATAAAATTACGGAAATTTCAGGAGATGATATCAAATGTTTTCTAGATGTCCTTTAAAATTAGTGATTGATTCACACACTCACGTTGACTTGAGAAAAATAAAATAGGGCTCAAAAAATGATTCAAGCATCTAAGCTATTAAAATTAAATTGTCTATTGACACTAGTATGATAAATGCCAAGAGAAATGAGTTGGAAAACGCCCAATGCTCATCCCTTTCTGGAGGTTCCAAATTTATGACTAAGTTATTTCTGTAAGTCTAGGACCAATTTCTGCTGTTTCCATGATGTTTAAAGCAATGCTACTACTATATGGGATTCAAAAAAGATTGCTCTGTATTTTAAGGCATGGCTATAAGTATCCAATTCCGATGTGGTAGAATAAAAGAAGTCTTAAGAAATATTTATTAAACTTCCACTTTTTATTTTAATGAAGACTTTTTTCCACAAATAAAAATTCACCTTGAGGTCCTCTAAAATTAGATTAATTTTTCTATCATCTTATTACCATTTAAATATCCTCAAAGTACCTGTATAATGCCCTGTCAAAACCCCTTCTCTGATACACCGCCTAAAGTTAGGGCAATTACATATTCTAGCTTAGATGGTAACTTAGAATGCCACTCTGTTTAAAACGAGTTTCAACCAAAGTGATCAATATAAAATCAAACATTCATTAGAACAAGTACTAACTAAGCAAAACTAAATGCATAGCAGTTGAGAGATAAAAAGAATTAATGCCTTCTGCTTTTAAGAAAATGACACTACCACAAGCTAATGTATATAAATACTATAAACTAACAAGATGAAACTTTTTTAAGTTGCATTACTTACAAAGAGTATAACTGAAAGAAGAATGTTTCTTACAAACTAGTCTCTTAGAGGTATAAGAACCAAAAGCCTGTCTGTTTTGGCCCTTACTCTATGCTTGGTACCTACCACAGTGCTTAGAATATAGTGGGTACTACATAAATATTTGCCTGCTGACTGCAAGCCTAGTGGTTAAGTACATGGGCTTGGAAGTCAGACATGTGGGTCAAAATCCTGCTTCACCCAGGTAGATATGTACTAAGACTTTCATTAAAGGCAATTTATCCAGTTTATTCTAACTTCTAAGTCATAAGAAATGAATTCAAAAGACTTCTATTTCTGAAAATCAAATCTATTCTAACAATTTAAGATTACCACCAATGAAAATAGCTACAGGTTATGTTTTAGGCTTTGAAGGCAATTCAAAAAGGAGATTTTCAGTATTTGGAGCATGTTATATAAACAATTATCTGTGCAGAAAGAACACTTCAAGGAGGATGTACTTTGGAATACATAAACTCTAGTATATTTGTTTAAATTCAGTTTCAGTCACTGATGGCAGAAGACTAAATTTAATAAAAAGTGGAATTATAAATCAAAAGCCTTATTATAAATGTTTTTGTAGGTTGACTCATTAATTCCACTTCTGAGAATCTATTCTAAATCAAAATCCAAAGAAATTAATTGAATTTTTTGAAATAATTACAACAAAAGGAATAACCTAATGTCTAACAATAGAAAAATTATAGTAAAATTACAGTACATCAACGTCATTCACTATAATTATGAGAAATCTTTACAAGGAAAACTGTTTTGTTACATTGCAAAACTGGAAGCATGGAATAGAAACTATATAGTAGTCATTCAACTATATAAAAACCTATGTAAAAAAAATAACAAAAAATAAAAAAACTTTTAAAACACCAACCTATGTAGAAATAGCCCATAAACTTTCTCAACCTTTTAAAAATCAGATTTTCAGATTAGATAAAAATAAAAGACGAATTCTTCGGGTATGAGGTGCAAATAAAAAATAACATACTAGTTTAAAGTTAACAGATGGTTTGAAACATATTAGGCAAACAAATAAAATAAATGTCAAGACATTAATAAAAAAGAGAATTCAAGGAAGAAAGCACTAAATGGGAAAAAGAGATACACACACACACGTATGTGTGAGTGGGGGGCATAATACATTATAAAAAGCAGGAACAATTACAAAGGTCTGTGTATCAAATTACACAGCACCAAAATATAGAAAGTAAAGATTATTAAAATATATGAGGAATACGTAGGAATAAATTTTATATAGAAAATTTTGACATGTCACTATGAATTCTATGTCATATCAAATAGAAAAAGCAAATAACATAGAAATGTGAATAATTAATTGATAATTAAATTTCCCATATGATCTCACTTATATGTGTAATCTAAAAGAGTCAAATTTATAAAAGAGAGCAGAATGGTGATTACCAGGGGCTGGGGATGTGGGGGATATGAAATAGTATTGGTCAAAGTATACAAAGTTTCAGTTAGACATGATAAGTTATAGGATCTATAGTACATGATGATGATAGATAAATGTTCTCAACACAAATTAAAAAACTATATTGGGTGATAGATATGTTAATTAGCTTGATTGTGGTAATCATTTCACAATGTGTGTATATATACACAATATATAAACATGTGTATATATATATATCTGTAAATGTATACTTTTTCATCAATTATGCCTCAAAGAAAAAACTCAAAAAAAAATTAAAGTATCTATCCACATCGTAAAGGCTTCATACCATTTTTTAAAGCATCCAAGCAAAACTGATATTCTGACCTCCAGCAGACCAAAAAGAAAATTTAAATGTACTCCACAGAAGTAAGATATATCAGGATGATTTCTAAATTAAAAGTAATGAATTTACAAATTAATAATAGAAATGTAAACAGAAAACCTCAACAGCTTCAAAATTAAGAGTGCTTCTCTTATTAGATCAAAGTTTACGGAATATAGTGAGTTATCCAAAGGGACAAATTCATAATCTTTATTATTTTTTAAAAGATCAATAAAAGTAAATGAACTAATATTCAATTCAAGAAGACATAAAAATAAGCTGTTTTCTTCACTATCAAACTATTAAATGTTTCTCAGGGCTAGACTCTCTTCTCAGTCTGTTGCTAGGCAATTTCATCTATTCATCCTTCCAGTTTCACTTACCATTTATTTGGCAAGTGAAATAATTTTTTTTTAAAAAAAGCAAAAGCAAACAGACAACAAAAACAACAAAACAGAAGAATGGAAACCACTCCCAGAAAAAGAGAGAGAGCAAAAAAACAGAAGAAAACTTAAACAAACAAACAAAAATCCTACAAACAACTTTCTCAGAGGGAAAAGGATAAGAAAAGCTACTGCATTTATTAGAGTATGCTATTAAAAATGATAAAGAAAAATATGAAAAAACACTTAAAATTTAAAGCGAAAATAAAAGATACAATGAAAATTTCAAACAAAAGGTCAAAAGGCAAAGTCGAGACTTTCAGTTTCTTCTCTGACATTGGATGGCAATCATCTCGCCTATCTTCACCAGAGAAGAGCTGAACAAACTGAAAATCAATGACTTTTCTTCGATCCCTCAAAGAATAAGTCATAGGACAAGGCACCATCCTAAAAAACTGGAGAGACAAGAAAATATATGGCATACAGATCAGCTTACCCAAAGCAGATGTCACTGGAGACAGGAACTGGTAGTAAAAGTTAAATAGTAATTTTGATAAATGACTAAAGGCTTACTGTTGACAAGCTTGAGCATTAAAAACTCCTGGGGGACAAGTCTATGGGGGCACCTCTACACTTCTGTAGGTTGTACTTCCAAGAGTCCTACCAGGTAAAGATCAGAGATAAAATCCACTTGTGTTCGTCCAGGTTTGTGGGAAAAGTAACCATTTGAAATAGGCTCAGAGCATTCTCCACCAAAAAGGTGTATCAAGCAAGGGAAAATACTTCATCAGAGATGAATCTAACTTGAGGAAAGGGAAATTACTCAACTCCAGCCCCTTCTAGCCTTCCTATCTCACATAATGGGGAGAAAGGTTGAGAAGCATTTGTGAAAGTCACAGCCCAAGGACACAGGCCCACTAAAAAACTGAGACTTCATACGATTATAGAATGTTTGCACTCTCTGCACTTATTATCAAATCAACTGGACTCCTGTATAACAACACTAAATTACTGCCAAAAGAATTGCACGACTCAGTCTTTACTTAAGAAAGAGTTTCTAGGGAAATTCAAAGATAATAAGGGAGACAAAATAAAATCATTGTAAAATATTGAAGCCTCTGACATGTACAACTACAGCAAACAGTAGATACAACCCAACTTTTAGCCAGATAAACATAAAACCTCAAACTAAAGGCCTATCTACCTCAGTTCCTATTCTGAGATAGCTCATGTACAGCTTTCAACAAAAAATTACAAGTCATGCTAAAAGACAAGGGAACAAAAAGCAATCTGAACAGAAGAAATAAACATCAGAGATAGACACAGATATAGCAGAAATTTTGTAATTAGTAGACTTAGAATTAAAAATAACAATAGTTAATATGCTTAGGGCTCTAATTTTTTTTTAAGTGGACAACTTGCAAGGCCAGATACATAGTGTAAGCCAGGAGATGGAAACTCTAAGAAAGAATCGAAAGGAATTGTTAGAAATAAAAAACTGTGTAACAGAGATAAAAAATGCCTTTAATGAGCTCACCAGTAGACGGGGAATGACCAAAACACAAGAATCAATGAGATAAGATGTGTCAAAAGACAAAGTCACAGGAGTCTATCAAAAAGTAGAGGAAAAAGAAAGAAAAAAAGATGACAGGAAGGAAAGACAAGACAAAGTAGAGGTCAGTCTGGGAAATCCAACATCTGACTAACAGGAGTAACAATAAGAACTAGAGAGAATGAAACATAAGAAAATTTCGAAGTAACAATACAATTTTTTTTTTTACAAAACTGAAGGATGTAAATCCCCAGTATGATAGAATCCACCACATAAACGCATCATTATGAATTTTCAGAAGCCCACAGAGAAGAAAATCAATCATAAATCTTCCAAAGAGAAATATCAGTTCATGTACAAAGGAATAGGAATCTGATATTTCTCAGGAAAAATTCATGTGCGTAGGTTGATAAAAGTATTTTCAGGCATACGAGAACCAAAAACTTTACCTTATGCAAATTTTCCATGGATGACAATGGAGGACAAATTCTAGGAAAATCTAAGAGAAATTTAGAAAAAAAAAAAAAAAGAAACCATTGGGACAAGGAAACTGGAGATCCAATGCAGAAAAATAACGAAGGAAAATCCATAACAAGAGCTGCTCAGGAGGCCCAGAGAACAATCTGTACAGATTAGAGCAGAAGAATGGAAGATCCAAAATCTTTTCATGAAAAAAAATGAGGCCAAGCATGGTGGTTCATGCCAGTAATCTCGGCACTTTGAAGGTCAAGACAGGAGGATCACCTCAGTCCAGGACGTCGAGACCAACCTGGGCAACATAGTAAGACCCTTTCTCTAAAACAAAAGAAAAAAACATAGCCAAGCTTGGAGGGGCAGGCCTGTAGTCCCAGCTACTCAGAAGGCTGAGATAGGAGGATCACTTGACTCCCAGAGGTTGAGGCTGCAGTGAGCTGTGATCACGCCACTGCACTCTAGCATGGGTGACAGAGCAAGACTCTGTCCAAAAAAAAAAAAGCAATTAGTTGTGACAGGTAGTGCTTTACAAAGATGGCCATGTCATAATGAAACTGCAGAACATCAATGATGAAGAGAAGACCTTCAGAGAAACCTAAAAAATAAGATAAATAAACTCCAAAGAATCAAAGTTAGACTGACAGCAGAATTTTCTATAACAACAATGAACTCAGGTGTCTATGAAATGAGTTCAATTTTGCTATGAGAAAGTAACTGTCAGCCAGAATCTTATACCCAGAAAGTCTATAAAAAGTTATTAAAAATGAAGGTGAAATAAAAATGTCTTCAGCGAAGGAAAAACTTAGTGACTTTGCTACCAATAAACTATTACTAAAAGAAATTCCAAAATATACGCTTCGGTCACATGGAACATGGTCTCTCACAGAAAGTTTCAAGTACAAGAAGGAAAAGGTTATATGGATAAAGTCAAACAAATATTGATGGTATAAAACAGCAAGACTAATGTCTTTGTAGATTCAAATAAAAATAAGAATAAGTTATCATTAAAATATATGGAATCAACCATGCTAAGATTCATGTATTGTTTAGGAGATGGGTAAAGATTTTAATTAAACCAGATCTTGATTACTTAACATGCAAGTTGATATTTCTAAAAAAGTCCCTGGAATAATATCTGTTTTATCATAGATCCAGACAGAGGTTTTTTGTTTTTTTCTTTTTCTTTTTGAGTCAGGGTTTCACTCAGTCACCCTGGCTGGAGTGCAGTGGAATGATCACTGCTCACTGCAGCTTCAACCTCCCAGGCTCAAGCAATCCTCCTACCTCAGCCTCCCCAGTAGCTATAGATGCAAGCCACCACACCTGATTAATTTTTTAGTTTTTTGTAGAGAAGGGTTTTTGCCATGTTGCCCAGACTGATCTTGAACTCCTGGGCTCAAGCGATCGCCTGCCTCTGCCTCCCAAAGTACTGGGACTACAGGCATGAGCCACCATGCTGGGCCTGATCTAGGCAGTTACTGATAAGAATGATCCAGGGCTGGATACAGTGGCTCACACATGTAATCCTTGCCTGCTGGGAGGCCAAGGCAGCTGGATCACTTGAGCCCAGGAGTTTGAGACCAGACTGAAAAACATAGTGAGACCCTGTCTCTACAAAAAAAAAAAAAATTAATTTTTAAAAAATTAGCCAAGCATGGTGTTGCATTCTTGTAGTCCCAGTTATTTGGGAGACTGAGGTGAGAGGATCGCTTGAGCCCAGGAGGTCGAGGCTACAGCGAGCTGTGATCATGCCACTGCACTCCAGCCTGGGCGACAGAGCGAGACCCTGCCTCAAAAAAAAAAAAAAAAAAAAAAAATGATGTGCCACTGCATTCCAGCCTGGGAGACAGAGCAAGACCCTGCCTCAAAAAAAAAAAAAAAAAAAAAAGAGAGAGATTCAGAATAGTAGAAAAAACTAATCACTTAGAACAAAGAAAAAGAAACAAAAAAGATAAGACAAAGAGGAAGCACAAAATAAATGTTAGAAAAAATATCCAAATATGGTATATAGTAATAAAAATATATTGTATAAACAAACATTAATATTTAAAATGTGTTTATGTATTTATATACATAGATATTAATAGCAATGATATCTATATACCATGTAGTAATTAAATCTTAATGAACTAAAAGCTCCCATTAAAAGGAAAAGATCATCAGAACACATTTAAGAAAAAAAAATCTACATTCAAAACATATGTTAGAAAAAATATCAGGAAATACTGATTAAAAGAAAACTGAAGTCACTATATTAATATTGTACATATTAGATTTTATGACAAAAAGCATTAAAATATAAAGGCTCACTACATACTAATGAACTGGAAGTTAACAGTTCTAGACTTGTATACCCCTAATAACATGGCCTCACAACATGTAAAACAACAATTAATAGACTTTTAGGAGAGACAGATAAATCTGCCACAATGGTGGAATATTTTAACAGAATTGTCTCCACAACTGGCAGATTTAGCAGGAAAAAAATAACGAAGATACAGGCCATTTGAATAACACAATTCATAAGGGTTATCTAATGCTAGTCTAGAAAATGCACCTACAATTACAGAATATACTTTTTTATCAGACAGACATGAAGCATTTATCAAAACTGACCACACACATACAGTAATTCTCAACCAACTTAAAAAGATTGGAATCACCGACCTTATTCTCTGACTACAATGTAATGAAGTCAAAAATCAATACGAGGATGATAAGGAAATAAAGAACCTAGAAACAGATGTCTTTCAATGGTCATTTGTTATATGACAGAGATAGGGTTGCAAAGCACCCCTACCTCACTTTATATGCAAAGTCAATTCCAGGTGTATTTCACAGCCACATATGAAAGGCAAACTGTAAAACTTTTAGAAATCAAGATAAAAGAATATTTTTATGGCCTCATGCAGGAAAAGATTTCTTAAATAAAACACAGAAAGTACATATCAAAGGAACAGATTAATAAATATGACTGCTAAAATTAAGAACTTGTATTTATCAAAAGTCTCCATAAAGAAAGTAAAAGATAGACATTAGCAAAATATATAACCAATGAAGAATCAATAATGTATAAAGAATATTAATGGAACTACCATTTGATCAAGCAATCCTATCACTGGGTATGTATCCAAAGGAAAATAAATTGTTCTAACAAAAAGACACATGAACTTGTATGTTCATCACAGCACTATTCACAATAGCAAAGACATGGAATCAACCTAGATGCCTATTAACAGTGAATAGGATAAGGAAAATGTGGTATATATATATATATATACCATGTAATACTACACAGCCATAATAAGGAATAAAATCATGTCCTTTGCAGCAACATGGATGCAGCTGTAAGCCATTGCCCTAAGCAAATCAAAACAGGAATAGAAAACCAAATGCTGCATTTTTCTACTTATAAGTGAGAGCTAAACACTAGGTACATATGGACATAAAGATGGGAACAATAGACACTGGGAACTGCTAGAGGGGAAAGAGAGAAAAGAGGGGGGAGAGAGAGAAAAGAGGGGTAAGGCTGAAAAACTACCTATTAGTTATTATGCTCCCTACCTGGGTGATGGGATCATTCATACCTCAAACCTCAGTGTCCCATAATATACATATGTAACAAACCTATACAATGTGCCCCTGAATCTAAGTAAAAGTTGAAATTATATTAAAAAGAATATTGTGATTCATTTTTCAAAAGACGACCTAATAAGAAAATAGAAAAAAATGAATTTCACTGGAGCAGAAACAAAATACACATATAACAAAAGATGTTCAATCTAATTGACAAATCAGGGAATGCAAATTAAAATCACAGTGAGATAGCATTTAAATCTACCAATCCACTTGAAACTACTGTCACAAAGCAGAAATCCATTTCAATGATGTTGGGAGCAGGACTGTGCAACTTCCAGAGACAGAAACTTGAGTGACCCTGTCCACTGCCCAGTGAGCCCAGCTGCAATATCTGCTTTGTGACAGTAGTTTCAAAATGATGGAAAACAATGGGTCTATGTCATATGCTGGACAAGCTGAACACAGAAAAACCCTGCAAGGAATCCTTTTCATTGTGGTTTATGTGAAAGCCATCTTCTGAAGTTGTACAGAACAAGCATAGGAGTTTGCAGGGTCCTGGCATATGCTCAAAATGTCAGTTTCTGGATTCTACCATCTCAAGGTATGCACTCCTGAAGTGGAAAACTCCCCAAAATACAGGAAAGGTGTTTAAAATTTTGGGGTGGCTAAGGGCTGAATCGTGTCCCTCCAAAATTCCTGTGTCAAAGCCCTAAACCTCAGTACCTCAGAATGTAACTGTATTTGAAGATAGGGCCTTTAAAGAGGTGATTAAGTGAAAATAAGGCTGTTAGGGTGGGCTGCATTCCAATCTGCCTGTGTGTCCCTACAAGAAGAAATTTGTACATATGAGAAGACACCAGGGATGTGTGTGCACAGGGAAAAAAGCCGTGTGAGGACACAGCACGAAGGTGGCCATCTGCATGCCAAGGAGAGAGACTTCAGAAAGAACCAAATCTACCAATACCTTAATGTTGTTCAATTGTGAAAAAACAAATTTCTGAGTTTAAGTCACCCAATCCGTGGCATTTTGTTATGGCAGCCCTGGCAAACTAATGCAGCATCCAAAAAGGACAAGTGTTCACTGCAGCTACTCACTAGAGAAAAATAAAAGGTAATATTGTAATAATTATTAGTCAAATAATTTTTAATCAAATCAAATACATTATCAAATAGATAAATCAGAATAGTGATTACTTCTGGATAGATTTGGCTGGGATGTTGTAAATCAGCGGTCCCCAACCTTTTTGGTACCAGGGACTGTTTCACAGATGGAGGTGGGGATGGTATGGTTTCAGGATGAAACTGTTCCACCTCAGATGATCAAGCATTAGTTAGATTTTCGTAAGGAGCATACAACCTAGATCCCTCACATGCACAATTCACAGTAGGGTTTGCGCTCCTATGAGAATCTAATACCGCCTCTAATGCACTAAGGAGGAGGCAGACAGAGCTCAGGCAGTAATGCTCCCTCACCCTCCACTCACCTCCTGCCATGCAGTCCAGTTCCTAACAGGCCACCAACTAGTAGTGGTCCTCAGCCCAGGGGTTGGGGACCCCTGTTGTAAATGATCTATATCTTGATTTGGGTAGTTGTTACACAAATGTGTGTCTGTGCCTGTATGTGTGTGTAAATATATACAATTTCATGGTGTTATTTATATACATGTTAGGTTTGCACACTTTACCATGTGTATGTTTTACCTCACATAAAAAGTAAATTTTTAAGAACTACCACAAACGAGGTGAGCAGGTCACTTAAGGTCAGGAGTTCGAGACCAGCCTGGCCAATATGGCGAAACCCCGTCTCTACTAAAAATACAAAAATTAGCGAGGTGTGGTGGTGCATGCCTGTAATAACAGCTACTCAGGAGGCTGAGGTAGGAGAATCGCCTGAACCCAGGAGGTGGAGGTTGCAGTGAGCTGAGATCGCGACAGAGCGAGACTCCATCTCAAAAAAAAAGAGCCACCACAAAAACGCTTGGCACTAATTTTACTGGTAAGATCTTTTATATTTTCAAAGAGTAGATATTTCTCAGGCTATACAAACTGCCACAGGGTTTGTAAGTAAAGCGATCAAACTCATTTTATGAAATTAGCATAACTCTGAAACTGAGACAGATAAAGAACTGGACCAACTTCACTTAGAAATTAAAATTTTTATATAGTAAATTATTAGCAATACATTTCAACTGTACATTTAAAAAATCTTTTACTAGCACAATTCAGGATTTATTCCAGAAATAAAGATAGTTCAATTTTGAGAAATTTATTAACATATTCCACCCCATATGTCAGTAGATGTCAAATGAAATTCCATACAAGATTCCTGATTTTCAAAAAAAAAAAAGAAATAGAAGTAGCTTTTCAAGATAAAAAATACATAATGGTAAAATAAGGAAATTAAAAGGATGCCCACTAGAGTCAATATTGGTTAACATTGCATCAATCAGAGATTGCAGAACAATAAAAGTGAATGAAAATAGAGTTAGAAGAATTAAATGTTATTTGTGAATAATAAAATGATATGCTTAGAAAATGAATGAAAAGCAACTTTACAAAAAAAAAAGAAAAGCAACTTTACAAAGTTCTAAAATTAACAGAGTTTCAGCAAAGTAGCAAAATCTAGATAAATATGCTAAAAATAATAGCTTTCCTTTCAATTGGCTAAAAAAATAATTGGGAGGAATGATTTCATTTGCTTTAGAAACAAGAAAAAAATAAAATAATCCTAATAGAAATTATATAAGGTTCATACAAAATTATAGTACTTTTCTTCTATAAAATGAGATTTGAATGCAGAAGTACCATGCTCCTGAATAGACAGGCTAATTATGAAAAGGTATCATTTTTTCCCAAATTAATGTAATAAAACTAGAAAAAATATAGATGTGTGGCGGCTTTGGAATATGTCAACTTTTCTTTGTTTTTTGTTAGAATGAACTAGAGAGATTCTGATGGGGGATTTGGAGAGTGGAAGTGAAACCACAGCCATATTGTAGCTTTTACACAGTCATTGGTCCACCAACTCATCTTATGGTGTGAGGCAGTGGCCAGGCCTACAAAGCTTCGCTTTCCCCTGGATCCTCTTTCTTCTGCTCTGACTCCTGGCCCAATGTGTGTGTTTAACCTCATGACCAAAAGCAGACACCTAACACCCCTAAGGATAGAGGCAACAAGAACCAGCCTGGGTTTCCTTCTGTCCCTGAGTGGGCTCCAGCTAGTGCTGTGATTCCACCTGGTCTTTGGTCCTCCCACTTTATTTCCATCTTCCCTTCTGACTGCCTGCCTTCTGGACTGCAAGCTCCAGCATCAGACATGAAGGCAGTGGCTACACAGAGATTGCTGAACCAGCTCCCACAATGGCATAAGATCAAATGCGAGTATGTGTGTGGTTTCTGTGTCTCCTACTAATTCTGCTTCTCTGATTGAACCATGTCTGATACAAGGTGTCTGAGAAAGAACTGGTATGAAGGATTTTTTAAAAGAAATAACAGCAATGGAAGAAATCACGAAAACTGAGAAGTATGACTACATAGTAATCAAAATTTCTGAATGTTAAAAATACATTAATACATGGAAAGGCAAAAAACAAAACCAAAAGTTCTTAACATGTGTGATAAAGGTATAACATCCTTATTATATAAAGAACTCCTGTATTCCTATGAATGAATTCTTTAAAACTAACAATACAGATTAAAAAAAAATGGGGGAAATGTAAAGAGGTGCTACAGAAAAATTGTAATTAGCCATTCAACATATTAAATCAATATGAAATCCAATTTTATTTAAAGAAAAACAAATTAAAATTTTAAATTGCCTACATAATCTACCAACTTTAATTTACCAGACTGTTTAAAAACAAGATCTAAGCTCATATAGTGATAGTAAGAAAGTAAATTGATATGTGGTTTTCAGAGGTCATTTTGGCCAGACATACCAAGAACTTTGGGGGGAATTATGAATTCCACTTCTAGAAATCTAATCTAGGAACACGATTAGCATTTGGATAATTAACAATATGCAAAGAGATTCAATGCAGTAGTACCTATGCTAATAAACCATTGTATACATAATTATTTATGAATAAGAAATTGATTAAATATATCAAGAAACATTCATAAAATGGAGTGATAAGTCTCCATAAAAATGTATATATCTGAAATATTAAAATAATGAGGTAATGTCTATAATTCTATGTCAAAAGAATGACCTATAAAAATATGTAAAGTACATTTCATTAAAAATTATAAATTAAACATTAAGATAATAAAGGGCTGTAAGAAAAAATACATTAAATATATGATAATAATGTAGGGAATTAAGGATTTTTTTTACTTTGGTCTTAATTTTCTTATGTTTGTTTTTCTTTATAAATTTCCATAAGTGTTCTATAATATTAGTTTTTTAATCACAAGAAATAGACGCTATTAATACACCAAATATTTGTCACTGGATTATAGGCAGGTTTCTGGTTTTATGGAATAACAATTTTTTATTTATTAAGTTTATAATCTTACTTTTTATAAAAATTGTACTTTTCACATTATATCCTCATCTCAGGCAAAGTGAACACACTTAAAAATCTCCAACATTCTCACCAAAAATGAGCTAGCTACCTTTCCTTTCCCTGAAAATGTGAGATCTCTCAGCTGGAAGATCAGTAGAAATAGTTTCAACCCTGATTAATAAAGGTCTTGCCATTATTTATAAGAACAGGATTTTCCAAGGTGTTATAGCCCCAATTGTTAGAAAGTTCTCATCTAATTGTTTCTAACGAATGGTTCTAATGCTATCCTCTTGGGCCACATAGAGCATATTTAATCCTCCCTTCACATTTAAACTCTAACTATTTGAAAAGTTTTGATTTCCCCTAGGGTGTCTCAAAGCTACATATCTCCAGATTTTTCAACTATTTCTCATAGGTCATGATTTTGAGTCTCCTCAACTCAGGTGCTATCTTTCAGACACACTCTTTTTGTTCAGAGAATCAGTGAATGAGAAAACCTTATTGATTATCCAAAAAAAAAGAAGAAAAGCCAATGATAACATTTATTCTCAGACTCAGTACTATTTATTAGAAAAGAGTTGGGTGTGTTTTTTTTTATACTGAAAGGTGAATTAAAAAATAATTTTTAGTTTTTTTGGGTACATAGTAGGTGTATATATTTATGGGATACCTGAGATGTTTTGTTACAGGCATACAATGAGTAATAACCACATCATGGAGAATGGGGTATCCATCCTCTCAAGCATTTATCCTTTCTGTTATAAACAATCCAATTATACTCTTTTAGTTATTTTTAAATGTACAATTAAGTTATTATTTACTATAGTCACCCTGTTGTGCTATCAAATAGTAGGTCTTACTCATTCTGAAAAGTGAATCTCTAAGAACTGTTCTTCCAATACCCAGAAAATTCTAGTTTAGGGATAAACTTTACTAAATTATTTTATTCCTGGAAGCAATATAGATTAGTATTAAAGGGCATGGGCTCTGGAATGAGACTATTTGGATTCAAATCCTTTTCCACTGTTCACTAGCTTTATGACCTTGAGCTGATTCACTGTGCCTGCTTCCTTCTCAATAAACTGAGTAGTGATAACAGTAACTATCTCATTGAGAATTAAATAGGATAATGTAAGGAAAGCACTTAAGTCACAGTGTCTGACACACAGTAAAGTCTTGATAATCTTAAGTGAAAACATTTATATACATTCTCAAAGTTATTTACAAATCTATTTCAAAATAAATCTATTTATGACTGTACCTAGATATAGTAGATGATAGCACCTACATCTGCAAGTAAAAGGGTAATAGTTACGAATAGTCGTTTTTTGCAATATTTCATTTCCCAATCCTAAATGCATGAGTTGATATACAAACTGTACTTTTACTAATTCAAGTCAGCAGATACAGATCTTTACTGTGAAGGACATAGGGCATGTGACACAATTAGCTAACTTGAATATTCTAGGGGAGAAATGATGAGGGCTTGATTATTGGAGAGAAAGCAGTAGTTTTATAACAATGAAAACTACCACTTTATTGAGGGTTTACCCTGTGTCAAGCATTCACTCTAAGAGGAGCAGGAAGGCAGGCACTCTGTTAATGCTTTACGTGAATGTTTTCGTTTAATCCCAGAGCCCTACAAAGTAGGTACTGGAAACATTCTTTAAGAAGGTTAAGTAACTTCTCCAAAGCGAATTTATAAGTGGCAAAGAAGGATTCAAGCCTAGTCCTTAATCACCAAGTTATTGCTGGGTGGAAAAAAATCCCAAGACAGTGCTTATGACTGTTTAGATAGGGGGAGCAAAAGAACAGGGAAGAAAAGAGCAAGGCCTGGCGTCTTTATAGAGGACAGAATCAGTAGTGATAAGAAATAGGGATCAAGTCGGGGTGGGAGGTGGAGTCAAAAGAGTAAAGGAATAATTCTTTGGTGTTTGTACTTCTTAAGACGATATCTAAAGGGCTTCTTTTGGGGTTAAAAAAAGACAATATTCATAACATTCTAAGTAAAATAAAATTGGGACATTTAGGTTACACTAAACCAATTTCTCATTACAAAGGAATTGAATGCCAAAGGTCAGTAACAACCACTTAACAGACTAGATAACATTCTCAATCCTTCCTTTCACCTAATTCTGATTTCTGAGAAAGTTAAATGAAAAACAAAAGATAACAAAAACACATTCCTTTTTCTTTTCTTCTTTTTCTCACCATGGAGATTTTTTATATTTGGTAACTTTAGAAAGGTCCACGTTTGACTCAATTTGATAAAATAAAATTTAGAAGTGGGAAATTAAGCATCATTCCTTAAACTTACCCACCAAAGGAGACCTCTCAGGACCCAGCAGCATGTTTCAGTCATGCCATGTTCACTTTCAGAGGGACTCCAAGACTGGCTGGCGATACCACCATGCCAATGCTTTTTCAGATACACACCTGATTAAAGGCTACAGGATCAAAGAGCAAACCACTTATGGCAAAGTGCTGCAGAGCCAAAAGCTCATCTGTGGATGGAATCACTTAAAACTATTTTAAAGGGTCATCACTAAGAGGGTGCTTATTTTTAGAAATGAGTTTTCTTTTGATACAAAGAAAAATGTTGGCCATTTCCTTTATGTTTATAAGAACATTCCAATTTAATCTTCAGTTTAAAAATTCTTTAATTATTGCACAACAGTGCTTTGTTGATTGTACAACACCCACATCTCTGATAGTAAAATCTAAACTTTTTTACAAGTGTTGGGGGGGTATGTACTCATGAACACCCATTCTTATCCTTTATAGTAGTGATATATTTGAAAACCATGTTTTATCATTTTAATTCTGCTCTCAGGAGAGAGCTATAAACATGAATGATGGGGGGGAAAAGTCTGTTATAAAAAAGTTATACTTTTAATCAGTTTATAATTACTTACCCAAATCTTTTTCAAGCAACAGCAATAGGGATAGAAAGAAGCATAGTATTGTGCAGGTATATTTTATTTTTTTTTTTTTGAGACGGAGTCTCCAGCCCAGGCTGGAGTGCAGTGGCGCGATCTCGGCTCACTGCAAGCTCCGCCTCCCGGGTTCATGCCATTCTCCTGCCTCAGCCTCCCGAGCAGCTGGGACTACAGGCGCCCGCCACCATGCCCAGCTAATTTTTTTTGTATTTTTAGTAGAGACGGGGTTTCACCGTGTTAGCCAAGATGGTCTCGATCTCCTGACCTCGTGATCTGCCTGCCTCGGCCTCCCAAAGTGTCGTGCAGGTATTATTTGATCGTGTTCCAAAAGTTTATTCTTCTGAATTTCGTATCCTTATTCTCCACCACTAAAAGTCATCAACATGTATACACACAAAGTCTTCAAGCAAAAGTAACCAATAGGTGTTGAAATTTTTCTTAGAGCAATGATTAGAATCTGGTATAGAAAAAGGCCTTACAATCTAAATTTCTCTTGTTGGTTATCATGAGCATCACTGAAAAATCTGGAAGAAACCATGCCAAAACACACAACCGCATGTTTTTTTGTCCAGTCATACGTAAGAACCCAGCATAATTATTCTTGAATTAAAAGCAAGTTTATAAGAAGAAATCTGTTCTTTTAAATACTGAGATTTCATCTGCTATTCAGTTAATAACAATCATTGTATTTACTTGACTTTTATAAGAAAATTAAAAGTTGAAAGATAAAAATAGTCCTACTAATTTAAATCAGTTATGTAGGACATAAAAACACTACATACCACTTTGTACCTTTATATGTCTTTGGCATTTCTATTTTGAACGAATAAATATAATCAAAAAAATTGAAAGTTTTAATGTAACTTCAAAATTTTGTTCTATAAAATTTAAGAGTGAACATTTAACAACAACAAGCAAACAAACAAACAAAAAACAAAAGGAGTTTGTTCACTTCTAGAAGACAGAACCAAAAAAACATTGGGTAAATTAAAAAAAAAAAACACACACATTAGTTTTGCTTCTCTACAATTTAGTCTAATTATAGTAGAATATAAGTTTCAAACACACAAAACCTCGAGTCTCCTGGTGTATCTTGTGTTACCATCTCTTGTTCCATGGCATTCCTACGTTGCAGCAGAGTGTTCTTAGGATAATTTAGCTGAAAAAAAAAAAAAAGACTACAGTTCTTCCTTGTCTATTCAACCGTCCAGAGATCCCAAAGAGAGTTCTTTTACTTTTTTTCCTCAGATACTGTAAAAGGGAAAAAAAAAGTTTATAACTTAAGAAAAATAAACTTTGATGAATGATATCTAAACTTTCACATTGTTTTCTAATAAGAGAATGCAGTGTCTTAGAATTAATTTTGTTAGTATAGGACTATGCTTTTTTTTTTCACTTTATTGTCAATTATTCTTCTCAGAGTTGTTTAAGTCACTAATGGTCAGATAAAAAGGCTGCCAAATAACCAACCAGGTAAACTTCAAGACTAATACCTGATTTACATTACAAGGTTGTTCTCAAACTCACTTAAAATCATATAAATGATCATAGATGGATGTTAACTAAAAGTGAAAATATACAGAAAATAAAAAAGATGATTGATTGTTAGAGAAATCTGAGTCCTACAAATCCTCAAAGAACTAGGCACAAATCCCAGGGCAAGGGAGCTAGACAACTAAGAACGTTTCTCTAGTTATGTCCTCTATTAAAACAGGAGGCATACTGGTTTTGTAGACCTCTTGATGATTTCTGAATCAGAGATCATCCTCATTCCCACCACTATTTTCTAGGACTGGTTACACTAACTTGCCACCAAAAATTTAATTTTTTTATATAAAAATGATAACAAAAGTTTCAATATTCAAGTTGGTCACAGCTTCTTAAGTTTTGTTCCTATCATATAGCATATACTCTGACACATGTGCTACAAATGTTTTGACCCTTGAATACACAAAGATAAAACTTCTGATCTGCCATTAAGCGCTTCATGCTTTATGCTTCGTTTTGTTTGAAAAAGTTGTGATGATTTTACACTGATCTATCTGCACTCATTTCAGGTCTCCCTCACATCCAATGGCATGCACTTGGGAAACAGCTGGCAAAGGTTCAAGTGCAAATCTGTGGTTAGGAGTAGAGAAACACTAACTGGCTTATGCAGGGATGGACCCACAGCTCTGGCCTCATTAGCCAAATGAACAAAGACACAGCTACCCATGTGCTTCCTTCCCGTGCAGACCATTTGTCTCTAAAATGAAATGAAAAGCTGCATACTCTCTCAGTAGAGGAAAGCAGACCCTTCTGTTTGGAGAGTTACAGTGCCTAAGGAGCAATGTAGAGGCAAGATAAAAAATGTTCACAAATAAATGCAATCCAATAGTATTTTATTCTCCTAGGAGAGCTGCCAGATTTTAAATTCTAATTAAATAACACTGTCTTTCTGTGATCCAATTATGTTTTTTCCATATCATTTTGCATATAACCCATGCCTCTGGTCCTCAAACAGCTGCCTTCTAGCATCAATCAATTTGGAATCTTAGAGGTATACCTTTAAGCAATTAGACTTACATATACATACACACGTTAAGTATACTTAGCTTATTTACCTGGAATTGTGCCTACATTTCCAAGCTGTTTCCCAGTTCAAAATGTCAAATTCAAACAACATTCTCCTCACCCCTCAATGGACTTTACAACAATTAAAAACAAAATGAATCAATCTGGCATTGTTCTCCCAATCTCATCAGACTAAATGGAAGTCAGCACAAGAGACATGGTTTTAGAACCAAAATAGGAGATGCCTTAGATTAATGTTATTTCTTGCAGATTCTAACAGTCAAACTGTTTATTAAATACATGAGATGAAAAATTATCAAAACATAACAGTGTTTGTGCTACCTCTCCAGGAAGTTAGCGCTTTTCCAGAGGACATTTGATCACTGAGAATTAAAATGCATGGGAGTAAATTATGCATGGGAAACACAAAACAGTTTAACAGCGGGATGTTTTTTGAGTCTAATTAAAGCCTCATTGGAAGCTTTAAACATTTCACTTCAGCAGATAGTTTGCCCCTGACCTTGACTACTTTTCTTACTGCTGGTCTTTATGGCTGAATTTTTACTACTGGCTTCTATTGCTGAGGCAAACCCAGTTAGGCTCTCAATTGCTCCTGTGTTAGTGGCATAGGAACCAAAAGGGTTTACTACCCAAGTGACTTCTTCAAGGTACGTGAGGGTATTTGAGGATATCTGTACCGTTATGCTTTGTTCACAAAGCCACCAGCTAGAAAGCAAAACAGTGGTCATACGCGGTGATCAATCATAGGCTGGCAAACAACACGAGGTCAGAGTATTGTGAGTTTCTAAGTCCAATAGTTTTGTATGCTGTCCAGCTTTTTGTTTGACAACTGGGAAGTTGAGAGGAAGAAAAACATCTGAGACAGTGTATCAGCCTCTCTCCATTTTTACTTTCACTATTACCAAGACGGAGTCATGACCAAGAAAAAGATAACTTTTATAAAACTTTTCATACACTGCCATATCTTGATGATTTTTAACAGGTCTTCAAGTGACTTTAACCATTTTAAGAAATGTATCTTACAGAAGCACTTAAGTCTAAGTGTTTTCACGTACAGTAGTACTTACCATTTTATCTTATGTTCATGTGTCTGTCCCAGACGTAAACTGTGAACTCATGTAGAGAAGGGCTGTGATTGTTTCCGGGTTTTGTGGTTTTTAAAATTTATTTATTGGTACTTAATCCCAAATAGCCAGGCACACAAAGCAGTCAATACTGCCATTTGACAGATTAGGAAATTAGAGAATAAGAAATACATGATTTTGGTCATGATCACCTGATAATAAAAGAAAATTAAAGTTTTCTGAAAGATACGTTTTTTAACCTTTTACCTTCAAGTCCAATTTTTTTCCATTATGCCATTCTGAACATTCATTGATTCATTCAATAATTTATTGAGGGCCTAATAAGAGCCATACATTGGCGATTCAGTAGTGAACCAGATAGATATCATACATAAATGAAAATGACAGTCTAGGACAGGAATTGACCAACTACAATTGACCCTTGAACACATCACAATTTGAAAAAACTCACAGACAACAATGTAGCCGAGAAATATTGACAAAATTAAGAAAAAGTTGTCATGAAGGTATAAAAATATGTAGCTACTAGTCTATTTTATCATTTACTACCATAAAATACACACAAATCTATTATAAAAAGTTAAAAATTATCAAAACTTACACAAACACTTACAGACATGGTCCCATTCCCAGTCGAGAGAAATGTAAACAAATGTAAAGATGCAGTATTAAATCACTCATGCAGAAAATTAACTGTAGTTCATACTGTATCACTGTAATACTTTCATAGCCACCTCCTGTTGCTATTACAGTGAGTTCTGGTGAATAGCCACTTAAAATGCCATGTGATGCTACCATCTGTGTGAGCAGTTCATCTCTCCAATAAATTGCATATTGCAGTAAAAAGTGATCTTTCATGGTTCTCATGTATTTTTCGTTTAGTGCAATACCATAACACCATGGAGTCCATACAAAATGCCACTAGTGGTCCTGGAAGTGGTCCCAAGAAGCAGAAAGAAGTCATGACGTTACAAGAAAAAGCTGAATTGCTTGATATGTGCTGTAAATTGAGGTGTGCATCTGGATTGCCTGCCATTTCAAGATAAATGAATCTAGCATAGGAACTATTGTAAAAAAAAAAAAAAAAAAAGGAAATGTATAAAGCTGTTGCTGTAGCTATGCCAGCAGGTACAGAAATCTTGTACTTTTGTGAAATACATTTTTATCTCATATTGAAAATGCAGTTTTTATGTGAGTGCAGGATTGTTATAAGAAAGGCATAGCTATAGACTCTAATATGGTTCAAGACATAGTGGTCATTATATGAAAACTAAAATCCAAAGGAAGGTGAAGGTCTAAAGCTGGAGAATTTAATGCCAGCAAAGGATGGTTTGGTAATTTTAAAGAGGATAGGCTTAAAAAGTGTCAAGACAGGAGAAGCAGCTTCTGCTGTAAGAGGTAGCAGATGAGTTCCCAGACACTAAGAATCACTGAAGAGAATGGATGTCTGCATGAACAAGTTTTTAATTGCAGACAAAACTGCCCTATTCTGGGAAAAAGTACACTTATTTGTAAGAAAGAGAAGAGAGCACCAGGATTTAAGGCAGTAAGAAATAGGCTAACTCTACTGCCTTATGCACAAGAAGTCATGATCAGGACTGCCCTTATCAATAAACCTGCTAACCCCCAAGCTTGAAGGGAAAGGATAAACACCAGTTGCCAGTCTTTTGGCTGTACAAAAGAGACTGGACAACTTTTAACCCTTTTTCTGGATTGGTTCCATCAGTGCTTTTTTCCTGAATTCAGCAAGTACCTGGCCAGTAAGAGACTGCCTTTTAGGTTTTTCTGATATTGGACAATCCCCTGGCCAACCAGAAGTCTGTAAGTTCAACACTAAAGGTGTTCAAGTGGTCTACTTGTCCCCAAACACATTACATTTAATTGAGCCTCTCAATCAGGAGGTAATAAGGACCTTTAAGCCTCAATGCCCATGGTACTCTATGGAAAGAATTGTCAATGCTGTGGAAGACAACCCAGATGGAGATAACATCATGAAAGTCTGGAAGAATTACACCACTGAAGATACATTGTTGTTATAAAAAAAAAAAAAAAAAAAAACAGCCGTGAAAGCCATCATGCCCAAAACAATAAATTCCTGCTGCAGAAAACTGTGTCCAGATGTTGTGCAAAACTTCACAGGATTTACAACAGAACCAATCAAGGAAATCATGAAAGAGGTTATGGATATGGCAAAAAAGGTGGGGGACGCAGGGTTTCAAGATACAGATCTTGGAGAAATTCAAGAGCTAACAGACACCATACCACAGGAATTAACAAAACACGACTTGATGCAGATGTTTCTGAACCAGTGCCAGATGGTAAGACAATGCAGAAGCAACAGTGACAGAACACAAATTGACGTTAGATATCCGACAGAAGGGCTCCGATTATTCAAGATTGCTTTTGACTTCCTTCATGGCATAGACCCTTCTGATATATGCACTGAAAACTACACAAATGGACAAAAAAGGATGAGTATCATATACAATATTTTAAGAAAAATGAAAAAGCAAAAAAGTTGAATTACAGTGTTTCCTTAAAGTTGTAGGTGTGCCTGCTTCATGCCTCCCCTTCCACCTCCTCCACTTTCTCCTCTGCTA
The DNA here is from genome assembly GCF_028878055.3 of Symphalangus syndactylus. Taxonomy (NCBI): domain Eukaryota; kingdom Metazoa; phylum Chordata; class Mammalia; order Primates; family Hylobatidae; genus Symphalangus; species Symphalangus syndactylus. The sequence continues at coordinate 106,975,728 of NC_072429.2, forward strand.
CCCATGAGACTGCAAGACCAACCCCCTCCTCAGCCTACTCAATGTGAAGACAAGGATGAAGACCTTTATGATGACGCATTTCTACCTAATCAATGTTAAGTATATTTTCTCTTATTTCCTCATAACATTCTTTTCTATAGCTTACTTTATTATAAAAATACAGTATATAACATACTAAATATTTATTAATCAACTGTTTATCAGTAAACTATTAGTAGTTTTGGGGGAGTTGTAAGTAATACACGGACTTTTGACTCTATGTGTCTCCATGTAATAATTTTTGACTTTTGGGTTACTGGTGAATAGGTGTCCCTAACCCATGTTGTTCAAGGGTCAACTGTGTGTATATATGGTATATATGTGTGTGTGTGTGTGATAAAACAATAAATACAAACAAATTAACACAAAAGTTATGGTAGTATTTACTTTTCAGGGGCAAAGAAGAAAATACAATTACCAAAGGGCCAATTACTAAGACCATTCTATTTCTTAAGCTCAGTAGCAGGTGGGAAGTATTGGTATTGGGTAAATGCATTTTTTTTCTTCTGTAAACTGGATGTTTACATATACTTTTGTATCGTTCATATTAAAAAAGCATAAACACATATGCTTATGAGTGCATAGAAAAAATTTTAAAGGACTCAAAGCAACTTTTTTTAACATAAGTTTCATGAATGCTGTTGTTTGATGTGTTTATTAAAGCTGCTAACACATAGGAGGATGTACTATCTACTGAATGGGAAAAAAAGAAAAAAAGAGCACAAGAAAATTAGTAATTACTTATTTGGTGCTCAATACTTTACTGGAACAGCCTACCTGTTATCAAAAATTAAGGTTAAGCCCCAAATCAAGTAACTTTTATTATGCAAACTTCAAAAATGGGTTTTAACGACGAACAAGTATTGGTAATGTGCAAAAATGGCCATTAGTTGTATATAGTTTTTTTCTAATTGATACCAGTAATCCATAGTGGCATCATCTTTCAAGTTCAAAAGATGGCAATATGTGAAAAGAAAAAAAGTGGTAGAAGTGAGCATTAATTATTCATATAGCAGATAGTCTTGAAGGAGCAGAGTATAAATAGAAAAAAGAAAAATCAAAGAGATGTTCTTCAGAGTTTTCTATGTTCCAACAGGTTTTGTAAGGGGCCACTTGTATACAATGATTATACCCATAGAAAAATAGAGTACCCTTTGCTCTTATTGGAAGATAATGGTGCTGAGACACCTAGAGTTTGATGATCAAGACCTGTTCACACAACCTACTAAATATGTATCCCTTAACTCTTTGCAATTTCTAATTATAAAGCAACAATGAATGATGTAAGGCAGGTTAGTGTGACATAACTGAAGAGTCTTTTCCTTACTTTAACTTGTATTAGGTATTACCTTAAGCCAGCAGTCCCCAATCGTTTTGGCACCAGGCACCGGTTTCGTGGAAGACAAGTTTTCCACGGATGGGGGGTAGGCCACATTAGATTCTCTTAAGGAGTGCGCAACCTAGATCCCTCTCATGCTCAGTTCACACTAGGGTTCACGCTCCTGTGAGAATCGAATGCTGCCACAGACTGGTACCAGTCCACAGCCCAGGGGCTGCGGACTCCTGCCTTAGGTGACCATGTGAGTATGCTTCCTCATCAATAACATATAAATAATACCACCTAAATTTTAGTATTTCCAGGCTTAAGCAAGGCATTCAAATGTTAAGATTCCCTTCCTTCTCCTTAGGTTAGTTTAGAGAAACAGAGGACATAAAAATGCCTGACACATGGTAAATACTTACTACCGGCTTCCTATGACACATGGTAAATACTTAATATTGGCTTCCTATTTTTCCTACCTGCGGCTTTTACTAGTCCACTAGGGCATATTTAATAATTGTTTTTAGCTGCTGAGCTATGTAATCATCCAGAAATCTTTGTTAGCTATTAATGTGGCTTGGCTGAGCTACAGTCTTAAACGGTGATTAATGATGTCTCCATGTAGGAACTTTTGGCCCTTTGCTTACTGCTTAAGGAAACATGGAAGTCTTATTTCCTTCCTTCTCAGCTGAGAACATCTTTCTCAATTCTACATAGCCTGAGTAATATATGCCATTTTATATAGTTCTATATAACTATGGCTTTATTTGATAAAGATAAGAACTTTTAATTCATGGAATTAGCTGCTACATATATAAAGGGTCTGTCTTGTTACTGTCCTACCTCATTACTGTTGCAACACTTTGGTACTTTCTCTATGATCCTTGACCATTTTGTACTATCAAGAATCCTCTTTTATTTCTTTATGTATTTTTTCCTGCCCTATACTTGGCATTTTCACAATACTGGTTACAGATGAATAAAAAAATAGCACTTGGCTTATCCTAATCAATAATCTTCCTAGTTTCAGCACCCCTAGACTAAAGCTTAGAAGTAACAATACCTCAAGCCAAGGGTTGGAAACCACAGCAGGTGAAACAAATCTGGCCTTTGGCCTGTTTTTGTAAATAGTTTTACTGGAACACAGCCATAAGCATCTATTTACATACAAAGGCTGCTTTTGTGCTACATGACAGTTGAATACCTAAAACAGAGAACATATGGCCTGCAAAGCCTAAGATTTAATATCTGGCCTTTTACAAAAAAAAGTTTGTAGACCCCCTATGCTAAGTTTAGTATTGGGAGGTCTCCATGCTCTTTGAATGGCAGATGCAACTTAACTACCGTAGTCTCTAAACTGAGTATGGAAGGTGGCCTGATCAGATGTCAAATAAAAGAACAGTATGTATCTTTTTATCTTTGAACCTCCTCCTTGAGAGCAGTAACAAGTTTCTGTTATCTGACTGGCTGTCAGTTCAACAACCAAAGTGAAAAATCAAGCCACTTCTATGTAAAAAAGTGACCCAGTGAGGGCTTTGTAGCTCTTGAATACCTCCAGTATCCAGTAAACAGTATGTCTGTATTTAACATTTGACACTTATAAAATTCAACTTACATGCCTAGTCTCCGTTAACTATACAGTGAGTGACTGAGAAGCCACTTTAAGAAATTAAGGAACAACAGCTTTATTTGTAATAGTACCAAACTGGAAACAACTAAAATATCCTTCAATAAGTACATGGTTAAACCACGTGGCACATCAATACCATGGAATACTATTTGGCAATAAAAAAGGAATTAACTACTGATTATATATATATATATATATATATATATATATATATATATCTCAACTTGGATGGCTCTCAAGAGCATTGTGACTAATGAAAAAAGCTAATCTCAAAGGTTGTGTATTATGTAATTCCATTTATATAACATTCTCATAATGACAAAATATACTGATGAGGAACAGATTAGTGGTTCCTAGGGTTAGAGCTGGTTGGGAGTAGGTATGGCTACAAAAAGGTAGCATGAGGGAGATCATGATGATAGTTCTCTATCTTGCCCGCAGTGATGGTTACACAAATCTACACGTGATAAAATGGTAGGGAGCTATTCATACACACATTGTACCAATGTCAACATCCTGGTTTTGATACTGTACCATAGTAACATAAAGTGAAAAAATTGAGGGAAACAGGGTTCAGCCTACATGGACTTCTCTGTACTATTTTTCAACTTCCTCTGAATACAATTATTCCAAAAAAGAAAGTTAAAAAAAACACAAACTTGCAGATGCAAGAAAATTGACAGCAAGATAAAATGAATCAATTTTATTCCAATTCTTCAAAATTTATATGTAATACGTTGTTTCCAAAATGTAAGTCACCCTTTATATAATGGTTTTATTATTTCATCTTTCTTTTATAGCTTTTTTTTTCATCTTTTCTTTATGGTTCTTCAGTAGAAGCCAGAATCTTGAGCTGCCCAGTTAGGAGCCTAAAATATGCAAAAAGAAATCAACAGGGTGAAAAGAAAATACTTTTGGAAAAAAAATAACATAGAAGAAAGTGACACAGCATTTACTTTAGCACTATAGTCTCTTGCCAAACCATTCTAAGATCTTAACTCCTGCAATTACTAGATGTCAGATGTCCCACTTAGGACAAAACAAACATCAAAATTATTATCTGGTATAGTTTTTGGCCAATTAAAATGTATAGCAATAACAGTATCATTAATACTGGAACAATAAACAATACAAATTAATCCTGAGGCATATAGAAAAAAAACATATGAAAGTTATTTTCTAGGCTCAGTTATTCTAAACTTGGTTAAAATATGCAACTTGAATTCTAATGCATCCTTCTCATTTGAACTAAAGGACTATTCTGCGGACACAAATTTATTCCTAAAATTTCAATTAAATGGGGTTTCTGCATATCCCACAACTGTTTCCTAATGACTTCCTACCCTCCAGTTACACATAATCATAATGTCTAAACAACATAGTTTAGGATTCCAAAATTATAAGGCCATTCAAGTTTCTTCAATCTCTAACATGTAGGATCTCTATCAAAATGGGAGATTAATTTTTGATATGATTATCAGATGAAAGATAATGAAATTTGTATAAGATCAGCACTAATACATATAATAAGATCAACATTTTTACAGAACTATTTCTTTAGATTTAGAATACACATTTCGAACACTTGAAAGAGGGCTACACATGTAAGTTATCATCTGCCAGTATCAAAATGATGTGTTGAAAACCCTGAGGAAATGAGTTAATGAAGTCACACAGGAAGAGTCAAAGCAAAAGAAAAATAGTTATAATAAACTAGGAACACAATTTCTTTTTCGGTTTCTATGTTTAATGCATATAATACATTTAAGAAAAAATTCTTTTCTGTTCAGTAATTTCTTAAAAATGTTCATATCTTTAAAGAGAAAAACAAAATCAGCTACAACTCATATCAATACTCTTTGAAACTTCATGTACAATTACATGGTTGCTAAATCCCAGACAGAATAGATGTGTGGTTCTTACCTCTGACCTGCTATTCTGATTAAGTTTCTTCTCAATATTCATGGCCAACATCTGGCTTCTAAACGAAAGGCTTTTGGTCTTTTCAATCACTTGCTGATAGGGTGAGACTGCATTGTTACCCATAACCACATGACCCTAAAAGGAAACACAGGGAAACTGATCCTATAATGTTAATGACTGAGTTTCTCAGGTAAGTAAAAAGCATGACATACCTTTGTGCATATTTTAACGCACTGTATAGAGATGACAATATTTACCAAGGAAGAAAAAAAATAGGACACTTCTCTTGCCTTCAAAGAACTGTTTCACATTAAAACAAAATAAATTATTAAAGGAGGTAATAAAATGTCCTAGTTAAGAATTCCCAAAAGTATAATCAGGAACTGATAGTATGTAGCATAGCTAACATAATACTCACTAATTTAGAATCAATCTTGGCATCCAGTCTTGCATTTCTAATCAAATTTACAATCCACCTTTCAGCTTCTTCTGGAGTCATGTTCAATTTATCTGCCAACATGCTAATGAAAAAGTAAAAACAGCAATGTTAATTAACTGGGCCTAAAAACTTAGTTTTATGTACACAGTGTTGACTTACACTCTGCATAGAGACTATTTGGTATTTCTGGATCACCCTTCTCTTATATACCATGACCCCTACTGTCTGATTTGTTCATGTGCTTGTGCCTATTGACTTGTACTATGCACGACCTATTCCATTCACCAACTGGACTGTAAAATCCTTGAGGGTAGGGTAACATATTCTGCATTTACGGAAATCCTTCAGCTTCTAGAATAGTACTTTATATTTGCCAGGTGCTCAACAAGTAATGATCTAAGGGAGAAAAAGGTTTTATGATGTTCCCTCTATATAAGTCAGCCCTCCATATCCACAGGTTCCACATCCTCAGATTCAACAAACCATAGATAGAAAATATTTGGGAAAAAGAAAACAAACAATAAAAAAGAATACAAAAATAATACAAATGAAAAACCAATGCAGTATAACACCTATTTACATAGCATTTACATTTTTAACAGTAACCCAGAGATGATTAAAAGTATATGAGATAATATACATAGGTTATCACCCCATTTTATTTAAGACACTTGAGAATCTATGAATTTTGGCATCCAGGAGGGTCCTAGAACCAGTCCCCCAAAGATATCAAGGGACAACTATATAATGGTTATACAAAGTAAACCTTTGTATAAAGGTTTACTTTGTATAAAGAAGACATATGAAAAAGACACTTGTACAGATATACTTACAGCAGCACAATTCACAATTCGCTTAGGAATCAACCTACGTGCCCATCAACTAATGAGTGGATAAAGTAAATCTGGTATATATAAACCATGGAATACTACTCAGCCGTGAAAAGGAAGAAAATAATGTCTTTTGCAGCAACTTGGATGGAACTGGAGGCCATTATTCTAGGTGAAGTAATGCAGGAGTGGAAAACCAAAAACCTTATGTTCTCATTTATAAGTGGGAGCTAAGCTATGAGCTAAAATCCCAGAATTCACCACTATATTATTCATCCATGTAACAAAACACCACGTGTACTCCAAAAGCTACTGAAATAAAATTTTTAAAAAAGTAAACCTACTATAAAGAGCATCAGTAATAAGTACAATCTCAGGAAAAACATAAATAAAACTGACGGGCATTGTGTATGTTTGTGCTATAAACTGTGGGGGCACTCCCTGGAGCTATATACTATATATAGTGTGTGTGTGTGTGTGTGTGTGTGTGTATATATATATATATAGAGAGAGAGAGAGAGAGAGACTGAATTTCAGATAAAAGAGACAGAGGGAGCAGACCAGACCATGAAGATCTTGATCTAAAATACTCTTTGATATCAACCAATCTGCATTTTTTATTTTTCCAATTTTATGATCAGGTTGAAGAGGGCCATTGCAGTGCCTAATTTATCAGAATTAAAAACACACCAGTCTTAGTAAGTAGGTTAAGTCAGTTCCGCTGATGGAAGAGTACCTACGTATGCATGTAAAGTATTTAAGAGTATGTAGTATACATGCATGTATATATGTGTGTTTATACACTGTCTTTTATCTTCATGGAAGCTATCAGGTCTCAGCTAAAATAAGACCCTCATAAGCCTTCTAAGACACCTCTCCCATCTGTGATACATCAGTTAGGTGCTTTCATAGCACCTATTTTTGCTATAGTTGTTTTACTGAATATCTGCTTCCAAGGTAGACTGTATACATGTAACCAAAGTGCATGCACCGTATCTTCCTCGTTCACTGCCGTTATGTCCAGCAATTAGCAGCATGATGCCTCATACACAGGAGACAATAAATATTTACTGTCTCATTGATTCTTATTCTAGTCACTACCCTAGTCCAGGCTCCATTACTATTTCTTAGTTTTCTAACTACTTTACCTCTTGAGTCTCTTCAATCTATCTTACACAGCTGCCAGGTTAGTTCTACAACCCAACTACAGTAGTTCCCACTTATCTGTAGTTCCACTTTCCGTGGTTTCTGTTATCTGCAGTCAATCCCAGTCTGAAAATATTAAATAGAAAACTCCAGAAATAAACAATTGTACACTGTTCTGGCTAGCATGATGACATTTTGTATTGTCCTACTGTCTCACCTAGGACTTGAATCATCCCTTTGTCCAGCATATTGACACTGTATACGCTACCCGCCCATCAGTTACATCGTAGCTATTCCAGCTATCAGGTTTCTTGACATCACAGTGCTTATGTTCAAGGAACCATTATTTTACTTAGTAATGGCCCCAAAGTACAAGAGTAGTGATGCTGGCATACTGTTATAATTGTTCTATTTATTATTGTTGTTGTTAATCTTTTACTGTGCTCAACTTATAAATTAAACTTTATAACAGTTATGTGTGCACAGGGAAAAACCTAGTCTGTATTGGGTTTGGTACTACCTGCAGTTTCAAGCATCCTCTAGGGGTCTTGGAACATATCCCCTTGGATAAGGGGAGACTACTATACCCAGTTTATTTCCAAATTCCTTTCAACACTTTTAACTTTCCAAGTTCCCATCATTCTCCTTCATAAATATAACATGCCAGCCGAACCAAACCAATCCTTTTACTTTGTTGACATTCACTCAACAAAATACCAACCGTGTTAGATGCTACTGGCAAAACATCCTCTGTTGCCAGCCTTTACAGAGTTTAAGTCAAGGAGGTCTTGACTTAAACATCACTTGATCTTGGGAGGCAGAGGTTACAGTGAGCTGAGATGGCATCACTGCACTCCAGCATGGGCAACAAAGTGAGACCCCCATGTCAAAAAAAAAAGAAAAAGAAAGAAAGAAAAAAGAAAAAGTGGAAGGAGCTATGTATGTGAAATCCAAAAAGGTCTACCAGTTCTAATCTGGAGATTTGGGAACAGCTTACCTAAGGAAATGATATTTAATCTTACATTTTTAAGACCATAGAATGAAAATTCCATTCTAGGCTGGATGTGGTGGCTCATACCTATAATCCCAACACTTTGGGAGGCTGAGGCCAGAAGTTTGAGACCAGTCTGAGCAACACAGCGAGATTCTGTGCACATGTGTGCACACACACACAGGCACGCACACACACACACACACAGAGGCACGGTGGCCTGCACCTATAGTCCCAGATACTCGAGAGGCTAAGGTGTGAGTATCATTTGAGCCCAGCAGTTTGAGACTGCAGTAAGCTATGATTGCACCACTCCAGCTTGGGTGACAGAACAAGATGCTATGTCTCTATAAAAAAAAAATTCCATCTTATGTAATAACTCTAACTAGAATTCTCTATCCCTCCCTCTTTCTTTATATCCATATTCTAAGACTCATTCCAACATAGCTGGTGTAATTTTGCAACAAGCATCAAGATCCATAAATGCCTGCACGCTCTGAGCCATATCTTACTTTGTGGATCTTTGTTTGCACTGTGCTTGTTGATCTTTTATTTGTTGATCTTTACTTTTCGAAGTGAATCAGGTCAAAGAAAAACCTGAAATAAGGCCCAAGGAATACTAGTAAATAATTGATGGCATCTCAGTTTATCTAAGCTACCAATTATCACTCTGACTGAATTAAAGAATATGGAAATAATCTGGTTTCAGTAACATGAAAATACACACAGTAAAAGAAACCAAATGATTAACTGGCCTGTAATCCCAGCACTTTGGGAGGCCGAGGCAGGAGGATTGCTTGAGCCCAGGAATTTCAGAGCAGCCTGGGCAACATAGCAAGACCCTGTCTCTACAAAAAGCAAAGAAAAAAAAGGACTAATAGAAATCATCAAAGTCTATAATTCTTTTCCAATCTAGCAATTTTATGCAGAATAGTACAGATTTTAAAATAAAAGTGTAATATCCTATCAAAGCTTAAAAGGCTGTCCCTGGTGGTCTAGTGGCTAGGGAGAAATAAAACCAATTTTAAAAAGACAAAAAGTTGGCTTAACCTATCCCAGAACATGCTTACCTCATGTTACTGAAAATAATTCGATTTGTCAATAAACTAAAAGACAAAATCCATCAAAATGGAGAATTTCTGAGAAAAATATCTAGTCCAATCCAGATTTTAAACACCCAAATTTCTAGATTATTTAGATTACACTAAAAATCTCAACCTTGTCTGTAGGCAGCTTAAGATAGATATTTAAATATGTTCTGTAAATCCTTTATAAATATCTTTAACCTAACTAGCTCTGCGGCTCAACTGACACACACACAAAACACAACATCGAATATGTTAAATAAGATATGCACAGAATTCTTAAGTGCTATTTCAAAAGCCAAAGCAAAAACAAATCTTTCATCCTCAGTTCAATTTAATTAAACATGTTCATGCTTCTAGCACAAAAGGAAATACTTTGTTTCCAGGAAGTAAAAAATAACAGAGATCCCACTTAAGGACGCAAGATAAATTTAAGTCTTGATTTAAGGAAATACTTTTTTTGTTTCCAGGAAGTAAAAAATACCAGAGATCCCACTTAAGGACAGAAGATATATAAGTCTTAATTTAGGGAACTGATTAAGGTTGTATCAACTCTAGATTTTCTCTCAGGTTTTCTGTGCCTAATCTTTCAAATGGTCTTCCTTTTCTGAACCCTCCCATAGCCACCATCTTCCCCCACCCTCTCATCTTAACAAAGACTTGGAAAAATAAGGACCTGGGGGTCTGATATTTCACCTGTCTTATTAATTACCTCTTTGAATAACCTGGCTTTCCAAATTTTATCTGATAGGCACAATTTATTTCAAAATACTGCTGATTTAACCATTCAGATATAGAAACCTCTGATCTAGTTTTCACTGAAGACTACTGGCCAACTATTCAGCATATCCAAAGAAAAGTACTCCAAGTCTTTTCTAATTAGTTTAAGACAACTAATTAAAGAATCAGTATTAAGTGTAAACTGTGTTTAACTGTATGATTGGGAAGAAATAGGACAAAGAAAACAGGAGAAAATTGAGAAAAGCTAAATCCTTATGTGAAAACTGAAAATTATTTCTTTATAATCTTATAAATAACTGAACCTTATTGATAATGCAGAAATGCAATGATAATGGCCTTTGAAACTGTTTATCTCCATACATTTACATTCTAAATGTAAATTGTTATGTGGTAATAAGAACTTTAAGAAAAATATTAATAACTAAAATATAACTTAATAAAATAAACAAAGTAGAATAACTTCAAAACTTAAAGTAACCGCCACTGGGAAATTATACTAATGTATGCTCCAACATGTTTATCATACACATCCAAAATATTACTTCCACACTTTGTTTTCATCTACAATTGAAAACTGGTCCAAGAATTATTTTAGAACAGCTTTTAAATTTCAGACACATACCATAGCTGATAAGACGATTCAGCTATACTAAATTAAACCCCAACACAGTAATCTTTTTTGACAGATGTTGCAAACTTTATGGTAAACAGATTTGTAACTTATCCTACATATCAATAAGGTTGTGTAAAAACATATAAAACATTCTTAATATGCATTTTTATAAAGCTGACTATCACGTGCTTACAGGCATTTAGTCAGGAAATCTATTAACAGAGAATGTTCCAAACTACAAATGGAAAGAGTTATTTAATAAACAATTATGGGTTTTATAATACTATTTTCAGCATTTGAAATGTGTCCTTTGGTGGAAGAAAAAGAAGCTGAGACATATCCTTTCCCTTCCCCCTCAAAAGACAGAACATCAAATAGCTTTAAACTAATTAGAGGCAAAAATAAGCCAGCATAAACTAGTGAATGGAATAATTTGCCATAGTTAGTATTCAGTGGAAAAAATTCTAGTTTGGGGCTTAAAGATATTTCATTTGGAGAGTTATCAGGATTCACTGACCCTATCTAATTTTCTTCTCATTGTTCTCCAATGCAGAGTGACTAGAGAGAATGATATGGACATATTTTTAATAATGTGTAATTTCAAATATGAAATTTTGAAATTTCCCAAAATTACAAATATTTTCAATAATTTGTAACTTCATATTTATTTGTCCACTTATTTAATATCTGCTCCTCCCTCTGGATTTTAAGTTCTTTGAAAGTGTACTCACTACTTTCTACCCCGTGTTTGGCCAAAAGAGGCACTCATTAACATCTGTAATGTTTTCTTTGGAGAGCTGTACTACTAGTTAGGTTGCTAGTAATTAATTATACCATAATCATGATAGATAGCATATTTGCCATTTAGGAAGCTGAACACTAACTTTTAGAAAATGTTTTGCATATTCTCAAAGTAATAAAAATACAGGAATGGAGAACAAATGAGTAGTTGCCAGAAATTAAGGAGAGGGTGGCGGGGAAGAGGGTACCACTATAAAAGAGCAGCTTGAAGGATCCTTGTGATAGAAATGTTCTGTATCTTGAATGTATCAACATCAACATCCTGGCTGCTATATTTTACTGTGGTTTTGCAAGATGTTACTAATGGGAGAAACTGAGTAAAGGTCACAGGGGGTCTTTTTATCATTTCTTACAACTGATACATAATCATCTCAAAATAAACAGTTTAACTTTTTTTTTTTTAAGCCAGATCTTGCATCAAAATCACTTAGAGGACCTTTTTTTAAAACACAGTCTATGGGGTCTCCCTTCAGAGAATGTTTTTGTTTTTTAACGGTTAGGCTCAGTCATCCAGTATTTCCGTTTATACTTTTTAGAGTTTCCCATTTGATTCTAATGTGTTGTCAGTACTATAAAGTCACTAATTCACAGCAATGATTCCCCAAGGCTGACTGCAAAAGAATCACCTGAGAAGCTTTAATCCCAGATTCTCAAGCCTACATCACAGAGATTTTGATTCAGAAGGCCTGGGATAAAACCAGGAAATCTATTATTTTTAAGCTAAATTCTTGTTTTACTTCTCCAGATGATGTCAATGTACAACTAGGTTTAAAACCTCTGGATTAAAGAACAAGTACTTTTTTCCCGTGTATTGTTTAAAGGTAATTTTTAGCTCTGTTGGTCATTATCACGGATTACAAATCCTTGGAGTTCAAATTAAAATGTTAGCTGTATTTATAAAATCCCAACATAAATACGTATTTTTCCAGCCACTGTCTTTTTTTTTATTATTATAGTTTAAGTTCTAGGGTACATGTGTACAACGTGCAGGTTTGTTACATATGCATACATGTGCCATGTTGGTGTGCTGCACCCATTAACTCGTCATTTACATTAGATATATCTCCTAATGCTATCCCTCCCCTCTCCCCCCGACCCCATGACAGGCCCCGGTGTGTGATGTTCCCCACCCTGTGTCCAAGTGTTCTCATTGTTCAATTCCCATCTATGAGTGAGAACATGCGGTGTTTGGTTTTCTGTTCTTGTGAGAGTTTGCTCAGAATGATGGTTTCTAGCTTCATCCATGTCCCTACAAAGGACATGAACTCATCCTTTTTTATGGCTGCATAGTATTCCATGGTGTATATGTGCCACATTTTCTTAATCCAGTCTATCACTGATGAACATTTGGGTCGGTTCCAAGTCTTTGCTATTGTGAATAGTGCTGCAGTAAACATACGTGTGCACGTGTCTTTATAATAGCAGCATGATTTATAGTCCTTTGGGTATATACCCAGTAATGGGATGGCTGGGTCAAATGGTATTTCTAGTTCTAGATCCTTGAGGAATCATCACACTGTCTTCCACAATGGTTGAACTAGTTTACAGTCCCACCAACAGTGTAAAAGTGTCCCTATTTCTCCACATCCTCTCCAGCACCTGTTGTTTCCTGACTTTTTAATGATCGCCATTCTAACTGGTGTCTCATTGTGGTTTTGATTTGCATTTCTCTGATGGCCAGTGATGATGAGCATTTTTTCATGTGTCTGTTGGCTGCATAAATGTCTTCTTTTCAGAAGTGTCTATTCATATCCTTTGCCCACTTTTTGATGGGGTTGTTTGATCTTTTCTTGTAAAATTTGTTTAGGTACTTTGTAGATTCTGGATATTAGCCCTTTGTCAGATGGGTAGATGGTAAAAATTTTCTCCTATTCTGTAGGTTGTCTGTTCACTCTGATGGTAGTTTCTTTTGTCTTCCTAACCCATTAAAGCATCCTTAGAAACACGAAGAAGCTTATCTTCTTAATTCATTATCTAATAAAGGTATTAAATTACTGATTTTTCACTCCATTACTTTAGCAGGCTATAATTACATGCCTAAAAAATTGGTTACCTAATGCAGTGGTTTTGGATTCTGGCTGTGCTTCGGAATAACCACCCTCAAGATACAGCACAGCAGCCCTGCTGCAAATCATAGCATAGCCTACTCAATAAATCTGATTTAAAGATTTAGGGTGGCTACAGGGAGTTTATAAAACAAACTCTACAAAGATTCTGAAACACAGAGTTAAACTGACTTAGAGTTTTCATCTTTATCCTCTGGCTCAACTGATAAACTAAATGACAAATTAATCTAAACCTGACATTTCTAAAAATATAAATTGTTCACAATATAATTTACAGTGAGGTACAGTACAATGAATGTCAGATACCTTTAGTACAGGCTGTATCAACACCTAGCTTAATGTCCTTGAGCTTTAAATTTCCTGGCTACAAAACACTGCAGTTGTTCTGAGTCAGTGTTTTGTAAAACTGTGTTCCAAAGAGCTGTCTTAGTAGTCAGGAGAGAAGCTGAACAGAACTGTAAGACAGGCAAGGTGAATGGACTCTGCTTTGATCTGCTTATACACATATATAAATACACATATTAATATATATGATATTGCATTTGAAAATAAGTCCCACTGCCACACAGAGATTTGGAAACCATACTTCAAGATCTTGAAATGTGAGCCATCTTTGAAGTATACTGTACTGAATACACAGAAACACATTTTCAGATATAAAACATTTCTATCATTACAGAAAATTCTACTGAAAAGTCCTTCACCTGAAAAGTAACTGTGTTGTTGGATTAGAAGATCCCTAAGATTTCTTTCAGATTGAAAATTCTACCATAGTATTTGAAAAAACGCTGGGCGCAAGTGGCTCACGCCTGTAGTCCCAGCACTTTGGGAGAACAAAGCCGGGAGATCACTTAAGGCCAGGAGTTCAAGACAAGCCTGGCCAACACGGTGAAACCCCATCTCTACTAAAAGCACAAAAATTAGCTGGGCGTGGTGACACATGCCTGTAATCTCAGTTACTTGGGAGACTGAGGCACGAGAATCTCTTGAACCCGGGAGGCAGAGGTTGCAGTGAGTAGAGATCGCACCACTGTACCCAAGCCTAGGCAACAGTGCAGGACTGTGTCTCCCAAAAAAAAAAAAAAAAGAAAGAAACAGAAAAACATACATTATTGATCTATGTACTCTTAATCATCTTAGTAAAACACTGAAAAAAAATTGAAGAACTGAAGTGAAAGAAAATGCTACTACTAGAAAAAAAAAATATTTTTAGACTCTGGAAAGCCACTAGGACTTTAGTCTGAAAATGCTTTGTAGATTTTTGTCTAGAAGAAAACTATAGAGATCAAGGAAGTAATAAAAATCTACACAGAGAAAAGTCTGAAAAATTCTTAGGTAATGTCACATAAAGGTATATAGAAACATTCCCACTCTATTAACTTCTTTGAGCTGCACATCTCCCTTCAATAAGGAGGACACATACTTAATCTATGTTCCTCTTAAAAGATAATAAACCAAATCCCAAGAAAGAAAATAATGAATCCATGGTTGCAGAGTTAAAGGAAAAGAGCTAAAAACAAATCTTATTGATAGTACCTCGGAAGCAAACATCAAAGCAGACAAGCATTATCATGGACAAAAATGCCAAGTTCACTAATACGAAGAACAGAAGAAATTTACTTAACAAATATTTATATTGTATACTCACACTATACTGTACAAAGCATATTAGGTGCTACAAAGTTAGTACGTTAAGTGCTAAAGATGCAAAAAGAAAGGTCAGCTTTCAAAAGGCCCACAACAGGGGTAGTAGCTAAATCAGTTCTGGACCAAAAAACACCCAAATGACCATATTCTAATGAGAAATGGAGAAAATTCTACAAGGGAAACCAAAATATTAACATCCCTCTTTCACAAGCCCTAATTACAAACCTTAAAAACAAAGAACAATGCAAGAATTCAGTTACTGCTGTCCACCGGAGCCCCACATATGATGTTATGTACCTCTTTATTTCACAACCAATTACATTATTACGAATTTTCATGTAATTCGTAAGATAATCAGGTTTAAAAAATTCTGTCTGCAAGCTACAGTAAAGTGCTAATAAAACTGAAGGCAAGGATTCAATTCCCATAGGAAAAATCCCATGATTATATTATCCTTCTAACTCTGGACAACCACTTCAGTGGACGGCCCACTAAAATTAGGCAAGCGAAGTATAGATAAGCAAAAACAAATGGCATTAAAGAAAAAGAATTTGTTTTATGCACAATTCCTCAGAAGCAAACACTAAAGTAGTAAGTTTTTAAACATTTGTTTGACTTCCTCTGTGCCCAAAGGGCAACAGTCATTTTTCAAACTCTAATGTGTACAATTTATTTCTAATAGGTTATGTACATTTCACAATTTTTTCCCAATAATTTTCTCACAAAACAGAGGAAATTACAACTAAAATTCACCATAATTTTTCCATCTTTCAACATTCTAAGACGCCACAGGAGTTTACTATAGAAGTCAAATATGTAATTAAATCATACAAACTAAATGGAAAGGATTACCAAATGTAGTGGTCTTTCAACAGAATTTCCAATTTAATGGGTATCTCCTTTGTACTGCTGTTGAAAACCATTTCAGAAATGTTTACTCCACTTTTCTCCTTATGTAAAGGTACAAGAGTATTTACTCTTCAATAAGGTAACTGATACTCATATATTGCCTTCAACTTAGTATTTTGAAAAATTATACCACTCAAGCTAAAACTATTTGAGCCTGTAGCAAAAGTTAGGTTTTTAAATAATTTTATCAAATTGTTTCATTGTTCTTCTGAAAGTAAAAATAAATAAAAATCCAATTAACTGGAATTCTATTAAGTGTAAATTCACAATAAATGGAAATTTCCAGGAATTTTAAAGTAGAAAATCCAAATCAAATCACTGTTCTTACTTAATGCTGATACACTGGTGGATGCGACAGAAAGTCTCAAATATGAAGAGACGGGCATTTTCAATGAAATCCTCAAGACAAGCCACCAAGAAGAAGTCATTCACAAGCACCTATATGTACAAATACAACAAAAATTAATGATGCTGACAAGCAATTGCCTGAAACGTGAATCAAATACTTTATCTGCTTTATTTTTCCATTCTACAATCATGAGTT
This sequence comes from Symphalangus syndactylus, assembly GCF_028878055.3. Classification (NCBI taxonomy): domain Eukaryota; kingdom Metazoa; phylum Chordata; class Mammalia; order Primates; family Hylobatidae; genus Symphalangus; species Symphalangus syndactylus. The sequence continues at coordinate 106,992,453 of NC_072429.2, forward strand.
TTATACCACGGCACTTTCTAGAACACTGTGTTAAAATCTTTAATGATTTAAATAAGTAGTAAAAGAATACCACAAGATAAAGACCTAAAAACTGCAATGTTTCTGATAACTTTAAGTAATAAAGTAGCCTTCTGACAACAAAGTTTGGTACTATCCATTATTCTACATAAATGCTCTGCAGATAATGTATCTCTTCCAACTATTGAAAATAGTTATAAATGGACTAAAAGCCCTGAGTATTTCTACAATATTAAGTAGACATAGAAATTAGAAAGGAAAAGAATGTAAAAGGTGGCTACTATTCCACAGATGGTGTAATTAAAAGAGAATATTTTAATTTCAAGAACAGCAACCAAGTGCCCTCTAGGTCTTTTAACAGCAAAGCCTAGACACTTAGCATAATGAATATACACCAATATTTACCTCAATAATGCAATATATGACTACAAAAAAAACACCAATTACCATATTGGATTCTAATTTTCTATTCCGTCTAATGTTTGAAAATCATCAGGGAGGCCAGGTGCGGTGGCTGACGCCTGTAATCCCAGCACTTTGGGAGGCCGAGGAGGGCAGATCACAAGATCAGGAGATCAGGACCATCTTGGCTAACATGGTGAAATCTTGTCTCTACTAAAAATACAAAAAATTAACCGGGCATGGTGGCAGGCACCTATGGTCCCAGCTACTTGGGAGGCTGAGGCAGGAAAATGGTGTGAACCCGGTAGGTGGAGCTTGCAATGAGCCGGGATCACGCCACTGCACTCCAGCCTGGGCGACAGAGTGAGACTCTGTCTCAAAAAAAAAGAAAGAAAATCATCGAGGAGGCCGGGCGCAGTGGCTCACGCTTGTAATCCCAGCACTTTGGGAGGCCGAGGCGGGCGAATCAGGAGGTCAGAAGATCGAGACCACGGTGAAACCCCGTCTCTACTAAAAAATATAAAAAATTAGCCGGGCGTGGTGGCGGGAGCCTGTAGTCCCAGCTACTCGGAGAGGCTGAGGCAGGAGAATGGCGTGAACCCGGGAGGCGGAGCTTGCAGTGAGCCGAGATTGCGCCACTGAACTCCAGCCTGGGTGACGGAGCGAGACTCTGTCTCAAAAAAAAAAAAAAAAAAATCATCGAGGAATGGATATTAGCATGATCATTTTTTTTCCTTAGAGAAATAAGATATTTGTCAACAAATTGCCCATTTTGTGCCAAAATTTTCGTTCCAAGGATGAAATTGATAACTAGTAACTTGTGAATCTGGCAAATGCGACTACATTTAGCAGTTAGAATACTTAGTTTAGTGTCTTAAAACTTGTAAACTAATTATTCAAAACAACTATAACTCTTCCACTTGTTCTAAAGGTACTTTAATTTCTACTAAACAATAAGAGACACTGCCATTATAAAATTCGTAACGACAATGAATTGCCTGGTTTATCACAAATGTTAAATATAACCATGGGAAATATTCTAAAGATAAGCCCACCTATGAACCAAAATTAAAAACACAGTTGTTATTTGTAATTCAAAGTGACCTTGCCTGTACATATGAAATATTAAAAATATTCATTCGAGATTTAAGACATGAAATTATGGATATGTCTGTGAATTTAAATTACCCCCAATGTTTTAACAAACTCCCCTCACAAAAGGGATAAACACATGGCAACAACACTAAAAAAGTCATCACTCTAGCACGTTCTCGTTTTAAGATTAATAAACACAAGCCATTTAAGCCATTTTAAGGTTAATAAACATGAGCCATTTAGGCCTTTTTAAGATTAATAAGCATATTTCTGTTATAATTACTTCATTATTTTAAGGAAGACACTGCAAGATTAACTTTACAATATCCAAAAATTTAAGAATAGTATTAGTTTATAAATAAAAATTCATACTTACCGATTCACATTCCCTCAGCTTTTTCTGAGCCCCATCAAAGTCAAAGTTAACATATAAACATTCAACAAATTCTGTAATTGGGTCTTTATATGTGTAAGACTCCTGTAAAAATAAGTCAACGGTCAAGGTAAGTCTGATTCAACACTGTTTAGCAGATTGCCCCAGAATATCCCAATCTTGTTTTCTCCTTCTTTACCATTAATTTCTAGCCAAATTACCTAGCATCTTCTCAAAGCAATTGTTCCTATCCTGATTCCAGACCACACCTTAAGCTTATAATGTCTTTCAAACCAAGTTCTCTAAAGTCTCATCCTAGAAGCACTCTGAAAGCTTTCAAATTCCCCTACTACCAAGTCTCCCTTGGTCAATAAACAGTAATAAACTTCCCCAATCATAAGGGTATTCATTCCCTACTGAATGACAATAACTTCTTTGTATTTAATACACTCTTAAATAAATATTTAAGTTATTTTTCTAATCTATGGGTTTTGCTGACAAGCTCACTAAATATCAATCAGCATGGGTGCCTGAAACCTTTTCCCCAACTTGGGGTCTATTGAAACTGTATTGTATATAAAGTTCACCCATGTAGAATTATACAGGTAATGACCCCCACCTCCAGTTCCAGATTTTCTTCACTCTTTGCAATAAGAGAAACACATACACATAATCTATATTAAGTGTTCATCTAGCAGACAGTAATAATCATTCCTACCACATCCAACTTGTGTATCTTGGAATTAAGGAAAACAAAAGCCCATCTGAGGCTCTTCTCTAGTTCTAAACTTCAAGTATTCCTCCCACCTATTTTTAAAAACATTTTTACCTTAAGAACTAAGTTTTACCTTAGAAAAAGAGGTTAGACTTAAAGCTTAGGTATTTTTTTTAAAAAATCAATATCTATTTTAGTTTACCTGTTGAATAACTTTAACTAGATCTTTTAGAACCTGCCGACGTTTTCGAACATCCTTGTTTGTTATGACTGCTGTAGTCAAATAGCGAAGAATGTGTGGACACATTGTCTGAATTGCATTAAGATATCTAAGAAAAAAATATAAAAGTTATTTAATAACTTACCCAAGGTGAGATAAAGAAAACTCTCGAGCAGGTCATTAGATTGTACTATTTCACTAGCCTAAGACTGCAAACACTTAAGAATGAGTATTACAAGAAAATCTCCTCCAAGGAAATTTAAAAACAGAATCCAGTTTCAGGAATCCAAATGAGAATGCTAGCCACTATTTCTTTAATATGGGGTGAGATGGAAGACTCAATCAAGAGGCTAATTATCCTATTATTATTTTTGAGTAACAGGATTTTGGAAGGTTCATTGACATGCTGTCAGTCTGTTCCAAAAGGCTACTAAGCGATGACTTTCATTCACCCATTAGAAAAAAATGTGTGAAAACCTATGTGCAAAGCACTCATACTAATGAGAAAATCAAGCACTTAAATAATTCAGCGGATGAATGACTGGAAGCAACAGGGGGAAGGAATATTACAATATTACAAGGCATTGGTTAAAGTGGTAGCAGTAGGAATTAGGAAGGAATAGATGTCAGGTAAACGTTAACAGGGTCTTGGCTAATATTTAGCAAATCTTGCTGTTGTGATGATCAACATGGGACAATGCCCTGTAATTAGGTGTTTACCCTTGTTTTTCCTGCTTAATTTCCTCAAATAGCTCCCTATTTACCCAATAAATACTAATTTAGCACCTCTGAGTGCCAGACACTATACCTATCTCAGAATTATCTGTCAATAAAGTCCATTTCTTTTAGGTGAATATTCAACCCCCAAATTATCCATCCAGCTACATCTCCCATCACACTACCATTGACAGCTTCCTCTTCCTTTACTTCAAGTTCTCTCCACACAGATTGGTCTCCCAAACACATACCCCTGAAAGCCTAAATCCTAGCCATCCTTCAAGGTCCAGCTTCAATACCTTATCTTCTAAGTTCCCCCAGGCAATGATGAGCAAATCTGTATTTTATTATATTATAGATTCCCACAAAACGTTGTTTAAACTCTTTAGAGGACCCGAGAATCGAACACTTAATACCATCTAGTCCCACTTAGCCACCCTGAATGCCCTCTAAACAAGGTGAAGTATGAAAAGAATATCCACTCAAGAATAAATAATTTCTAGGAAAAGACACCAAAAACACACTGGCTAAATTACATCATCTGAAAAATTAAGCTCGAGTTTCAAATGAAAATTTCGTATTGCAATACTCATTTAGAACAATTACTTCTCTTGCCAGAGAGCTCAAGTACAAACACAGGAAAGCATGATTGTTTCTCTTACTATCAGTTTTAAAGTAGGTAATTTTATTTTTTTATTTCTTTATATATTTTTTGAGACGAAGTCTCGCTCTATCTCCCATGCTGGAGTGCAGTGGCACCATCTCAGTTCACTGTGAAACCTCTGCTTCCCAGATTCAAGAGATTCTCCTGCCTCAGCCTCCCAAGTAGCTGGAACTACAGGCGCACACCACCACACCTGGCTAACTTTTTTGTATTTTTAGTAGAGATGGGGTTTCACCGTGTTGGCCAGGCTGGTCTCAAACTGCTGAGTCAAGTGACCTGCCTGCCTTGGCCTCCCAAAGTGCTGGGATTACAGGCATGAGCCACTCCACTCAAAGTAGGTCATTTTAGTGCGCATTTATGAGACTCATCATTAATTTGTCTAAAATCAATTTATACATAAATAGTTCTGTAAGTTTGTTGTATAGTGTGTTCAACTCATAGTTATTTTTACTTATCCTGAGTTTATACCATTGCACCATATATATCTTAATTATTTTTACTGGAGGATTACTTATTTGAGAAATCTACTGTTTCTGTGAGTGTATTTCAGAAGCCAGCAAAATTTTTGTAAAGAAGCAGATGGTAAACATTTTTGGCTTTGTGGGCAAGAGGCAAAATTCAGAATATTATGCCAGATACTTCTATAAAAAGAGAGGAAACAAATTTCCAAAATATAGGTCTACTAATGAGACCAGTGGAATTCTTTCACTGAGAATAATTTTGCTTAATTAATTTCAAATTTAGAGGTCCATATCATTAAAAAGTATTACAAATGTTTTTCTGATAATGTAATCTGTAATGAGATTTTACATATTTAGTCTCTGAAAATGTAAAAACAGCCAGGTGCCATGACTAATGCCTGTAATCCCAACACTTTGGGAGGCTGAGGTGAGAGGACTGCTTGAGCCCAGGAGTTCCAGACTAGCCTGGGCAACATAGTGAAACCTTGTCTCTACAAAAAAAAAAAAATAATAAAATTGAGGTGGAGGATCACCTAAGCTTAGGAGGTCGAGGTTGCAATAAGCCGTAACTGCACCACTGCACTTCCAACCTGGGTGACAGAGCAAGACCCCGCCTCAAAAAAAGAAAGAAAAAAGAAAATGTAGGTGGTGCATGGTGGCTCATGCCTGTAATCCCAGTGCTTTGGGAGGCCAAGGTGGGTGGATCACTTGAGGTCAGGAGTTTGACATCAGCCTGGCCAACATGGTGAAACCCTGTCTCTACTAAAAATACAAAAATTACCCAGGTGTGGAGGCGGGCACCTGTAAACCCTGCTACTCAGGAGGCTGAGGCAAGAGAATCACTTGAACCCGGGAGGTGGAGGTTGCAGTGAGCTGAGATGGCGCCACGGCACTCCAGGCCTGGGCAATGGAGCAAGACTCCATCTCCCAAAAAAAATAAAATAAAATAAAGGAAAATGTAAAAACATGCACAGGCACTAGTAAATGCTGACATCAAACACCAACTGACAAGCATATTATTTTAATTGAACACATTTAGAAAGACATGTACAATTCTATTATTTTGGTATTATTTTTTAGCGTGTCATCACATTGCAGATTAATCACTTTCAATTCAACTGTAGTTAATTTTTGAAATATAGAGATTTCCTTCGTACTTGCAATGAGGTCTAAAACTTTCTGCCAACTATAATTTGAACTTGGAAATGCATCTGCTACAATCCTATTTAGGAATGAAGGTCTCCCTTTGTGTTTTAACTTCTGACAGAACACAAAATGTGTAAAGCAGCTGGCTTTTTATTACTTATGATTCATACCATGTTGTCACTGAAATGACTTTACTGCAATATAAATTCTTTTGTTTTGCATATAAACACTTTTGTTTTGCAATTTTAGATGGAACAGACTAAGAAACATTATCAAGTCTCCTGCAAAAGTTAACTTCCAGAGCCATTCAGTGTTTGATAACGGGTTGGGGGCAGTTTCAACCTCTCCCTGGATCAACATGCTGTCAGTATCCTCAACTCAGAGCAACCATTCTCGCTGAAAGGTTAATAGTTTTAAACAAGTTTATTTCACTGGACAGATTTCTCTGGCTGCTAAAATCAAACATGTTTTAACTGGATCACCACTGGTAAATGACTTTCCTTACTTGGCTAATTAAAGTACTACCCATGCCTGGGCGTAGTGGTGTAAGCCTATAGTCCCAGCTACTCAGGAGGCTGAGTTGGGAGGAAGGATCATCTGAGCCCAGGAAGTGAGTGAGCCGAGGCTGCAGTAAGCCAAGATTCCACCACTGCACTCCAGACTGGGCGACAGAGTGAGACATGAACAGACAGGAAAGGACAGGACAGGACAGGATGAAAAGAAAAAGAAAAGAACAGGGAAAGAAAAGAAAAGGGAAAGGAAAAGAAAGGAAAGGAAAGAAAGAAAAGAACCCCTCAGAAACTTAACTTTAAAAAAAAATTTTAGAGCAGGGTCTCATTCTGTTACCCAGGCTGAAGTGCAGTGAAATGATCACCACTCAGCCTCCCAGGCTCGAGTGATCCTCCTGCCTTAGCCTAAGTGATGGGGCTATGGGCATGAGGCACTGCTCTGGGCTAGAAATTTTGATGCCTCACTTTCATTAATTTTTGTGAAAAAATTCTGCCAGGATCTAATATTCCATTTTTAAAGCTTATAATTTTTCTGACAGTTGCTTTCCTGTCAGTTCGAGAACATGTGACAGTTGTGATAAGTGATTATAGTCCAGTAATGTGGATGTATATTATTAGCTTACCTACAGTGTCAGTTTAGTACTTTGCTTTGTAATTCCTACAATAAAAATCTCCACTCCACTGTGCTTTATAATCACAGTTGAAGTTCACTTCTCTGTTTTGACACGGTAAATAAGCACTGGTAATAAAATAACACATAAATATAATGTTGCAGTGTGACAATATGGGGCATGAGAAACACTGTCCAGGTATAACTGGCATCACTTGGATTTTGTAGTAAACTGAGAAGAGTATGAGGTGGCAAAAGTGCAACATATCATCTCTGTCTCAACTACTCAGGTCTACCATTAGAGCTCAAAAGCAGCTAGATTACACACACACACATACACACACACACACACACAGAAAGTGGCTGTTTTCCAATAAAAAGTTATGAACACTAAAACTGAAATTTCATGTCATTTTCACATCACAAAATATTATTATTCTTTTCACATTTTTTTAGCCAATTAAAATATAAAAGCCATTCTAGACTGCCAGACATATAAAAACAGGTTATGGGCCAGATTTTAGCCCATGGTCCATAGTTTGCAGATCCTTGGTATACAGTATCACCATGGCTCCAGACGTTTTTACTTTTTAGAGATGGAATCTGATTCTGTCCCCTAGGCTGGAGTGCAGTGTTACAGTCATAGTTCACTACAGCCTTTAACTCCTGGACTCAGACCATCCTCCTGCCCCAAACTCCCAAGCAGTTGGGACCACAGGAGTGAACCACAATGCCCAGCTAATTTCTAAAAAAATGTTTTAGAGATAGGTCTCACTATGTTACCCAGGCAGGCTTCAAAACTTCTGGCTTCAAGCGATCTTCCTGTCCCAGCCTTCCAAGTAGCTGGGATTACAGGGAGGAGCTACCATGCCCAGCCAGACTTTGAAATATGGCAGACTCCCTACCTTACAGGGCAAAAGTGATCCATCCTGTGTATATACATTTATATGTGTATGCATCTATATGTAGATAAGGAGAGGAAGGAATAGGAGTAGAGATTAGAGATAATTATTTTGTTATCTCAATTCACATTCTTGAAGGATCAGCAATTAAAAACTTATTTCAAACATGACCAAAACCACAGGCATATATTTTAACAGTTAGTCTACCAATGACCAATGTGCTCTTTTGTTTTACTTCCCTGGCTTATCTCTCTTCTCTGTCCAACCAAATTTAAGACAGATCAATTTTCATCTTCAAGGACTGGATGCTTCTCACTTCTCCAGTATTTAGCATGTACAATACCACTGTATGTACTTATTAGACATGCTCTTGTATTACTCATTATGTTACTAGTTTGAATTCTAAGCTGTGTAATAGCAGGCTATACTTCTCATAGGTTTGAAATCAAATTTTCTTAGTTTTTTTTTTTTCTTTTAAATAACAGACTCAGTATTTGTGCTGTGAAGTGAAATTTCAAGCTAGATAAGTAAAATGTTTTAGTTTATTTTTTCATTCTAGCACAATTCTTCCCCAACTGTACAGCTTTATGGGAGTTTTCCTACAGTGTTTCATAATTGGAAGTCAGAAAATTTAATAATCAAAACATAAAATATGCCACCAAATTAAAAATACTTAAGTATCTACTATGTGCTACAAGAATATGAAAAATGACAACTCTGTCTGTAACTATGTTTACAAATTGGGGGAGATGAAGCTATTATAAGTTTTGTTTATTTTAACAGCTTTAAGTAACTAAACACCAAGTACAAGCTAAACAAAATACACTGAAATGACTTCACAAAGGAAGTAAATCTGAGCTGGACCTTAAAAACAGATAGGCTTTGGACAAGAAAGAACAAAAAGAGAAGTGCATTTCATGAAGGACAGGCTTTAAAAAGAGAAAAACAAACAAAAACACAGGTAGGACACTAAATAGACCTCCAGATGAGGACCTTGGAGGTCATCCTGAGTGAGCTAAACCAGGTAAACTACCTGCATGACAGAGAGTTTTTTTTTACCAGGAACTAATTAGAAAATATAAGGAAAATAACAGCAGGAAAGGTCTGTCCATACAAATTCTGGACATCATATAGTGGACTGGTTAATAATAAAACTTGAAATTTCTTAGAAAATTCATATTATTTTTATTTAGAAAACGAAATACTCTTTTACTAACTGAACTTTGCATCTCTCTTTCTACAAATGGAGAGTAATAGGGCATTGTATTACAAATGGATTCTTTTTCCTAACAGCATCTACATTTAGTGGCAAAGCCTCATCTCCGACAGCCTATGAACACTGCTCTATCTTATACCTGCTACCTTATCTTATATATTATGCTACATTTAAAAGTTCAACACTTTTCAAATTTGTAAATCATCTCCATTTTAGATTCAGAATAAATTATGGCAGAAATGGTAACATATGTGATGTAAGAGACTTTAACCTGCACCGGTATCTAAACTTTCATTTTAAGGACAAACGTATACATGATCTCTAAAGTACTTTCATATTAAAAATAAAAACTATGGCCGGGTGTGGTGGCTCACACCTGTAATCCCAGCACTTTGGGATTCCAAGGTGGGCGGGTCACGAGGTCAGGAGATCAAGACCATCCTGACTAACACGGTGAAACCCAATCTCTACTAAAAATACAAAAAAAAAAAAAAGTAGCCAGGCATGGTGGTGGGCGCCTGTAGTCCCAGCTACTCGGGAGGCTGAGGCAGGAGAATGGCGTGAACCCGGGAGGCAGAGCTTGAAGTGAGCCGAGATCGCGCCACTGCACTCCAGCCTGGGTGACAGAGTGAGACTTCGTCTCAAAAAAAATAAAAATAAAATAATTTTTAAAAATATGCAATTTACAATCTACGTATAATATCCATTGAACATGCAATCAACCAACCACCTACTGTGCTATAAGAAATTAAAACTACTTTTTTCATAAATCTTAAACAGAGACAACTGAAAAACACATACTGATTATAGACATACAAATGCAAATTACACACAATCTCAACAGTAAATAGCTCTCCCACTTCAAGAATATGAATTCCAGGAAATGGGTGAAACAATGATCTGTCAAGTCAACTGGGTATATTTCCATTAGGAAAAAAGTCAGAATCAAGCAAAAATCAAAATCAGGCAAGAAGACTTAACAAGGCAGAAAATAAGACAGCAATCTGACCCTATAGCAAGTGAAAACAGTAAACAGTACTTTTGTAAACAACTAAAAGTCATCACACTACTGAGTAGTTTTCTTTTCCACAGGCTGTTTCTGTTCAAAGAAAATAGTTCCACAGGCATGATGGTTCTTACTGCGGCAATAAAAATGTTCTAAAACTGATGGTTATATCACTCAGTTAAGTTACTAAAAATTACTAAACTATAAACAAACTCTTCTTGTACTTTAGAGTAAATCAAAGCAGTGGCATCAAACTACATTAGTAGTCCCTATATTTTTCACCACCACACTTTGCAGTTTCAAAAAACACACAAAAAGTTTCAACTATATCCTTGAATCACGTAGCGCAAATCAATTTTTAAAAATTTCAACCCTTAAGTACTAATCTTTCTAGTCTTCTGTATGACTAAATGGTAAGTATTCATAAAGTGCTTCTGCTGTATACACACTTCACTGTCACAACTGTCCTTAAGGAAAAGCACTTGTGCAACTGAGAAACAAGATGAACCAGCTGCTTTTCTCACAGAACACTGTTTTTACTTGAAAGAATGGCAGACAAACCAAAGCTATTTAGACATTCAGACATGGGAATTTAGCAGACATTTTCCAGAAAATGAAGTGAGCCTGTCCTTCAAGAAAAACAAATGATAAAATTAGAGTTTTCAAGAAAAACTAGAATTTTGGAAAATTTGTATCAGCCACTGGGAGCTTGAAAGCTTTCCAATGCTTAAAGCTGTTTCTATGGGTCTGGTAGTGATGTTCATGAATGTGGTTTTTCTGGTGTTGTATAATGTCAACACACTGGAATACCTGCATAACTCACTGGACCAGTAAGTATTTCCCAAACAACCAATGAATGATACTATAAAATCATGCATGGGTAAAAAAGATCCATTCCAAGTGCAAGATAGCTCAATACAGTCTAGAATACCAGTACAGCTTAGGATCCCAAAAAGTTTAACGACATGGTTTCAGATTCCACATTACAAACAACCTTTTAAAAACTATTTCTTGTTGAGTTTTATTGTAACTGTACTTCTTACTGTTTTATACTGTATCTTCAAAAAAGAATATTCACAATTATCAGAAAAGGATATTATTAATAAAACACACCTTTTCCAACTACATGTGTGAAGCTAGGTTTTTCATCCTACAGTTAAAGCACATCACAACAGACCGCAAGAAAGCAGGCATGAAAACCCAGTTGTCAATTAACCCAGCAACTGAAGGTCTGCAAAAATGTAAAGCAATGTCACTCTTCTCACTAATTTTGTTTTCAAAGTTACTTTCGTTAAAATTCTATTATGTGTTAAATCGAATCAATTTACCATTTATTAATGAGAAAATTTTTAATTTGTTTTGATTTTTAATACAGTTAAGTCCTTAACATAATCAGTACCTTCTTGGAAACTACGACTTTAAAACTAAGTAACATTCTTTCATTATGAAGCTCTTGAGAAAGAAAATTGTTTCATTATTCATTGTTTTGCTTAGAGTTGCAGTTTCCAAGAACCTAGAGACAATATTGAGCACTTACTGTATACACCAAGAGATAAAACCAATGTAAAGAAAATTACATTCGATAATTCTTTTTTTTTTTTTTTTTTTTTTTGAGATGGAGCTTCGCTCTTGTTGCCCAGGCTGGAGTGCAGTGGTGTGATCTAGGATCACTGCAACCTCCACCTCCCAAGCTCAAGCAATTCACCTTCCTCAGCCTCCTGAGTAGCTGGGATTACAGGTGCCCACCACCACATGGGCTAATTTTTTGTATTTTTAGTAGAGATGGAGTTTCACCATGTTGACCATGGCTGGTCTCGAACTCCTGACCTCAGGTGATCCACCCACCTCCGCCTTCCAAAGTGCTGAAATTACAGGCATGAGCCACTGCACCCGGCCTACACTCAATAATTCTCAATAGTGTAAATGGGTTCCAAGACGAAAATGTTTAAGAACCACTGGCTGGTAAAAATACTCCCAAATATAATTTTAATATCATTTTTCTCTTCCTTCCAAATATCCAATGGCTTTTCAGTGTATATCTATCTAACTTTAATGTTTGAGGAGGAAGGCTTTACTGGATGTTCAAATAAGGGATTTTTTTGCCCCACAAAGTTAGGATATATTCCCATATGCACACACTTTTTAAATACTGACCAATACATTCTTCAGGACTCATAATCCTTTTAATGGAATCATTTAAAAACAAAGCAAAACCCCCCATGATTCCTCCCTCAATTAACTGATCTGATAATGCCACACAGGGTATTTCAGATTTTGGAGGATATCAGCCAAGTGTATAGTATTTCCTAATGATTTAGAATTCTTATTATTTCATTTGTCATATGAAACCATTTTAATTTCTACAAGATAAAATGTAATGAAATTATAAAATCTTCATTTAGATGAACAAATAATAAAAGTATGAACTAAGAGTGTTAATTTAGGGCTGGGCCCAGTGGCTCATGCCTGTAATCTCAGCACTTTGGGAGGCTGAGGCAGGAGAACTGCTTGAGCTCAGGAGTTTGAGACCAGCCTGCGCAACACGGTGAAACCCTGTCTTACAAAAAATAGAAAAATTAGTCAGGCATGGTGGCATGTGCCTGTAGTCCCAGCTACTTGGGAGGCTGACGGGGGAGGATGGCTTGAGCCCGAGAGGTAGAGGTTGCAGTCAGCCAAGGTAACACCGCTGCACTCCAGTCTGGGCAACAGAGCCAGACATTATCTAAAAAAAAAAAAAGTGTTATTGTAAAATTTGCCCAATAATATGGTCAATACAATATAACTCATACCATGAAGCAACTGCTAAAATTGCTATTGCAATCTTAGGCTATATTAGCAAAAGCATACATACAAGTAACAGGAGCTAATATTGCCACAGTAATCTATAAAGTTTAGATGACAATCCTAGAATAAAATTTCAATTATGAAGATCTAGATTGTAAGAATATGAATAGAAATTATCTAAAAAAGCAATCAAAATACTAAAGGGTCTGAAAAACTGTGTTACTTAATAAAACTAGAGATATTTAGCCTAAAGGAAGCAGAGAGGAGTAAAAAATTATCTTAAAACATCTAAAGAGTTTCCATGAAGCAGTCTTGTTTTCTGTCATTCCAAACAAACAAGAAATAATGGGCAGAAGTTTCAGAGGTATTTGAGTTCTACTGGAAGAGTAAATTTTACAAATAATTTCTAGCTTACAAAAGAATGGTCTAGTTCATAAGCAGTGAATTTCTCATCACCAAAATATTAAACAAAAGCTGGTTGACAGAGCAAAGATGATATAAAAAGATGCACATATTCCTTTCAAGTAGTATGGCCTAGAGCCTCATTTCTAAAGCTTTGATGTTTACATGAGTTACCTGGGATCTTATTAAAATGCAGATTCTAACTTAGTTCTAGGGTGAGTCCTGAGATTCTACATGATTCCCATGCTGCTGGCCCAGGGACCACACTTTAAATAGCACTTTAAAAGGCTTAGGGTACACTTTGTCAAATAATTTACTTAAGAGTCATATGCATACTTTTCAGTGACAAGCAAATCTACTACATGAAGAAAAAAAAAAAAACAGGTGACAACAAATTCATATGATAGAGAAAAGTATAGTTTAATTTTAAACAATTCCATATAATTTTATCTAAACAAAGCCAAAATTACACAGTGAAATAACTTACTGTGGCTGATAAAGGAAGAGGTCAATAATATTATCGCGACCTTTGGGGTGATTGAAGAAAACAAACAGAGACCAGTGAATGAGCCATGTTCTCTGCTGAAGAGACTGAAGTGGAGAACTCACAGACTAAAGGATTTAAAAATATATACATAAAAAACATTAATATATAAGAAAGAGGCAGGAGGACAAACATCACTAACTTCAAAACTGTAGGCATGCACGAGGGTCATTATGATCAATGTCCGAACCCCTATGCCTTCTCTCTGCATGATCCCTCGACATTCCAAATTATTACCCTGTTCTTAGATTCAATAATGTCCACTGAAGACATTCTAATTTATAAACTCTTACAGAAGTTATAAATTATAATCATTTCAGAAAACATTTTAAAAGCAAGAATTAAACTGAACATTTCATAGTAAGTGGTTTAATTAGATAATTGTAGATGAAAACTGTCTTCTGCATAGGACTTTCAATAATAGGTGGCACTAACAGCATAGTGTCATTTTGACTGGCATAGAAAAAAAGGGCACAGTAGCTGTATAATGAAATGAAGGCTACGTTTTTTCTCTAAGAGCCAAAAGAAGTCTGACAACTTCGTTCAAGGAGATTCAAACTAGGCAAGCCACTAATCCACTATGATTTTTGTAAGGTCAACAAAAGCTAATTTGAATTTTTTTTTTTTATTCCCAAAATACATAGTGTTTTTCCTCATCAGAAAGTGTGAAGGATACACAGATATTTCAGAGAATAACTGTGAAAAAGTCGAACTCACATTATTATCTATAGTCTCTTTTAACCGTGTAAGGTCTTCCATGGCTGCATCCCAATTCTGCATTAAGATTTCAGAGGCCAGCTTTCCCCAGAGTGAACTTAAAGCATTTCTATCTGTTGCTGGAACCTGTTTAAGAAATCATAATTAATTATATTGTGAATACTCTTGAAAAATGAACATAATGTATGTTTTATACCCACGTATCCCTCTAGCCTACTAAAAGACCTATAGCTTTCTACACAAAACTGTAGTTATCTAAGTCCTTATTGGATCACACTGGTTTGCTTCAAAAAACCCTTTGCTAAAAATACTCAGGTCTTCAATATTCAATCTAGATAAGAAAATAAAAAATAACTTTTATAACTAGGAAACAGCAGCATTATCTTACTATAACCCACTTCAGATAATTTATACACAACTAATCAAGTTTCAGGCACCTAAAACTTCAGAAACCAAGTTAGATTCACGTGTAATTTGTCACTAAAATCACTAGGATGAAGATGTGGAAAATCAAGACTCGTGAGTCTCATTTACAATGTAATGAGAAATTATGTACAGAACCAAAAAATATTTCCAAATTATGACACAAATGGAAGTCAGTATGGAAAGAGAGAGACAGGGAAAAAGCAGGCCCACTGATTAACAATTAATAGTTATCGAAGAATTATGTACTGAGCAATACAAGTTAGTGTTCTCCTGTAATCCTAACAAAAATCCTATATTTTTTATCCCCATTTCAAAATGGGAACTAATACATATAGAGTGTAACTTGCCCCAAATTGCACTTCTTTTTTTTTTTTTTTTTTTTTTTTTTTTTTTTTTGAGACAGAGTCTCGCTCTGTTGCCCGGGCTGGAGTGCAGTGGCGCAATCTCGGCTCACTGCAAGCTCCGCCTCCCGGGTTCACGCCATTCTCCTGCCTCAGCCTCCGAGTAGCTGGGACTACAGGCGCCCGCCACCGCGCCCGGCTAATTTTTTGTATTTTTTTTAGTAGAGACGGGGTTTCACCGTGGTCTCGATCTCCTGACCTCGTGATCCGCCCGCCGCGGCCTCCCAAAGTGCTGGGATTACAAGCGTGAGCCACCGCGCCCGGCCCCAAATTACACTTCTAATCATGAAACCTACAAATTTTATACCACAGTCTTAACCTAAAAAAAGGGGACTAAGGGCCATCCCTACCCTCTTCTATCCACTGGTAAAAGAGTCACAAACTCAAAACATTCATGACGACCAGGCTAATAACAATGAGCAAAGCTGGACTCCCTCACAACAAAGCAGCAGAAGTAGGTAAACTGACTCTGAACTCATCAGATGTGCTAAAGCAGTAGAAGCAAGTAAGGGTAGTAGAGGGGGAAGAATACATGTCTACACCTCAAGATGAAATTTCAAATTTAATTTTTTACAGAAGCACTTTTACGTAATAGTATAAATATCAAGAGATATCATAATTTCAAGTTAAATTGTATGTGCAGGATCAGAAATCCAATCAAGAATTCTGACTCTACCACTTAACAGCTAGTTTGTACTTTAGCTTCCTCACTGCAACATGCAGATAGAACCCACCTCAGTTGTATAGTTTAAGTGACATAAGACATACAGAGATTACAATTATCACCTGATACAGAATAAGAACTTGGTAAATCTGAGTTACTGAAATGATGATATACCTAATGCTAAATGACAAGTTAATGGGTGCAGGAAATCAACATGGCACATGGATACATATGTAACAAACCTGCACATTGTGCACATGTACCCTAAAACCTAAAGTATAATAAAAAAAATAAATAAATAAATAAAAATAAAAAAATTAAAAAAAAGAAAATCATCGCAGAGACATGTATACAGATTTACATATATTTACATATACGTTTACATATGTAAATTTATATTTATCTATATGTAAATCTATACACATATTTACAGATATATGATCTAAACATTGTGGACCACAATACAAACTCAGTCTATACTGAGATTCTTCCTTTCAAATGTACTAAATAACATTTGGCACACTCTAAGAGCAGGCAAATAACACAGAGACTAGATGTGTAAATTAAATTCTGAACCACTCCTGTTCTAGTTATTATCACAAAGTATATCCACAATACAACTTGTACATGCATATTCATAACTTTATTTTTAATAGACAAAAACTAAAAGTAAACTAAATGTTCATCATCAATAGATGAATATATTTAACAGACCATAGTAAATTCACAGAATGAAATACTACTGAGCAATAAATAGAAACTAACTTCTGATACACACAATAACATGAACCTCAAAAACTTGCTGGTAAAAATAAGCCAAACACAAACATACATAGTACATCATTCCACTTACATACATAAAATTCTAGAACAGGCAAAACTAGTCTATAGGGACAGAAAGCAGGTCAATGGATGCCCAGGACCATGGGTGGAGTATGGCCACAAAAGAACAAAAAGGGTCTTTCTGAGGTGACAGAAATATTCTTTTTTTTTTTTTTTGAGATGGAGTCTCACTCTGTCACCCAGGCTGGAGTGCACTGGCACGATCTCGGCTCACTGCAAGCTCCACCTCCCGGGTTCACGCCATTCTCCTGCCTCAGCCTCTTCGAGTAGTTGGGACTACAGGTGCCCGCCACCACACCTGGCTAATTTTTTGTATTTTTTTTTTTTTTTTTTAAGTAGAGACGGGGTTTCACTGTGGTCTCGATCTCCTGACCTCGTGATCCGCCCGCCTCGGCCTCCCAAAGTGCTGGGATTACAAGCGTGAGCCACCGCGCCCGGCCAGAAATATTCTTTATCTTGATTTAATGGTAGCCACACAAGTACACAAATGTTCCAAAATTCATCAAAAATTTAAAAACTGGTTTATCAAAATCCATAAAATAATTGTTCTAATTACAAAGGATAAAATGTTTAATTCTTATAAAGGACATCTGAATATAAAAATATATCATTGAGTCAAAAATGCCATCAATTTTAACATACATTATTATTTTATGTTTCCAAAACCAAAAACCCAGTAAAGACACTTTCTGATTTCAGATGTTAAAATATGCAAAACTATGCTTGAAAATCAATATTAAATGCACAATTTTTACAGTGACATCACAACAGGGTACATCAGAGCCAAAATTTCAGTCAAGATCCTAATGCCTCCAAAAATTATCATTACTCATACTGTCTTGAGCCTCAAGGAAAAATATTTTTAAATGAAGTGGTATATACAAACAGGAAATACACTTTACATCCTGAGGGAGGGAAAGAGACAGCTCTAAAAGTATAACAAATAGTCCTAGGAACTAAAATCACTTTTATTTCAAAGAGCTGCTGAATAAGGGAGTGGGGTATATTATGGAGCCAGATCAAAGGCCACAATGAGGGAAAATTTTAACAAAATAATCAATAGTGCTAATAACTTTCAAAGCAAAAGTGTTCAAAAATTCCCACCAAACCAGCTTCGTCATTTTATTTCAATTAACACGTTTCTTGGAGTATAAATCAAAGAAGTTTCACACCAAACAGAGTGTACCTGAACAATCCTCAATGTATTCTAAAATCCACGAGTCTTTTTTTTTTTTTTTTTAAGGGCAGATTCTAGGGTCACACAGCTTTAATTTATACAATACTGACCTACAATAGGTCATTTGGAGAGTCAAATTCTAATCTCAGATCATAGTTACAATGGCTCTTTCATAGCTTATGTTTCCCTAACCATAGATTTAAAAGAATAATCAACCACCAGAAAAGTATTTAGAAATAAAAAAAAGGCCACTGCAAAAAATAAAATTAACTAAAAAGTAAAACACTGACATTTCTCATCCCAAAGCCAAACAAGAATTTTAGATTTGCTATTAACAAAACTTCAAACAAATACACAGATCTTGTGATAGTGGCTATCTAAATCAAAAGAAAAAGATATCTATTCTTTTTAGCTTGGCACTGTTAGCCTGCCAATACGCCAACAGGAAGCAACATACTCTCACCTAACACAAATGTTTTGTGGCCCAGACAGGACAAAAATTTTAAAATGAATTCAATGTAACTTTTTAGAATTTCCAGTAACTCTATGTTGACTGTTCTTGACGTAAAACATATTAATTTAGTGTTTGTATCACAGTATTCAATCATTTAACCAAAATATCATTTGAGTTCCAGCACAAGATTTGTTAGGGGCAATGCAAAAGCTTAAAACTAACCCTCAAATTTTTTTAAGACAGGGAATTAACTTGTATCTTCATATTTTAAAAAAATAAACATAAAAATTCACCAAACCTACAAGTACAAACCTGTCACTTGTAGAAATTTTCAGACTAATATAAAACCATACTACATAAATATAATGATACTATTAACACTAGAATGTGTTATATGTGTTAGAATAAAAGCTTTTTGTAGCAGTGTAGCAAGTTTTTTATTCCTCAAAAGGTTCATGTGTACTACTCTGGCTAAACTCCATGTCATTACAGTTGGCTCTTCATACCAACCCGCTTTCAAGGGTGGATATGCTAGAAGAGTTTCAATATCTGGATTTCCAGCAGTTACCTTAAGTTTCCACGTCTTAGTAAAATGGCACATTCACTCACTGACCAGCAACAATAAATTTACTGTGCTGGAACTCTAACATGACACTAAATCTTCATTCTCAAAATTCACTCCCAGCATTAACAAATGATATAAATAACCAACTCTTTTCATGTACCTGTAATCATACCAGGCTTCTGATTTTACAATCCTGGTTTAAGCTGTTTACATTTCCAAAGTAATCAACTTTTGCTCTCCTAAATCCCTCGTAATATTCAAAGTAAAACTGATGGAATTTTTTGATAAGTTACTACAAGTTTAGCATCACTGATTACCTTCAATGCACTTGCAAGTGAACCACAGCTAATCTGTAAATTAAGAATTCATCTACAAATGGAAGCAAGACAAAAAGTTGTTTTTCTTAAGCAAAGTTGGAAATAAACAGAAAATCTTTTTCTTTAAAGGATGGTGGAGTTTCAAAAAGTGAAGTTGTCTATGCAATTTAATTGTAGAAATTACCTGAATCAGTAATACTAATCTCTCCCTCCCCGCAAAATGAAAATTTTAATTTCCTAGAAAATAACCACAGACAGCAGCCATGAGACTTTATTTTGCAACATGTGGAGCTAAAAGTGAAGAAAAAAGCACCAGAAAATAAAGGCAAAAAGAAACAAACTCTTCCAAGGTTGGAAGACAAAAAGTCTCTGTTTTAAGGTCTTTTTCCAACTTCTAGGATTAACTAGAGAAATCTTAGGCAGGGTGCAGAGGCTCATGCCTATAAATCCCAAAGCATTAAAAGGCTGATGAGGGAGGATCACTTCAGGCCAGGAGTTTGAGATCAGCCTGGGCAACATAGCAAAACTCCATCTTGGAAAAAAAAAATTAAAAATTAGCCATGAGTGGTGATGCACACTTGTAGTCCTAGCTACTCAGGAGGCAAGAGAATCTCTTGAGCACAAGAGTTCAAGGCTGCAGTGAGCTATGATGGCACCACTGCACTCTAACCTGGGTGAGAGCAAGACCCTGTCTCAAAAAAAAAAGAAAAAAATAAATCTTAGACTTTAAGTACCTACTTACTAGTCCAAGGTGAGTAACAAATTACAATTTCTCAAATGAGAGGCTAGTTAATACAAGGATGTTTTGGTAACTGTAGAAGGCACTTAATACACTTTTCTAAACAGAAGACAGATCGCTTCTCGGCCTTTTGGCTAAGATCAAGTGTAAACAGAAGACAGAGTGAGAACGAAGTACATCAATTTGAAGGCTGATATATATTGATTGATTGATTGATGGAGTCTTGTTCTGTCACCCAGGCTGCAGTGCAGTGGCACCATCTCGGCTTACTGCAACCTCCACCTCCCGGGTTCAAGGGATTCTCCTGCCTCAGCCTCCCAAGTAGCTGGGATTACAGGTGTGTGCCACCATGCCCAGCTAATTTTTGTATTTTTAGTAGAGACAGGGTTTCAACATGTTGACCAGGCTGGTCTCAAACTCCAGACCTCAGGTGATGAGCCCGCCTCAGCCTCCCAAAGTGCTGTGATTACAGGTGTGAGCCACCGCACTTGGCCAAGGCCTGATTTTTAATTTGGCTTCACACAACTCTCCTTCTCTAACAAAAGCACTAAATCTAGAAGCCTGTCAAATATATGGTAATAGGATACTTCATGGTTAATAGTACCATTTAAACTCATCTATACCCCACGTAATGAAGAAACCATTGATATTTATATTCCAATAGCTGAAGGCAGAGGTAACTGGAAAAAAGTTACTACTAAGGCATAAAATATTTCACATACCCTTAGGATTCCACAGTTGTTTAGAGCAAGTTCAAGGAATATATATATACCACAAAGTATTAAATCAGGAATAATGGATTTACTCAACAATATTAATTAAGCACCTACAATGTGCCACTCACTGTGCTGAATATTATAATAATAAATCCATTACATGATACGATTCTGTTAATGCTAAAAATCATAAAATTGTTCCTACTTTTGGATTTCAAGGACAAGTTAAATCACCCTCCAAATTTTGAGGCCCTGAAACAAGGTTTCCGGTTTCTGTTTTTGAGTGGGAAGGTTTTCTTTACTTTTTTCTCTTTTGCCAATGACTGTTTAAAAACTTAATGAACAGACCCAAATCTATCTATATACACGTTTTGAAGAACCAAGGGACTCCTACAAAAGACAAAAAAAAAAAAAAAAAAATCAAGTACTTATACTTACCAGCACTCTAAAAAAATAAAGATATTCTGCTGCTCCTGAGTAATTCCCACATTCGTACTGGAATTTTGCATATCTGTAGAGTGTATCTAAATATTCCTGCCTAAACTAAAAAGAAAAAAAAAGATTAAGTTCTCTTTAATTTAGAGTTTTAGAACCCCATTGTAACTCATAAGTCTTTGAGGTCAAAACTATGAATGTTTAATTCACCAACTTCTAATGTATATTTTACGAGTCAAATGTATCTCTGATTATTGTATTCATCTTTGGTGGCAGCTTTTGGGAGACTTTTAAAGAACTGACCTCTGGAGTTATTTAAAGAAGTAAAGTAATGGGGGTTGGGGTCGGGGAGGTGGTTTCAGGATGAACTGTTCCACCTCAGATCATCAAGGCATTAGCTGGATTCGCATAAGGAGCGTGCAACCTAGATGCCTTGCATGAGTAGTTCACAATAGGGTTCGTGCTTCTATGAAAATCTAATGCCTCCACTGATCTGACAGGAGGCAGAGCTCACATGGTAATGCTTGCTCACCTTCTGATCATCTGCTCTGTGGCCCTCCAGTACTGGTCCATGACCTGGGAGCTGGGGACCCCTTAAATAATTAATTATATGCAAAGCCTCATGCTTTGAGTTAACACAAGGGAAATGAGATTGAGTGATGGTTAGGAAAGCTTATGACATTTCTTTATTTGTGTATCTGGGGACTTATAAAGACCTTGATAATTTCAAAGCTATTGTGTTCCACAAGGCAGCCAGAGTACTACCTAATTCTACTGCTCAAAGCATTTCTAATTCAAATTTAATTCTGTTTGCCTTACTTGTTAATCCATAAGAAAAAGCATCTTATGCCCTATAATATATAATACTTAGCTTGCTATTGGCACTAATATAAAATGCCAACAATTATTGCCAACTATTACAACTCTCGAATAAATACAAGCCTTGAGAATTTCTGTCATCTAAAGGTGAGCTATAAGCACATATTTTCCTGTCAGCAACAATTTATAAAAACTGAAGTTTTAAAAATACAACCAGATTTTATAATTAATAAATTAATCTGGAAATTATATTCTTAGGCCAAGCCATGAGCTTATCTGTACAAACTAGTCTTTAGTCAGCATTATTAAAACATGACAACTTTAAAATATTTTTAAAACACTTACACCATGCTTGTCCGCCAGGTAGTCAAAGAGCATCCTACCATCCCTAAATAATAAAAAACAAAAATTACATTATTTTAAAGGCCACAGAAAACAAAATAAGCATATCCAACTTCTAAGTTATTACCTATGCAAAGCCACCTTAAATAAATACTTAAATGTTAAAAGACTTCCAGAATAAAATAAGCAGGACATTACATGTTTTGAATATAAGAAGTATGTACACAAGGAGAGCTACAAACTTTAAAATTGACTTTCAGATTTCTTTAGCCCTAACTGAAAATTAGTGTGTTTCACCACAACTAAGGTAAGGCCTTTAGCAGTTTGTCAGATAATAAAACCAGAAGATTCCGACTACTTCTAGTAAGGTCAATAGTCTACTTAGTGGTAATCTACTGAGAATGGTTTTTGCTCTATGTGGTCAAATTTCTAATAGATAATATAGTCAATTATAGAGACTGAAATAAATGTACCATGTACAAACTAGAAGAAACTAATCCTATATATAAATTTTGTCCCCTCCTCCAATCTGTTAATATTTTTCAAAAGGACGATTTGACAAATTTACAAGATTAATAAATCATGCCTGGCCGGCCGCAGTGACTGATGCCTGTAATCCCAGCACTTTGGGAGGCCGAGGCAGGTAGATCTCCTGAGGTCAGGAGTTCCAGACCAGCCTGGCCAACATAGTGAGACCCAGTCTCTACTAAAAATACAAAAATTAGCCGGGCATGATGGCGGGTGCCTGTAATCTCAGCTACTTGGGAGGCTGAGGCAGGAGACTCGCTTGAACCTGGGAGGTGGAGGTTGCAGTGAACAGAGATAGGGCCACTGCACTCCAGCCTGGGAAACAGAGTGAGACTCTCTCTCAAAAAAAAAACAAATAAAAATTTAAAAATCATGTCTGATATACATGACAGCTATGCTACATACCCTCACAATCATTAGGTATAACCAAGTGTCATATTTAATTTTTCTTAAATTAGCTTTGCATTATCTTGAGATGTTGACAGACTGGTAAAAGACAAACTGACAATAAAGAAAGACATCAAGGGACAGGGGATATATGTGGATAGCTGCCCACCTTATGAGCATTTTAGTTGTTACTGTTTTCTGAGACGGAGTCTCACTCTGTCACTGCGGATGGAGTTCACCGGTGTAATCTCGGCTCACTGCCACCTCCGCCTCCCGGGTTCATGCAATCCTGCTGCCTCAGCCTCCCAAGTAGCTGGGATTACAAGCGTGCACCACCATGCCCAGCTAATTTTTGTATTTTTAGTACAGATGAGGTTTCACCATGCTGGCCAGGCTGGTCTCAAACTCCTGACCTCAAGTGATCCACCCACCTTGGCCTCCCAAAGTGCTGGGATTACAGGCATGAGCCACTGCACCTGACTGCATTTTCCAAAACAAAAACATTTTCTTATCCTTCTCACGAGAAGAAATACGTTATAATGTCTTTGGGAGCACAATTTTGCTTGAAGATTTAATGGAGCAGAGGTATGTCCCCATAAAAATTAACATAGGTGTATTATAATACTGAATATGAAACGTACATGAAATTCCAACATAGAAGAACTTCAACAAAAACTGAACATTTGCAGTGGATCACACTGAATAACTCTGTATTGCACTACTGACACCACTCACGTATATAATCACTGTCCTCTGGCTGACTATTTCCGGGAAAGTGTAAGTACGATACTATATGTTCAATGAAATTTAAAGAGGGTGAATTGTCAGAAACAGGTTTTTACATTGAAAATAGGTAGTCTGTAAGTATAGTAAGATTACAAGTTTTTAACACATGATCCTTTCATTTATCTCAAACTCAGTACCTATTAAGCTATAAGGATCCTCTTTTTCTAACTGGTGAACACATCTACATTCATCTTATTCATGCTCTGATCCCATTACTTCCCAGTCTTTGAGTGACTAAACTACAGCATCCTAAATTTTCTGTTGTAGTCTAACATCTGGATTATTTCCGCTGTCCCTTTGTAATCACATACATGTGACCTGAAGATCTAAAATTACTTATTCTAAAAGCATAAAAGTAGTTTAGTATAATATATAGCTCTGTCTATGCGTGTAATGTGTGTATATATATCTCTGTGTGTTTTCTCGCATATAGTCATCCCTTGGTATCCCCACAGCATTAGTTCCAAGACCTCGCATACCCCCTACTCACCAGCCCCCTCAAATACCAAAATCTGCAGGCGCTAAAGTTCCTTATGTAAAATAGCACAGTATTTGCATGTAAACTATACACATCCTTCCATATACTTAAATCATCTCTAGATTACTTACACCTAATGCAATGTAATATAGTTGTTAGTTGTTATATTGTAGTTTTATTTGTATTTTTTATTGTAGTATTGTTATTTTTTAGGTTCTTTCCCTGAATATTTTCAATCTGCAGTTGGTTGAATCCAGATGCAGAACAAAGAGCTGACTGCATTTGTATGTAGTATATGTCATAGTATAGTATAGTATAGTATAGTATAGTATAGTATAGTATGACACAGTAATTGTGTATTTGTTGCTTTTCTAAAAATATCTGATAACACCTTCACAAATCACAAAGGAAAACTTAAGAGCCAATCTCTAAAAATTTGGTTTAAATACATAGAAATCAAAGGTATAGCATGGCAAAATATCCAGCAATTCCTCAAGTGAATTTACTGGTAGCTAGGATTTATCTCAAATGACAATATTCAATTTTAGTAAGAGATTTTATTTTTAAATGTTTCTAGTAACCCAAAAGATTTCTACCTGTGACATGTACTACATCAGACTAAGGCAACACGTTTTCTTTGGAAACAAAACAGTAAGTCTATTTCTAGGTAAAGGGAAGTTAGGAATAAAATAATCTTATTGGCTCAAAACTACCCTCCTTGGGCATGGAGCTTGGAAGGGTATGAAAGAATGTAGCCAGGGATAAAGTGAGCTCAGGTTTCTCTTATAACGAGATACCCATATGCTCTAAGGCTCTAGGTATTGCCCAGGCACAGGGTTTCTTTTTTATTTTTTCCTGAGATGGTGTCTCATTATGTCACCTACTTTGGAATGCCGTGGTATGACACTGACTCATTGCAACCTCCGCCTCCCGGGCTCAAGTCATCCTCTGACCTCAGCCTCCGAAGTAGCAAGTAGCTGAGACTACAAGCGCACACCACCACACCTGGCTAACTTTTTGTTGGTTTTATTTTTTTGGTAAGATAGAGGGTTTCGCCATGTTGCCCAGGCTGGTCTCAAACTCCTAGGCTCAACAGATTCGCTTGCCTCTGCCTCCCCAAGTGCTGAGATTACAGGTGTGAGCCACCACACAGTGGCACAGGGTTTCTTATTGGACATTTTGAGTTGGATAATTCTTTGTTGGGGAGTAGCGGCAGCGGTGCTGTCCTATGCACTGTAGGATGTTTAACAGCATAACTGGCCTCTACTCACTAGGTACCTATAGCACCCCTCCAGTTATGACAACCCAAAGTATCTCCAGATATTGCGAAATGTCCCCAGGAAGTGGGAAACAGGAAATGGAATTTCTGTAGCATAATCAGTATAGATAAGTACTAAAGAAGTTTTTTTTTTAAAAAACTTAGTATTAATATTAACATTTATTAATTATACTGGCCCCTACAAAATAAGGATAAATGGAAATTAAAAATGAATAAAGCACTCATTTAAACCATGAACTTTTACTATGGGATACTGGATAAAGTTTGAATTAACATTTGTATGAATCCAGAAAGGAGAAATTTTAGAATTCAAAATTAAGAAGAGTTTACCTGGTTGACTGCATTTGCCTTGTAGTTTCTGGATCTTCAAACATCTTCACAATTGGTTCTGTTTCTGCCTGAAGCTGTTTCAGTTGTGCAACCACTGTGGTTCTTTTCTCTCTCAAAGCTAAGTAAAAATGCAGAAGAGTACTACAATGTTAAGGAATGTTAAATTGTGCTACTCATCATGAGAATGTCTGGAAATTTTTCAGTGTATTTAAACTATATATATATTTATTTACCCCCAATATATTCATATGCCACGGGCTACTCAGTCAGAAATGTCCCCCGATCCCTAATTTCTTTTTTCTAGTAATCCAAAGGCACAAAAAGGAAAAGGGAATCCTCTTCCTACTCTTGAGGGAAACTAGAGAATATACAGCCTTGGGGTGACAGGGGGATGTGAAAGAAAAAAGGGTAGGACCCAATTATCTATCATTTAATTCTCCATTGCAGAAACTTCATTCCAAGTGTTTCTATATTTGTTCTCATTTAATTTTCTTAGGTGAATATTATGCCAGAGTTTTTGAAGAAAAACTCAGAGGGGTTTACATATTACTATTACAGGCTATCAACTAGGTTGAATGGAATTTAAATCCATTAAATAATCTCTTTTAACTACAAATCCAGCTCTATAGTCTCTCAAACCAAATTCTATTGTTTCTTTTACTATACTATGAAAAGGTGGAGAAAACTTGCACATAACCAACTCTGGTAACACCTTAATGTTTCCTTAAGAAACTAAGAAATAGGCCGGGAGCAGGGGCGCACACCTGTAATCCCAGCAACTTGGGAGGCCAAGGCGGGCTGATCACAAGGTCAGGAGTTCAAGACCAGCCTGGCCAATATGGTGAAACCCTGTCTCTACTAAAAATACAAAAATTAGCCAGGCGTGGTGGCAGGCGCCTGTAGTCCCAGCTACTTGGGAGGCTGAGGCAGGAGAATGACATGAACCCGGGAGGCGGAGCTTGCAGTGAGCCGAGATCACACCACTGCACTCCAGCCTGGGCAACAGAGAGAGACTCTGTCTCAAAAAAAAAAGAAACTAAGAAATAGTTTCCGTTTATCCATGACAAACTAAAGAAGAGCTACTGTTATTGCAGGGAACTACAAGTCAAACACATGGATTATGTTTAATGTAATAATTTCTCTATTATATATTAGAAAGTATATTCTAGAGCAGTCTTTCTCAAACACAGAAGATCTATGATCAAATTTTGAGAAATGCCAATTTAAACAGAGTATACTGTATTTCTCTATTGCCAAAATTCTTGGAACCTTTAAAAATGTAATGTGCGTTGAAGAAATAACACAGAATTATTTCCCAAACTTAGAGGACCACTTAACAGTTTTGATTAAGTAGGTCTGGTGTGTGGCCAAAAACCTGCATTTCTAACAAGCTCTCCCAGGTGAACTGATGACGCTGGTCCTGGGGATCATATTTGGAGAACAATGTCTACACTAGATGCCTCAAAATTAAAAAAAAAAAAAAAAAAAAACTCTAAGGCACACAATGCACTAACTGAAAAAGTTAGCAACCCAAGAACTGCAACATTCTCAGATAATTCTAAGGAATGTGAATCATAAGCACAACTTTGATGATACATACTATGAAATGAAGGCATCTGATGACCATATTTTAAAGTAGTTCCACGTCTTTCACAGGGAGAAAACAATATATTTCGGAAGACATGAAACCTTTATATAACCTCTCACCCAAAGAACGCTAACATTCAAATCATAATTAAGCCTTTTGGCTAAAACTCTCTTATAAATCATAAAACTTTAATACACACATCCTCAAGTCACAAGACAAGCTTCAGTTCTAATGACAAAACTTACCATGAGGAATATCATCAGAATAAAGGTTTTTGTATACATCCATAGCAAAGTCTACCATGTTGGTATCACTAAGAAGGTCCAATTTACCTTGTAATAATTCCTTTTCATTATATATCTGCAAAAGAAGATAACTTTCTAATGAATATATTTAAGTTCCCCAAATAAACTGATTAATACTAAAACTAGTTTACCTGGAAATATATTTGAAGAAATACTTTATAAAATACGATAACCTACTAACATTCCCCTCTTGTAACAATGGCAAGCAATATGGCAAGCAACCAACCTACAGACGTAAAAGTATTTTACTTACCTAAAAATTTGAAAATGAAGAGAATTACTATAGACATTCCCACCTACTTCTGATTTATATGACCTTATTTTTCATGTGTCCCTACAAACCATCTTTTACCCTTTCTAGGCAAGGCTGTGTATAAATAAAACCCATGCCATCTTTTCTGTAAAGCACATATAGCTGTCACCTCTCCACATCCAGGTAATCAGTAATAAACTCCTATATGCTTCTCCATCCACATTGTTGAAACAACCTGCACCGAGTTTTTAAGTCAACCATGTCAGACCAGGCTTTTGTTTTGCAAAGGATCCAAAAAAACATAATTTAACCTATAGTACAGGGAGCAAATAGATATATATACAAACTCACATAAACATGCATAATAATGAATAATATGTAAAGATTCTACAAAATATTCAGGGACAGAAATGCTTCAGCAAAAGAAAACATTTCTGTACTGAACTTAATTTTGCAAGGAAAGAAAAATCTAAGAAAATGCCACAATATTTCATTGCCTGCAAGAAGTAAAGATGAAGGTGGTCAAAGGGTATTTAGCCATGAGAGCAAAACCGAACCTTCCAAATTACATGCAGAACTCCTATAAATGAGTAAGACAAAACAGACCTTGCAATTGAAATGGCTAAAAGATAGGCACTTCGCAAAAGAAGACAACCAAATGGCCAATAAACACATGAAAAGGTTCTCAACGTCATTATCATAAGAAAATGCATACTAAAAATTACAATAAAAACCTAAAAAATCCTGACAATACCAGTGTTGGTGTGGATGTAGACTAACTGGAACATAGTCTCTTCTGACAGGAATACAACTACTTTGTAAGATTTTTACCTCCCAAAGCCAAACATACTTTTTGATCCAGCAATTCTGTTTCGAGACATCCAAAAGAAATAGGTGCATATAGTCAAAGTGCACTTCCAAAAATGTACACAGGAGCACTATTTGTAATAGCCAAGTCTATCAATGTTAAAATGAGAAAACAAACCACAGCATACTCATAATAGATTAACATTCGGCACTGAAAAATCAATGAACTACTACTGCTATCCTAAAAACATGATGACTCACAAACAATGCTGAGTGAAAGAAGTCATACAAAGCAGTACATGGTGGTAAATGCTTAACTCCACCTACATAAAAATCAAAAACAGGCAAAATGAATCATCAGACTACATCAGACTACTACCCCCTTACCTTTAGGGGGTGTGAGTAGTGACTAACAGGAGTCAAGAGGAAGGTTTAAGGATGTTGCCGGGCGCGGTGGCCCACGCCTATAATCCCAGCACTTTGGGAGGCCGAGGCGGGCGGATCACGAGGTCAGGAGATGGAGACCATCCTGGCTAACACGGTGAAACCCCGTCTCTACTAAAAATACAAAAAATTAGCCAGGCGTGGTGGCAGGCGCCTGTAGTCCCAGCTACTCAGGAGGCTGAGGCAGGAGAATGGCGTGAACCCGGGAGCCGGAACTTGCAGTGAGCCGGAACTTGCAGTGAGCCGAGATTGCGCCACTGCACTCCAGCCTGGGCCACAGAGCGAGACTACGTCTCAAAAAAAAAAAAGGATGTCTATAATGTTTTATTTCTTAATCTGAGTGGTGGTCACATAAATGTATTCACTATTCATTTTGAAAAAAATATGTATCATTGACCAGTACATTTATATTTGTGTACTTGTATGAATGAATGTCGTATCTGATAAAAAATTTACCTGAAAAACCTTAACTTCTCATCACTTTGCCCTATAGAAACCCTAATCTTAAATAAAAACATTCTTTTCCAAGCACACTACCTCTCCCCACTTCACTAATAACTTTTAATTTGCCACGTCTCTCTCCACAATAGATTCAATAGCCTTGCTCCTCTACCATCAGGTGTTACTGTCCTGTTCTCAAATCTACATATGCCTCTCAATTCTGCCTCATAGGCAGAAAGCAAATACTTCAGGCTTTGTATCAAGAAGCAACAATTGAAAATACTATATAAGTACTCACATGAAAAAGGAGAACCAAATTTCCAATTTTTTTAAAATTTTGAAACAAAAATAATAACAGTCAAAGTTTTTGTAATACAGGTCTATTAATAAGAATAGAATGCTTTTTCAAGAGAAATTATTTCACTTAATTGGGGTATAAAGTTAATATTCTATAACTGCTAATGTTTGCAAATGTTCCTCTGTTAGAAACTATTCTTAGCCCCAAAACCACACAAAAACAGGCTGCTATCTGATTCCCAGGCTATAGTTTGCTGATCCATGGTCTATCAACCTCTTGAAAACATATTACTTTTTAACAGATTAAGAATCTTTTTTTGCTGTCTCTTCCTCTGCTGTCATTCAACACAAATATAATGCCATACTGATGACTCTTTAACAGCTTGAGCCCTAAAATTCCTTTATTCCACAAATTATAACAACTTTCATCATGTATCTCATCTCCAAGAATTCCAACTTAAAACTGATAACCCCTTCCACCATTACCATTAAAATCTTCATCATCTCAGACTTTCCGCCCTTTCTAATTTTTACAACACTCTTTTTGATGTCACTTTCTGCCTTAGTTTGGATATCGTTTTTAGCTATTTCAAAGATATTCTCTTTAGCTCTATCACTGATTCTTTCAAACTAATTTCTCCAACTAAATACAATTCAGTGTCAATCACTAACTCTGGGAAAAAAGTCACCTATTCTCTAGGTTCTGGCTAAGAATGACTAGAAAATGTTTCAAAATTAGGGAATAATGTTATTTGATCACATCTGTGCTTCTCTAAATGACATTTACATACAAGCCTACCCCTAAATATGTCTATACTACTCCCATAGCCTTCTACCGCTCCTCGCCCTTAGAATGGCCACCATTATTAGCTCTAAGGTATGATTTCCAATCTCAACTGGGCGCTCCACACTTAACCAATCCTTGTACTTTTCTTTGATCAGTTTCTTAGTAACCATTTCCAGTCTTTACCTTACTCCTCAAAACCCTCACTGCCTCCCCCTCCCATCCCGTACCAATATAGAACGGGCTAGTCTTCCAAAATAAAAAACATTTAGAGCCAAGGGTGGTGGCTCATGCCTGTAATCCTAGCACTTTGCGAGGCCAAGGTGGCAGATCACTTGATTTCAGGAGTTTGAGACCAGCCTGGGTAACATGGTGAAACCCCATCTCTAAAAAAATACAAAAAAATTAGCCAGACATGGTGGCGCACAGCTGTAGTCCCAGCTACTTCGGGGTCTGAGGTGGGAGAATTGCTTGAGCCCAGAAAGTCCGGGCTGTAATGAGCTAAGATTGTGCCACTGCACTCCAGCTTAGGTGACAAAGCGAGACCCTATCTCAAAACACAAAACATTAAGGAGTACTCACTCTGTCCCAGAAGAGCTTAGTGTTTTATATGTATTATCTCATGCAATTTTTCTAACCCCATGAGATTGGTGGTAGTATTAACATTTTATTCATGAGAAAAGTTTAAGAGAGTAAAAGAATCTGCTCTGACTGCACAGAGGTATTAAATGACAGAGTCATGAAGGGTCCAATTCAGAGCCCAGGGTCCTAAATATTTCACTATCTGGCCTTCTGCTTCACATGAAAATAAAGAAGAGTGAGAAACAAGTATGTATTCATTCAATCATCTATTAAACAATCATAAAAAGCCTTTATGCCAGACTCCATATTATGTGCTGAGAGCACAAGGAAGCTTCTGCTCTCATGAAGCTTATATTCTCCAATGTACTACAAATATACAAAACTGTTTTTCTCTTGGTGCAATGTAATAGTCCCCCCTTATCCATGAGCTAAATGTTCCAAGACCCCCCAGCGGATGCCTGAAACTGCAGATAGCACCAATCCTGTATTTACTGTTTTTTTTCCTACACATGCATACCTATGATAAAGTTTAATTTATAAACTGGGAACAAGAGATTAACAATAACAAAATAGAACAATTAAGTTAGCATATACAGTGTGGATACATTGGACAAAAGGATGATTCATGTCCCAGTTTTAAGCAAGACAGCGAGACAGATTTCATCCTACTACCCAGAACGGCGCACAATTTAAAACTTACGAATTGCTCATTTCTAGAATTTTCCATTTAATATTTTTGGACCATGAGTAACTGGAATTGCAGAAATTGAAACTGCTAAGGGGGTGTGGCGGGGGGGCTGCTGTAACCTCACATAGCAAGATCACTGACTCTATTCTAACCATCTTGCCTTCAAGACTCAAAGCCTCACCTCCTCAAAGTCCTCTTTGCTCACTGAAGATAACAAAATCTCAATTTTGATAGCACTCTACCAGTACCTCTTCGACATTTATTTTTACCTTATATCAAAAACATTCAACTCTAAAGAATAGGTAAGTTTTTTAGTGGTGAGATGTCAGGGTTTTATCTTGGATTTGTCACAGTTATATGGCCCTATACAATTAACCCTTGGACGACAAGGGTTTGAACCACAAAGGTCCACGTATACACAACTTTTTTTCAATAAAGTTACACCAAGTGTGCCTGCCTTTCCCGACTTCCGTTCCACTTCCTCTACTTCTTCCACCTCTGCTATCCCTGAAACAGCAAAACCAACTCCTCCTTTTCCTCCTCCTCCTCAGCCTACTCAATATGAACACAATGAAGACCTTTATGATGATGTACTTCCACTTACTAAAAAGTAAATGTATTTTCTCTTCCTTATAATTTAAGACCATTTTATTTTCTCTAGCTTACTTTATTGTAAGAATACAGTATATAACACATACAACACAGGATTGTCCACGTTCTCAGTAAGCCTTCCTGTCAGCATTAGGATATTAAAATGTTTTGGGGGAGTCAAAACTTATAACGGATTTTTGACTGCAAGAGCTCAGCGTTCCTAACCCCTGTATTGTCCAAGAGTCAAATGTACTTAGTGATTGCTAAATACTCCAGCATCTGTCTTCCTTTTGGTGTATTACAGCTATCTTACCAACATTTTTTCCAAAGAGGTGGGTATTGGGCAGTTTTTCCCACTGATTCTCAACTGCCTGCAGTTCATAGTTTCCGTCTAGCCCTATGAAAATCTAATTCACATTTACATATTCCTCCTTTCCTTCTGTCTGCCATAAAAAAAAAATGAAATTATAAAGAACACAAAAATATATAAAGTTCAGCTACTTCAGAAGTACTTCTACAAGTAGCTGGTAAAGGCTTTCAAAATATGGCACTTTTACTAGATCTTTTGTCCTCACTTTTCCAGAAAAGAAAACAATGCAGATGGGAATGTTTTACTCAAGGTCTAAAATACAGGTGTAAAAAGAAGAATCAAAGCAAAAATATATCTTTTCAAGAGAAAGTTTTACATGAGAAGACATTCTTGGACATTTACTGAAAATGATCTTAGCCGTTACCTAACATCAACAACTTTAGAGTTGTCTATGTTTAGAAAAGGTGCATATGAATATGAGGATTATACCCGTCTAACAAGCCACAACACCTGGACGCTGGTTTTGTGGGACGTTTTTGTTTTATTGCTTTTTGTCTTTTGCTACACAAAATCTACTCCCCAAATCTAGAGTTCCCTAAGTAGACTCATATTGTAGTCTGCTTCCAGAAACAGAATTCACTTATTTTTCTGGCCAAAATTGGAATTCCTTCATCATTGCAAATTACTTTGCATTATTAAAATGCATCAATTTCCCAATAAACTCACGGTATAACTAATGTCAATTTTCTTTTAGCCAAAACTTTCAAGTCCAATAAAACTTTTAGGACTGACATATGCTTTAAAATGAAGTTCCAGAATTACACATTTATTCATGACATCTTGAGTAGATAATTGAACATTAACGACCAATTCAAACGACATGAAGTCAGTACAATATATCCACTGGAAAACACATTTAAAGATTGGGGGGATTTTTTCTGGGGGGGGCGGGGGAGCGCCGTCCCCATCTGACGAAATATGCTGTTCTAGAAAGTCCTACTTAACCAAGACAAGAAAACGCAAAGAACTCACAACTTCATGGAAATTAAAGCGCTAGATACTTATTTTAAGTGTAAGAGAATCACTCCAAACGACTCGACATGCAAAAACCCACAGCCAAGCCCAGGCTTCCCACAGTTCCCAAAAGAAAAATCAAAAGCTCTAACAGCACACCAGGTGGCTTTTAGAAGCCAGCCTGTGAAGCTCTAACGTTCTCTAGCGAAACCAGCGAATCGCCAACTTCCGAGAAGAACTGATGCGAAAGTCCCTCCCGCACTGACACCTCAGTAAGTGAAAGAGACGTCTTTTCTCTCTCCGTAACCTCCCTCCTCCTCACTGCCGAATACTGCGGTGCTTCTTAACTGAGACGAAGCTAAACTACCAGAAGATCCTTACTGTCCGTGCAGGAACCAAACTCGCGACCGCCTCGCACGTGTCAGGCCTAGGGCTACAGACACCGCCTTTCGGCCTTGCTCAGCACCTCATCCGCCCCCACGCCTTCCTCGCGCCCAAAGACCCCCTCACCTCCTTTACAGAGAGAAACTCAAGAAGCGGAAAGACTAGATGCCGATCCAAAAAGTGCGCGATGCGAGTAGTCAAGTCGTACTCCGCCATCTTGCCAAAGAAAAGGGAGTCTGTGCTGACTAAAACTTTATTGGTAGCGCCGACAAACGAACAGACAGATCCAATACTGCGCATGTGCTGTGGTAAAACTGGCCTGAAGAAAGGGGCGGGGTTTACCCTGGCGAGCAGTGGACAACGACGCATGCGCGCGGGTTGTCCCACCCTTTGCGTTAGGCCTCGAGTGACGGAAACAGATCCCTCTATTTGTAAGTTTGTCGGTATCCTCTTTCTAATGCTGGCCTTCGATTACCAGTCAGTGGCTTGCGATCTATTCCGTTAATAACTATTGAAAGCTCAGAATTGATTGCTGAGGCAATGTGACTGCATTGGGATGCGGCAAAGGACAAGAT
Organism: Symphalangus syndactylus; assembly: GCF_028878055.3. Lineage (NCBI taxonomy): Eukaryota > Metazoa > Chordata > Mammalia > Primates > Hylobatidae > Symphalangus > Symphalangus syndactylus. The sequence continues at coordinate 107,027,703 of NC_072429.2, forward strand.
GAGGAGGCCCCTGCTCTCTAGGAAGTTGCATACAGCGAAGAATATCTAGGCTTTGTCATTTGGCATACGCTAATCATTTTGTAAGCGATTGTTAAAGTGAGGGTGGGTTTTTAGACAGAAAATAAGTGAAACAAATTTCAGATATAGTAAGAGCCATAATTTGGTGGAGATGGTTGGGTTGGACCTATTTAATTAGGATGGTTAGAGATAACTCAGTAGGAATTAAGGAAATTAGAGAAAAGTCTGATAGAGTAACAAGTTAGCTGAGAGTTGTGGTAAGAGAAGGAGGTGATTAAACCTAGAGCCAGGGTAAAAACATGCTTGTTGGAACGTACAGCAAAAACAATGACCAGGAGACAGGAAGGGACTTAGTGTGTGCGTTTCAAAAATTGAATGGCCTGTGTGTACTGGGGAGTAAGGTTAAAGAGTTTGACAAGGGTCAGATCATGATTATGGTAAGGAATATGGGATTGTTTTCTAAGTACTCTGCAGTGTCCTTTGCTAGTTACTTCTCATCTTTTAGGCCTTTTCGTTTTGAAGAGCCCCAGGGATCTTGGACCTCTTCTCCATCTAGACCAATGCCCTAAATGGTAACATCCTTTACATGCAGTCTGCACATTGACAACTCCCAAATTATAGCCACAACACTGACTATTAGTCTCAGACTCAAATATACCCAGCATTTCAACACGAGCTTGTCCCAAACCAAGTTTCCCCATGTAGCTTACCAAACCTGCTCCAGCTGCACTCTTCACCTCAGTGAATGGCCACTCCATCTGTACAGTTCCCCAGACTCAAAACCTTAGAGTCATCGTTGACTTTTTCTCTTACACTGTGCATGAAATCTACCAAAAAACTTTTGACTCTAATCTTTAAGGCATATTCAGACCCAATCAGTTCACACCACCTCCAAAGTTACAACTCTAGTACAAACCACCACTATCTCCTGCTTTGATTTTGGGAATCACCTCTTCACTAATCACCTTGCTTCCCTTCTTCCTCCTGTGCTTTATTCTTCATAAAGCAGCCAGAGTGAAGTTTTAAAAGCCAAATTATGCTTAAAGATCTCCAAGGCTTGCTATCTCATTTAAAGTAAAAGATGTAGTAGGTATTATAAGTGACCTAACAAGCCAGTAGATCATCTGGACCCATTACCTCTCTGACCTCATCTCCTAAATGTTCCCCTCTTGCTCACTTGACTCCAGCCACACAGATTTCCCTTCAGTTCCTCAGCTACTCCCACCCTGCTTTCATCTTGTTCTGTTATATTTGCTATTCCTTCTACCCAGAATGTTCTTCTCCCAGTTATCTGCATAACTCTTTCTCTGTCTCCTTCATATTTTGCTCAAATGTCATCTGCTCAATGAGACCTTCCCTGACCAGTCTATTTAAAAATGTAACTAACCTGCCTACAAGAACTTCTCATCTTGCTTTCCTGCTTTATTTTTTTTGTTTTACAATATTTTACTTAGTTTATTTACTTTTGGTCTTCCCTGATTATTGTATTAATTCCACAAGATCAGGGATTTTGTCATTATTTTAAATATAATAACTGCTTCTCCAAAGTCTAAACAATGCCCAGTATATAGTTGGCACTCAATAAATATTTTTGAATGTGTATATGAGTAAAAGAGGGAGGTAGGCCTTTGGAAAGTGATGTAAAGTTTATTTATTTATTTATTTTGAGACGGACTCTCTCTCCATTGCCAGGCTGGAGCGCAGTGGTGCGATCTCGGGTCACTGCAACCTCCGCCTGGCAGGTTCAAGCGATTCTTCTGCCTCAGACTCCTGAGTAGCTGGGACTACAGGCAAGTGCCCAGCTAATTTTTGTATTTTTAGTACAGACGGGGTTTCACCATGTTGGCCAGGATAGTCTTCATCTCCTGACCTCATGATCCGCTCGCTTCAACCTCCCAAAGTGCTAGGATTACAGGCGTGAGCCACTGTGCCTGGCCTGATGTAAAGATTTTTAGTTGAAATGTATTCTAACTATTGTGTGGTAAATGAATTGTGAAGGGGCAGGAGTGAAGGCAGCAGGATCAGTTTGATGTTCTCAGACTGGGTGAGGGCTAATGGTGGTATAGACAAGTATATTCATACAAGTAGAGAGAAGAGATAAGAACCAAGATGGACTTTGGTGGTAGAACCAACAAGACTTGTTCCTGGATTGGATATGATGGATAAGGAAGAGTAAAAATCAAAATAATTTCTAGAAGTACTACTCAGCTAAAAAGGAGGGGACTAGCTATACACACAACAACCTGAATGAATTTCCAGGGAATTACACTGAGTGAATAAAAGTTACTTCCCAGCCGGGCGCGGTGGCTCATGCCTGTAATCCCAGCACTTTGGGAGGCTAAGGTGGGTGGATTGCCTGAGGTCAGGAGATCGAGACCAGTCTGGCCAACATGGTGAAACCCTGTCTCTACTAAAAATACAAAAAAATTAACGGGGCATGGTGGCGTGCACCTGTAATCCCAGCTACTCAGGAGGCTGAGGCAGGGGAATTGCTTGGGCCAGGGAGGTGGAGGTTGCAGTGAGCTGAGATCTCACCACCGTACTCCAGCCTGGGCAACAGAGCGAGACTCCATTTCAAAAAAAAAGTTAGTTCCCACATGTTACATATTAAATTATTTTATTTACATAATATTTTTACATGACAAAATTATGGAAATGGAAACTAGATTAGTGACTGCCAAGGGTTAAGGAGGATGTGGGGGTGGGAGGGAAGTGAGGGTGGCTATAAAAGGCAATAGCAGGGATTTTTGTGGTAATGGAATGCTCAGGATCTTAACTATGTCATTATCCTAGTTGTGCTATTGTACTGTAATTTATGTTTTGTTTTCAACAGCTTTATTGAGATAAAATTTATATACCATACAGTCCATCCATTTAAAGTATACAGTTCCATAGACATACACAGAGAAGTGCAGTCATCACCACAGTCAATTGTAGAACATTTTCATCACTTCAGAAAGAAGCCTTGTACCCTTTAGTTAAGGGTAACTCCCCTATCCTTCCATTCCCCTCACTCCAGCCCTAAACAACCACTTCCTATTAGTACAGGTTTCCCTATTCAAGATGCTCATATGAATGGAATCGTATAATATGTGGCCTTTTGTGTCCCACTTTTTCCACTTTACATGATGATTTCAAGGTTCATCCAAGTTGTAGCAGGTATTAGTACTTCATTCCTTTTTATGGCCATTGTATTTGTATAATACTCCATTGTATTTATGGACCACATATTGTTTATCCATTCATCTGTAAATGGAAATTTATATAGTTTCCATCTTTTGGCTATTTTTTGGCTATTAAGGATAATGTTACTATAGTAATCCCAGCACTTTGGGAGGCTGAGGTAGGAGTATCACTTGAATTCAGGAGTTCAAGACCAGCCTGGCCAACATGGCAAAACCCCACCTCTACTAAAAATACAAAAATTAGGCCGGGCGCGGTGGCTCACGCTTGTAATCCCAGCACTTTGGGAGGCCGAGGCGGGCGGATCACGAGGTCAGGAGATCGAGACCACGGTGAAACCCCGTCTCTACTAAAAATATTAAAAAAATTAGCCGGGCGTGGTGGTGGGCGCCTGTAGTCCCAGCCACTCGGAGAGGCTGAGGCAGGAGAATGGCGAGAACCCAGGAGGCGGAGCTTGCAGTGAGCCGAGATCGCGCCACTGCACTCCAGCCTGGGTGACAGAGCGAGACTCCGTCTCAAAAAAAAAAAAAATACAAAAATTAGCCAGGCATAGTGGTGTGCACCTGTAATCCCAGCTACTTGGGGGGCTGAGGCAGGAGAATCACTTGAACCCGGGAGGTGGAGGTTGCAGTGAGCTGAGATCGCACCACTGCACTCTAGCCTGGGTGACAGAGCGAGACTCTGTCTCAAAAAAATAATAATAATAATAATGCTACTATAAACATTCGTGTACAAGCATTTTTTGTGGACATGTGTTTTCAATTTGCTCAGGTATATGTATAGGAGTGGAATTGCTGGGTTACATAGTTTGAGGAAGTGCTAGACTGTATTATAGTTTTGCAAGATGTTACCATTAGGGTGAATTGGGTAGAGAGCAAATGGGATCTCCCCTGTGCTTACAAATTGATCTTATAACTGCATGTGAATCTTCTATCTCAAAATTAAGAAGTTTATTCCTCCACTTTGGGCTTAAGAAACTGAGTTCCTTCTGGTGACCAGTGTATGGGGTAGAATGGCAAAAGAACGTGCATGGGTACTTAAACAAGGAGTTCTGCAAAATGAGATCTCTATTAAATATCTGAGTGGTCATGTCTAGTAAGCAAATGGAGATACTATTCTGAATGAGTTGATATAGTTATCGATTGCTTACAATGCATGTCACCTTGTAAATTTACAATGATGTGGAAGTATTATATGATCTCTACCATTATGCCATTTACAGTATTGTTGGGAAAGCAAGGATGAATGCCCATGAAGCAGAGAATACATGTTAGTATAAGCTGCTAAATTGTGGGGCATAGTCTGTGTGGCCTCTAAGAGTTGAGAAATAACAGTTGTAATTTGAAGTTTCCTGAAATCCCAGGAAGTTGTAATAAAATATAAACAAGAAAAGAGGCAGAAGTGAGGTAGAGCATAGGAAGGAATGAAGCAGGTAGCAGTATGAAAACTTTCCAAAAAGGAACAGAGCATCTTTGAGAAGCAGAGAGAAATAAGATGCAATTCTATTTGACAAACATTCTGAACTTTTACCACATGCAAGGTACTAAGCTAGATGTTACTGGGAATATATAATCAGTAAGTGTTAGCCCGTGGCCACAGGAGCTTTCAGTCTCATAGATGATAATTATTAATTTATTCAATTTAAACTAAATGCTTACAACATGCTAGGCACTATTCTAGGTCCAGGGAATACAGAAGGAAAGAAAACAACATTCTCTAAAGAAAACTCACATTCAAGTGTAAGGATATAGATAAAAACATATTAACAAATATATACTTTGTTAAGTGGTAATAAGTGATATGAAGAAAAATAACTCAAGGTAAAGGCTAGAGAATGATGGGGAAAGGTTGCTAATTTGTATAAAGTAGTTATAGAAGGCCTCAATTATAAGGTAGAATTTTTTGTTTGGTTTTGTTTTTTGTTTTGTCTTGTTTTGGGAGACAGGATCTTTCTTTGTCACTCACGCTGGAATGCAGCAGCATGGTATCAGCTTGACCTGCAGCCTCAACCGCCAGGACTCAAGTGATCCTCCCACCTCAGCCTCCTGAGTAGCTGGGACTACAGGCATGTGCCACCATGCCTGGCTAATTTTTAAAAAAAAAATTTTGTAGAGACAGAGTCTCATTGTGTTGCCCAGGCTGATCTCAAATTCCTGGCCTCAAATGATCCTCCTGCCTTGGCCTTCCAGAGTGCTGGCGTTACAGGCATGAGCCACTATACCTGGACATATAAGGTAGAATTTGAAAGGTAACCTGATGGAAGTGAGAGAGCCTGTGACTATCTAGAGGAAGAACATTCCTGGTGAAGGAATATTAAAGATACTGAAGCAGAAGTGTGCTTGGAGTCCTGCAAGAATTAGCAAGGAGGCTAGAAGTGCTAGAGCTGACTAAGAGTAGCTGTGGTAGCAGATGGACTCAGAAGCAATGGTGGGCCAGATGTCATAATGCTTTGTAGGCCATGGTAATGAATTTGGTTATATTCTAAATGAGATGGGAAGCTACTAACAGGGTTTTGAGCAGAGGAATTTACATAATCAGCTCTAGAAAGACCACCTTGAGAGTTAGGGGTGCAGGGACAGAGAGATCAGTAAAGATACTATTGAAATACTTCAAAAAAGAGATGATTATGGCTTGGATCAAAGTGGTAGCAGTGAAAGAGTTGTAGACACAGTGCAATTCTGAACATATTTTCAATGCAAAATTTGCTAATGGATTAGATGAGAAAGAGAGGAGTCAGAGATGATTCTAAGATCTACAAGAACTGAGGGCTATTTACTAAGATGAGGAAGGGTATGACAGATGCAAGTTTTAGGGAAGAGGGAAATAAAGTGTTTAGTTTTGGACATGTTATGTTTGAGATGTCTTTTTGACATCCAAGTGGAGATATTAATTAAGCAGTAGAACATATGAATCTGGAATCAGGGGAAAGGAGATAGAGCTGGAGATAGAAAATTAGATCTTTTTAACCTATTGATGAAATTGAAAACCATGGAACTGGATGAAATCTGAGTATGCGTGTGTTTAGAAAAGAGATTAGCAGGGTTAAATCTTAGATACTTCAACTTGTAGAGGTTGGGACAACTCAGATCAAATAAAAAAGCTAAAGAAGGATCGGCCAGTTCATGGAAGAAAGAAGAGGAGGAAGAAGAGAAAGTGGTGTCCTAGAAGTCAAAGGAGGAGAGTGGCCCAAGCAGTAAAGAGGAATTAACTATATCAGATGGTGGTGTTAGTTCAAGACTGACCCCAAACAGGAATTGATTATCAGTGGAGGTAGAGCAGTTGGAAAAGTTAGTGGATTGGAAGTCTTTTGTATTAAGACTGCTAACTTGTACTACAGATATGGAAGAGAACAGTACAGGTGGTTCAGGAATAACTTGAACACTGTAGAGGCACAGAAACAGGAAAATGTAAGAAATATCTGTGAAGGACAACTCGGGAAGTGAGCTGATGATTGGAGTCTATAGGGGAGAATTGCTGGGCAAGAGAGACCAGGGCCCAGTACAGTAAGTCCCCACTTAATGTTGTTGGTAGTTCTTGGAAACTGCAACCTTAAGCGAAACAAAGTACAGCAGGTCTTCGAGTAATGTCATTTCATTCCAGGTCGCTTCCTTATAACATTCATGAGGAAAATAAACCCAAAAACTTGGTGTCATTGTACTTAATTTTGCTTAAAGTCACGGTTTCCAAGAACCTATTGACAATGTTAAATGAGGGCTTACTAGAGTAGAAAACTAATGTGAGGAATTTGAGATTTATCTTAGGTCATAAGGAGCCTTAAAGTATTTTTGAGTATGATAGTGAATAATCCTGTCTGTGTTTCAGGGAGGTGATTCTGACAGTTGTGTAGACAGTGGATTTGATGAGTAAAATAGAGCCAGGCCATGGAAGGTCTTCAAAACCATATGGGGAAACTTGGATTTGATCAGATAGGCAAAGGGAGCCACTTGTTAAATTTTTAAATAGAAAAAGACATGAAGACAGTGGTGTTTTGTCCTTTAAAATTAAACTGGAAGTGATTTACAAGATGGATTAAAGTGGTGACAGATTGGAAATTCTGCTGATTTCCCTGGCTTTTCCCCTGGAATTTTCCTTGCTGGTTTGTAAAATATCTTGTTTCTTTTTATAAGAGAGATTTAGCCCCAAATATGGAAAATCTGACTTTCTTTAACCTCTTCTTAGTGTTTTAGTTAAAAAGAGATATCACAGAGAAAGCACAGGCAAGGCTTTACCTGGTAGTGTCTAGGTGGTAACAGGTGTAGACTTTGATTCTCACACATTTATCAAATATTTATTGAAGACTTTCCCATTTGGTGATCACAATATCGAGCTCTGGGGAAACAAAGGAAGCCAGTCCCAGCCCACAAGGAGTTTACAATTTAGTCAGAGTACCAAGTGTGTAAAATGTAAACTAATCATAGCACCAAATGAGAGTGTCTAGGCAGAATGCTCCCGGGAGTCTAGGGGAGGAAGTTCCTCGCTGCCAGAGAACGTTCGAGTTTCACGAAGAAGGCAACATTTGACTACCTTTACTTGAACAGATAGATGTTTGCTGGCTAAGAAGAGGAGAAAGAATATTTCAGGCAGAGGGCAGAGCAGGCACACAGGCTTGGCCTTGAGGAAAAGCCTAGTGTGATTGGAGACTGTGAGGTTTTATGGCTAGAGGGCAGGGCGTGCACTGTGTTGAGTGGCAGGACAAGAGTCTGCTGCACTGAGGGATCAGAAGGAAATTGTCAGAAGCCTGTGGACTGTGCCAAAAAGTCTGAATTCTATCCTGCAGACCAGTGATCCTTAACATGATATTCCTGTTGACCCTTTTGACATCTTCCTTTGCCGGGCTTCCCTCTGTCTCTCGTTGTTCAAATTCAGATTATCAGCCAAGACAGGGATAAAACAACAACCAAACCAACCTTGGGATCATCACCCATACAAACTAAATACTGCAATAGTCTTCCAAAGGGTCTCCCTGCCCTGGTCTTGCATCTGTCCACACTGCTGTCTTGATGATCTAAATTAAATCTAACCCTGTTATGGGCTGAATTATATTCTCTCCAAGTTCATATGTCAAAGTCACAACTTCCAGTACCTCAGAATGTAGCTGAATTTGGAAGTAGAGTCTTTAAAGAGGTGACTAAGTTAAAATGAGATTATTGGGGTGGGCCCTAATCCAATATAATTGATGTCCTAATAAGAAGAGGAGATTAGGACACAGATATGTACAGAGTAAAGGCCATGTAACGACACAGGGAGAAGATGGACATCTATAAGCCAAGGAGAGGCCTCGGAAGAAACAACCCTATCAACACCTTTATCTTGGACTTCCAGCCTCCAGAATTGTGATAAAACAAATTTCTGTTCTTAAACCCAACCATTCTGTGGTAGTTGGTTATGGTGGCCCTAGCAATTTAGTATACTCTGTCACTTCCAATTTTGTGTAATATAAAGTCAAAACTTCTTAGCCCATGAAATAGAGTTATTTGGGACCTCATCTCTCCAGAACCCTACACCCCTTCCACAGTAAGCTCTGCTCAAGTAAGCCACCAAGTTTATTGTTTCTTCAATAAAGCTCCTTCAGTCTAAAATGCTCTTCTGTCCTCACCCTGTTGATCACCTTGTCATATTTTAAGATTTGGATGAAGCATCTTTTTATTCTCTATTTCCCATTAGCAAAACTTATCTAAAGTCATCAGTCTCTTCTTCTACCACTCTCTACTGGCAACAAACTTTTATCTCAGAGCCTATAACATTATTATTACTTTTTTTTTTTTTTTTTTTTGAGATGGAGTTTCACTCTGTTGCCCAGGCTGGAGTGCAGTGGCACAATCACAGCTCATTGCAGCCTGGGCCTCCTTGGGCTCAGGTGATCCTCCCACTCCAGCCTCCCAAGTAGCTGGGACTATAGGCGCGCACCACCATATCCAGCTAATTTTTATATTCTTTGCAGAGAAGGAGTTTTGCTATATTGCCCAGGCTGGTCTCAAACTCCTGGGCTCGAGTGATCTGCCCACCTCGGTGTCTGAAAGTGCTAGAATTACAGGCATGAGCCATGGCACCTGGCCTCAAAGCTTATAACATTTTAGTTTACCTTTTTTTTTGTTGTTGTTTCCTCCTACTAAACATCTTGATAAAAAAAGACTATGAATATCTGTTATTATAGTTCCGGTTCCCATCTCAGTACCTGGCACATAAAAGTTATTCAGTAGGCCAGGCACAGTGGCTCACTTCTGTAATCCCAGCACTTTGGGAGGCCGAAGCGGGCAGGCGTTTGAGACCAGCCTGGCCAACATGGTGAAACCCTGTCTCTACTAAAAATACAAAAATTAGCTGGGTGTGGTGGTGTGTGCCTGTAGTCCCAGCTACTCAGGAGGCTGAGGCAGGACAATCGCTTGAACCCGGGAGGTGGAGGTTGCAGTGACCCAAGATCGCACCACTGCACTCCAGCCTGGGTGACAGAAAAACACTCTGTCTCCAAAAAAAAAAAAAAAAAAGTATTTAATAAATGTAAATGCTCTAGAAATAAATGAATGTGCACAAAACCTGGATATCTAGAACTATGTGTTCTTGAAAGAAATTGGCTTATGTTTTGGAATAGTCTAATGAATACCTGCCACTACTGTGGTGCACATATTTTAGCAATCAGAATGTTCATATCTGCTGATTCCATATATCTCAGATATTTCTAAATAGCCTTAACATTTTAATCATCAAATAACCTTTCCTGTATACTACATGCAGATGCCTATTACAATTCAATGTCTGCCTTCTTTCATTATATTTCCAGCTCATTTAGTCAACACACATTTTCTTCATCCATCTTCTGAGCCAGACACAGAGCTAGATTCTGAGGGTAAAACAAAACAAAACAAAACAAAAATGACTAAAATACTGTTCCTATGTAAAGGAACTCACAGGTTGGTAGAAGGGACAGATAGGTCAAAACTTAGAATTCTGCTGCAGTGTGATAAGTATGACCATAGTGATGCGTTATGAAGTCGTAATGGAGTAGTTTAATTAGATTAAAATATATACGTATCTTACATCTAAGTGTTTTCTATGTCTTTTTGTAAAATAATTATTGTTTCTTGGAGTATGTATCTTCAGAAGATGACTTTTTCCTGACCTTATTCTCTTGCTCTTGAGGGACTTTATTGGAACTGCCTATGATTACACCTAATGCCTGTGTGAGAATTTCCAGAAGCCTCAAACCTGCTGTCATCCTCATTAAAGAATCACCTGGAGAGAAGATGCCTTTGGAGAACTTTAATCCCCTTCTTTCTTCACGTACCACCTCATATAAAGCTAGGATTGACAGTCAATTTTACTCTAGTTCTGAGGCCTGGTAATATGTGAAGTGAAGGATATTGGGAAAGGGGAACCGTCACTGTTCTTTCTCATCTGTCCCCAACACTAGGCCCTGGAATGTGGCTACCCCATTCTTTGGGGGAAGGTAGCAATTTCCAGTAATTGGGAGTACCTCAGAGGAATCTAAAAGAATTGTGGTAAAGCTAGAAGAGTTGACAAGCTAATAGAAACCACTAGCCAGTTCAGAACGTAATTAAAATACCTATGTATTTATTTAAATACTTTTAATTTTGTGTGTCTCTTACAGAACATTCTGTCTGTGTTATCTGTCTTTAAAAATCCCTGCAGTACAGATAAACACTCCCTGCTTGATTACCAGACCAAGTGGTTGGTGATTGTGCTTACTGATAGAAATACAGTAATACTAGAACGCAGCATAGATTTCTAATAATGACAGTTACCCAGTGAATGCATTCTCTTGGCTAATAGCTAGTTTGAATTATCTGGCCAAAAGTCTTATTTAGCATTTATTTAAAATATTTGGTGTGAAAAATACAGGCTCTTTAAGAAAGTAATTTTAAAATAAAATTGTCATGTTACATTAAGTCATGTATCTCAAGCCAATGCTATAATCAACTGACTATGAGGGAATTAAGCTAGTATTGCATGCAGGTCAAGTTACTGATCTAGCCAAAAAATAAAAAGTAAATATTGAGATGATGTAGGGAGCCAGGCAGATATTCAGCCTGGAATTCAAACAGGAAAACAGGGTTTTCCAGGGACTTCAGAGGCCCAAGGCAGAAGAGTTACCAACGAGAACAGTAATACTGTTCAAAGTTGTGATATGCCCTTTGTCATGTTGTATTTACTTACCTGTTTACCCATCTGTCCCTTCCACTAAATTATGAGTTCTAAGAGGTCTGGAATTAGGTGTATTTATAACTATACCCCATGTACCTTTTGGAAGGAATAAGGAAAAAGGAAAGGAGGCCTGTAGTTAGTTCACAGAAGAACAACTGGGATTCATGGGTGCTTGAATATTTTAACATTATAGCAAACTAAGCTCATAATGTGAGGCTATGAATATGGTTAGAGAAGTCTTCCCTGACTTTCCTATGTAGAATGGCTCCCCCAGTTTCTCATCACCTTCTTGTCATGTGACAAGAACTAAGTGAGGCCACAGAGATACAAAGATGCCTAAGACGATGGTTTTAAGGCAGCGGCAGATACAAAGCAGAGCTCTGTCTGTAGCTGCTGGAAAAGGTTTATCTAGACTACTAGCTTCACTAATAGTCTTTATCTCTGCATTTCTTTTTTATTTTAAAAATATTGCTTTTCTAATTTTTTTAAATTTCCTTTTTCACTTCCTTTCTTTTTTTTTTTTTTTTTAAAGATGGAGTCTTGCTCTGTCACCCAGTGCAGTGGGGGACTCTCAGCTCACTGCACCTCCTGGGCTCAAGCAGTTCTCCTGCCTTAGCCTCCCGAGTAGCTGGGTCTACAGGTGTATGCCATGAAGCCCAGCTAATTTATGTTTTTCCAGAAGAGACAGGGTTTCTCCATGTTGGCCAGGCTGGTTTTGAACTCCTGACCTCAAGTGATCTGCCCGTCTTAGCCTCCCAAAGTGCTGGGATTACAGGCGTGAGCCACCGTGCCTGGCCACTTCCTATTTCTTTTAAGGCATTATCTCTTGTGTTTATTTTCTCTGATATTCTTTTTCATTTCATCTTTGTGTTGGAAATGTTTTTCCTTTTATCTCTAATTCTTTGTCGTTTTGTCCCCTCAATGCTGAGCTTTTCTGATTGTAACTTATGAGTTACCCAGTGAACACATTCTTCCACAAAACACCATTATTCAAAATCTTGAATAATTTTCTTAATGTTCTTAGACTTGTTTTAAAGTGTGAAGTTACTATTTTGAGCTGTTTTGTGGGCACATCTTCCTGGCCTGCTTTCCTTGTCTGTAGATGTTTATTTGCTCCTTTTAAAAAAAAAAATAATATGGGATTTTCCCTCCATACTCTCCTGGTGTTCAGTTCTAGTTTTTCCCAAATTTTTACAATGGGATGGAATGGAGGAAATCTTTTCTGACTTTAAGAAGCTCCCACTTCTGTTGTTTTTGCGTAGTGGTCAAAGCGTCAGTGGCTTGCTTTCTGGGATTCCTTGGCCCTGAGCCCTCTCCACTGGACCTTTACTTTTCTTTATCCCATTTATCCCAATGCTGCTTTGGATTGTTTGCAGCAGATTCTTCTCAGTGTGGGGCCATGTCCCAGATGGGAGGGAGCAGTGGCGAGTCACAGGTTTTGGAGTTACAGGTAGGCTGGACTGCTCCGGTGCCCGCAGACTGCCAGCAGGAGCGCCACCCTGGCTAAGAGGACAATGTGCTGTCTCCTATCCGGCTGCTCTGAGCAGTGGTCCGCGAGCCCACGGCTGCTGAGGCTCATGCCCGCACCTGCTGTCACCTGCTGGCAGCGATCTTGGTCCTCAGCTTCATGGCTACCTTCTTCCTCCCGCACAGAACCTGACAGTCTGTGACTGTTGAGGGGTTACCACCACCTGCTTGTATTTTGAGGTCCCCTAGCTTTATTGTAAATATTACTTAGGCGTTTTGGCTTTGCCATCTAGTTGCTGTGGGGGTGTGTGTGTGTGTGTGTGTGTGGTGTGTGTGTAGGAATTCAGAGATTGACAATTTGGGCCACCGCCATCTCCCCAAATACCAGTCAACTGCTTTTAAAACTGGGACAAACTAGAAATGAGCATTTATGACCTTCCAGAAAGGCTCTTTGAATTAAAGAATAGTCCTAAATATTTATCAAATGTATTTCTCCCATGTCCCTATCAGCACCCACTATTCAGCCACTTATTGTTTTCCTAACCAGTTCAGCTGTGTTCAGCTTACTCTCACCCCTCACTCACAGTTTAAGTAATCTTTCTAATATGCAAATACGACTATGTCACTTGTATTCCTACTGATTCAATCCTAAGTTCTTTGACAGGGCATCCAAGGTCCCCATGACTGGGGTCTTTCTCCCTCTTTGCTCTGATGTCCTGTCACTTAGCCTTCAAACTCTGTACATTAATAATACTGGTCTGCTTGCAATCATGTACATACATGATATACTTTCAAGCCTCAGTGCTTCTGTGTATCTTATTCTGTCTGCCTGGATTGCATTTCCCACTTTTCTTCTTCTGGCTAATTCTTACTGGACTTCCCAGGCTTCACTGCCCTTCTCTGAGTTCCCACAGTATCTTGTACTTATCTTTATTCTGTCATTTACCAAGTAAAATATGTGTAATATGCTAAAGGAAATATGCTATTTCCTCTACTTGGCAGTAAACTAGGGTCCATATCTTACTCATTCATGTGCCCCAGCATCAAACACAGTGCCTTGCACATAGATAGTTTTAATATCTTCACTGCTTCTTGCTTCTACCTGTCCTTTCTGAGTCATTTTACCTCTCCTGGTATTTCAGCTTTGCCCCATTTCATCTACTGCCACGGTATATTAAAAGAAAAAAATATCAGTGCTGATGACTCCCAAATTCCTCTTTCTGACTCAAGCACCTCATCTGAGCTCCAGATCATTTATTCAACTTATTCGTTAACATCTGCAATTGCATGTCTCCCAGGAATCCAAAATCAAGGTCCAGCCCTCCACTAGTGTTCCCTTTCTTGATCAATGGCACCCTGTTGATCATGCCAGAAGATAAAAGTCACGCTAACTCATTCTGTTTTTTTTTAATTGCCAAGCATCAGCTCTTGTTAATTCCACCTTCCAAGTTTATCTCTCAGATTTATTGTTTTCTCACCTTTTCCAGTCACTGCACCAGTTGAAGCCATATCATCTCTCACCTGAAGCCACTGCAAATAGATTCCTAACTATATCCCTGTATCCACTCTTGACTTTCTCTAATCAATTTACACAGGATAGACAAAATTACCCTTTGAAAATGAAAACCTGATTATGACCTGCTTCAAACTAATCAATGGCTTTTTGTTGTTCTTAGCATGAAACCTGAAAATCCTTAAATTGGCCTGTAAGTTCCTATTCTTCCTTTTGTGCATGGGCTTTCTTTAATTTCCGTAAATTTAAACAGCTCCTTTCAATCATCCAGTTACGCTGTTTCCTCTGCCTAGATTCTCCTCTCCATCCTCTTTCATCCTCATTGGGGCAAACTCCTATTCTAGCTTTGAAATGGTAACAATTTCTCTGTTTTCCTTTGTAGTTATATTATTTGTTGCATCCCTAAACAACATAGTTCCATTTTGCTTGTTTGTGAACTTTACATAAATGAAAACACACTGTATCCATCCTTTTGTGACTTGGATTTTATGTTCAACATTATGTGTAAAGGATTCATTCATGTTGCTGAGTGTATTGTTTGTTCATTGTCACTGCTTTATAATATTTCACATTTCCACAAAATCTATTTTAGACTCCATGAAGTTTAGGGTTTCTAGTTTTGGGCTATACTGAGCTATGAATGATGCTGCTATGAACCTTCTTCTACATATATTCTAGTCTACCCATGCACCCATTTTTTCAGGTATATAACTATGAACTTTGGCAGTTAATACCAAACTGCTTTCTAAAGTGGGCATTCAAGATTACACTGTTTCCAGGAGTATATAAGAGTTATTGTTGCTGTATATCCTTGCTGACACCTTTTAATTCATGGCAATCTGATGGAAGTATATGTTGCATACACTTTTTTATTGTAAATTAGTGTTATATAAAATAATAATATGGTGATATATGGTTGAACAGTTCCAAAAGATGACCACAACAATTCTTCTTACCTCAGTCTCCTTCTGCAACATGAATCCGTAGCTTCTCCATTAAAAAGTAGAGTCTACTTCTCTTCCCCCTAAATATGGGCTGGCCCCATAACTTGCTTTGACTTCCAGGTCTGCGTCTTCAGAAGCCTGGAAGCTTCTAAGTTTATTTTCATGGAATCCAGCTGCCCTATAGATAAGTTCAGGCTAGACTACTGAATTATGACAGTCTATGCAGAGTGAGGCCAAGTCATCTCCCAGCTCTTCCAACCATCACAGCTGATGTGGTTTGGATCTGTGTCCCTTCCTAAGTCTCATGTTGAATTGTAATCCCCAGTGTTGGAGGTGGGGCCTGGTGGGAGGTGATTGGATTATGGGGGCAGAGTTCTCATGAACAGTTTTGCACCATTACCCCCTTGATACTGAATAGCAAGTGAGTTCTCATGAGATCTGGTTGTTTAAAAGTGGGTAGCACCTCCCTCCCCACCTTCCTCCTGCTCTCAACCATGTGAAGTACCAGCTTTCTCTTCACTTTCTGCCATGATTGTAAGTTTCCTGAGGTCTCCTCAGAAGCCAAAGCTGCTATGCTTCCTGTACAGCCTACAGAACTGTGGGCCAACTCTTTTCTTTATAAAATTACCCAGTCTCAGGTATTTATTTACAGCAGTGCAAGAACTGACTAATATACCAGCTAAGGTGCCAGATATATGAGTGAAGTCATCTTAGACATCCAGCCTCAGTTGAGCCTTCAGCTGAATGCAGCTGCACGAGTGACCTCAGTCAACATCATGCAGAGACATACTATATGGCTGTTATTTTTTTTTCTTTTTTACTACTCCCTTAGAACGGCATGAAGGCTGTGATTCTAAAGCCACAGAGTTGTAGAAATTTTATTATACAACAGCAGGTCATTGAATCACAATATATCAAAAGCCTTAAAAATCCTTATATCCCTTCTATCAGTTTCCTTTAAAAAAGAATCTATCTTAAAGATATATTCAAAATGTTATCTTTAAGTGAGTACAAAAATATTCCCTGTAGTGTGATTTACTTTTAAAATATATATATATAGAGAGAGATGGGGTCTCACTTTACTGCCCAGGCTGGTCTCAAAATCTTGGGCTCAAGTGATCCTCCCACCTTAGTCTCCCAAAGTTCTGGGACTGCAAGCATGAGCCACCATGCCCAGCCTACATCTTGCCCAGCCTACATCTTTTTTTTTTTTTTTTTTGACACGGAGTTTTGCTCTTGCCATCCAGGCTGGAGTGCAGTGGTGCAGTCTCAGCTCACTGCAACCTCTGCCTCTTGAGTTCAAGCGATTCTCCTGCCTCAGCCTCCTGAGTAGCTGGGATTACAGTCACCCACCACCATGCCCAGCTAATTTTTTATTTTTAGTAGAGATGGGGTTTCACCATGTTGGCCAGGTTGGTCTGGAACTCCTGACCTCTCTTCAAAGTGGAAATAACCTCTAAATTTAAAAATTGTAAAAGGTTGTTAATAAAATAAATTATGAGGCTGAGCATGGTGGCTCACACCTGCAATACCAGCACCTTGGGAGGCCGAGGTGGTGGATGGATCACTTGAGGCCAGGAGTTTGAGATCAGCCTGGCCAACATGACAAAACCCTGTCTCTACTAAAAATACAAAAAATAAAAATAAAAATTAGCCGGGCATGGTGGTGCACATCTGTAATTTCAGCTACTCAGGAGGGTGAGGCATGAGAATCACTTGAACCTGGAAGGCAGAGGTTGCAGTGAACCAAGATTGCACCATTGTACTCCAGTCTAGGTGCCAGAATGAGACTGTCTCAAAAAAATAAAAATAAATAAATAAATAAATTATAATGCATTTATGAGATAGGACACTATACAGACAAAACTACATTGAAAGGATTTTTAATGACATTGGAAACTGCTGAAGAAAAATATCAGGTGGTAATGAATCTATCTGTCTTTCTATCTTTATTTCATTCCTGACTTGTTTAAAAAATTATACGTAGAAAAAGACTAAAATTAAATGGAAAAGAATAAACACATTAACAATGGTTTGATGGTTTTGATTTAATTTTTCCCATTCTTTGAAAGTTTTTTACAGAGACCATATGTTGCTTATGTATAGAGAAAAGAAGCTAAGGTTGTTTTTTGCAGTACAGTCATATACCACATAATGATGATTTGGTCAGTGACAAACTCACATATACTATATCGTGGTCCCCTAAGATTATAGTACATATTTTTACTGTACTTTTTCTATGTTTAGATACACAGATACTTACCATTGTGTTACAACTGCCTGCAGTATTCAGTACAGTAACATGCTGTGTGGGTTTGTAGCGTAGGAGCAATAGGCTATACCATCTAGCATAAGTGTGTGGTAGGCTATACCATCTAGGTTTGTATAAGTACACACTGATGTTAGCACAGTGATGAACTAGCCTAAGGACACATTTCTCAGAACATATCCTCATCTCCTCATTGTTAAGTGACGAAGACTGTAGTAGAAAATCTGCAGTTAAATTTGACATGCTCTGGCAGAAAAAAATGCCTCTACAGTTGAAATCATACAGGCTGTAGTACTCTACTTCCCCTGGTGGCAATCGGTTCAAATTTCAGGAGCAGACCTGAAGGCCTGATAGCTCAGATTTTTCCAAGTTGAACAATATAATGTTTCTATCTCTTAATTTCTCAGAATTAATAAGAAAAAAAGGCCATACTATTTTACTGTTAGAATTATTTTGTAAAGCAAAGACCATTTGAAAGTCCTGAAGGTAGAAAGAACATAATCTGAAAATAAATGACAATCCTTTAGATCCATCTAACCTTATGAATAACTCACTACGGTCTTACTAATTTTCATTTTTCTATGGACTGGTGGAAACTTCATTTGGGAGACTCTGGCCCAAAGAAAGAAAAAACAGTGCTAAAAGTTAAAATTACACAGGGATAGCAAATGTCATATATATTCTTCCTCGGTAGGAAAACACCTAGGTTTCCCAGTAAATTATCTTTAAAGTAGAGAGTAATAGAACTTCTAGAGCCATTGAGTTAAGTTAGGTTTCTTTCTAGGGCAGAGTTTCTCTAAGTGGAAGTGCTTATTAAATAATCAGTCTCAGGGACCCTACCCTAGACCCACCGATGTTGAACCTCTGGGATTGTGACCTAGGAATCTAGATTTTTAACAACATCCTCAGGAGAGTCTTATACACTTAAACTTGGAAACATTGTCTTTGAGGGCGTTCTCTATCTAAATCTGGTTGGTGGTTACATGGCTGTAGACTATGGAAAGATTTATCAAGATGTACACTTCTGTACTTTACATAAATGGCACCTCATTAAAAAGCAAAAAGAAAAAAAATGCTGGAATTACGTAATGCTTTAACAAAACAAGTAAACTTATTGTTTTGAAATTTTTAATTAACATTTGTGGCCATAATTTATATATTTCTGTTGTACTGAAGCAGATTGTTTTGCATTTTTGTTAGCAAACTTGGGCAGTGGTCATTTTAGAAACAATCTTGTACATACTTTTGATAAAACACTTGATTTTGTTAGTGAAAAAAGAATTCTAATTTATAGCCAAGAATTTTTGGCCACCATTTTTTTCCTTGGATATAGATAACATTTATTATTTTACATTTTAAAAAATTTATATTACTTTAGGAGGTTGATGAGTCAAGTAAATGGTACTTTGAACACCCTGTTGTCTTTGTTTTGTGGCAGTGAAGAAATGAAAATTTCTGTAAAAAGAAAAAGAGGAAAGAAGGAAGGAAGGGTGGGAGCTGGAAGGAGAAAGAGAGGGAGAAAAGAAGGAAGAAAAACAAGAAAAAATGGAAGGAAAGAAAATGGAAGCAACCATTGCCCCAAGGACAAACTATTCCTGCCCACCCTCTCAGAACTAATCCCCTCAAATAGCCCAAGACGTTTCATATGTTTTTATCCTTAGTTACGTCTCCAGCTATTTATTCTTTCATTCCCATCTAAAACAGCCTCTAGCTATTGTAACACTTTATGTTTGAATATATTTTGTCATTGTTTCCATTAGTGTGTCTGTACAAGCTTTTTTTTTTTTTTTAAATATGACTGTTACTCTATTGAAAAGAGAAGAGCAGGATTCACTGTAAGGGGCAGAGAATCTGTGGCCTCTCATTTTGATCCCTGATTTATCACACACCTTCACAGTTTTACCAGTATCAGAAGGAGGCCTATTTTCTCCTGGAATGCTACATTCTTTGGGGATGAAGTGTTCAAAGTCTTTAACACTGCATTGGAGTGTCTCTGGAGTGTTTAGCATCTGGATACAGCCGTCATCATAGTAATGAGAGATAGAGCAGGCCAGAGCTGGCTCTGTCTGGAGGGAAAAACAGGATCAACACCAAATCTACCATGGCTCTTTCCGGCGTTACAAAAATAATGGATCAATAAGGCATCTCTATGAAATACTTCTTCCATCACCCAATCTATTGTTTACACATAGTTAGAAAGTAAGTCTAATAGTTAATGACGTTACTATAAAATTTCAGGAGATTATCAACCATAATTTTCAGGAGATTAATAACCATAACAACAGTTGCAGGCTGTTTTTGTAAACTCTGTCTTCCTCATACAAATGTAATATCTTTCTCTTTTTCAATAATAGTACTTATAATATTAGAAGGACTTCAGAAATATAATAAATGGGCCATGTTTGCTCAAATCGTATTTCGTTAGTATCACCAAGAGAGACAAACTTCTATGCTAGATGGATCATCTGACTTAACTTTGTATGTATAAAAAACTTGCATAGCTTTTATTATAAAAATCACACACGTATATAATAAAAAGATAAGCTGAAAAGATCATAATTAAAGTCTCTGGTGGAACAGCCACTCAGAGATAATCACTAATACCAACTTACAATAGAGGTATATTCTGATAAAGCCATCATAAGTCAAAAATATCATAAATCAAAAATGCAATTAATATCCCAATAAACCCATTGTAAAGTCAAAAAATCATAAGTTGAATCATTGTAAGTCAGGGGCCATCTGTATTTGTAGAGATACATCAAGAGTGAGAGTGATAGATCATTGCATTTCTTTAGCACAAACTATGACCAGACCTTGTGTTATGAATACTAGCTCATCTAGGTATTACTGTTATAAACACTATTTTTACAGAAGAGAAAGCCAAGAAACAAATAATGTGTCTAAGGTCATACCACTAGTAGATGGTAGAGCTAGAATTTGAGGCCAAGCAGTCTGACTTTGAAGTTTTTATTCTTAATCAATTGCTAGGGTTACAATTACGTATATATATGTATATAATTTTTTTGAGACAGGGTCTTGCTCTGTTGCCCAGGCTAGAGTACAGTGACACAGTTTTGGCTCACTGCAGCCTCAACCTCCTGGGCTTGAGTCATTCTCCTACCTCAGCCCCACAAAAAGCTGGGACTACAGGTGTGCACCACCATGCCTGGCTAATTTAAAAAAATATATTTTTGTAGAGATGGGATCCCATTATGTTGCCCAGGCTGATCTTGAACTCCTGAGCTCAAGTAATCCTCCTGCCATGGCCCCCTAAAATGCTGGGATTATAGGCATGAGCTACTGTGCCCAGCCATCAGCATATTTTTAAACAGCTTTGTTGAGGTATAATTGATATAATAAACTGCACATATTTAAAATATACAATTTAGTAAGTTTCAAAAACTATTTTTAAGTGTACATTCCAATAGTGTTCAATATATTCATATTGTTGTGTAACACATATTCAGAACTTTTCATCTTGCAGAACTGAAACTCTACCCATTAGACAGTAACAATCCATTTCTCCCTCCCCTAAGCCTCTGGCAACCACCAGTCTACTTTTTGTTTCTATGAATTGACTATTTTAGATAGTGGAATCACAGAGTATTTGTGATTTTGTTACTAGCTTATTTCATTTAGCAGAATGTCCCCAAGGTTCATCCATGTTGTAGTATGTGTCAGAACCTCTTTCCTTTTTTAAGGCTGAATAATATTCCATTGCGTGTATACCACAATTTGCTTATCCATTCATCTATCAGTGAACGATGGGTTTCTTCCATCTCTTGGCTATTGTGAATAATGCTGCAATGAACATGGGTGTACACCTATCTCTTTCAGATCCAGCTTTGAATTCTTTTGGAAAGATATCAAAAAATGAAATCACTGGATTATACTGTAATTTTATTTTTAATTTTTTGAGGAACTGCCGTATTGTTTCCATGGTGACCATATCATCTTACTTTATTACAGACAGTGCACAGAGGTTCCGATTTCTTCACATCCTTGTCAATACTTATTATTTTCTGGGTATTTTTTTTTTGGATGGTAGACATCCAAATGGGTGTGAGGTGATGTCTTATTGTGGTTTTAGTTGGTGTTTCTCTGATGATTAGTGATATTGAGCATCTTTTCATATGCTTGTTGGTCATTTTTATATCATCTTTGGTATATGTGCTGCCAAAGTGAGCACTGTATATCATCTTTGGAGAAATGCCTGTCCAAGTTCTTTGCCCATTTTTTAGTCAGGCTATTTTGTTGTTGTTGTTGAGTTGTAGAAGTTCTGTATGTATCCTGGATATTAACCCTTCCAATATATCTTTTTAAACAAATGGAATTATACTCTGCAGGCTGTTTAGCATAAACTATTTTTTCATTTTATATATATTGAATATATTATTTTATATTATTTTGCTACAGGATTTATATTGTGTCATATCTATAGTATACTTTTTAATGCTCTATTGTAGACACTTTTGCTATTATAAATAAAATTATACTGATTATATTTATTAATTTTATGGATAATTTCTGTATTAGCTTCCTGAGGCTGTTGTAACAAAGTACCACAAATTTGGTGGGTAGAAACAATAGAAATTTATTTTCTCACAGCTCTGGAGGCTATAAATCTCAAATCTAGGAGGGCCACACTAATCCAGGGACTCAAGGAAAGATAATGTTCCTTGGATTTTCAAGCTTCTGATGGCTATTGGCATTCCTTGACTTGTGGATGCATTTCCTCCCTGTTCACATTGCTTCCTGCTCATTTGTCTGTGTGATCTCCCACTGCCTCTGTCTTATAAGGACACTTGTCATTGGGTTTAGGACCCACCCAGACAATCAAGGATGATCTCATCATCCCAAGATCCTTAATTATATCTTCTTCAAAGACCCTTGTTCCTTATAAAGTAACATTCACAAATTCCTGGGATTGGAACATGGGCATGTCTTTTAGGGGAACACAATTCAGTCCACTACAGTTTTATGAAGATAAATTCCTAAAATTAGAATGGTTAGTTCATGGCATGTAAAATTTAAATATTTTAAGATAAATATTTCAGAATGCTCCAAAATGACTTTGAATTTTTAATGTTCTTAAACACGTGTGTGTTGTGTCTGCATGCATAGACACCATGCAATAACATATATGTGTGTCGTGTGTGCATGCATAGACACCACACAATACATATGTGTGTGTTGTGTGTGCATGCATAGACACCATGCAATAACATAGGTGCACCCCATAAAATAAAAAAAGGAAAGCAAAGAGAAAGTTGGAGTTAGGGAGAAATGAGAAAAACAATGGTAGGGACCACTCAGAGGTGCCCTTGATAATCTTAAGTACTATCAGTGGCTGTTTCAATAAAACATACCTTATTGGTCTATGTCCAGAAAAATGGCCAAACTTGTGTTTTGATCTATTTGCTTATGTCTGTCTTGTTTCTCTCTAGAAATATGTTTCATTTTTCAAATCTTTGCATTTTGGTGTAAAAAGTTAATCTTCAATTTTGACCAATGAACATTTCCAAGAAAAAAAAAAAACCTTTTTATTCCACTTTCTTCATTTGTCACATAATCTTTGATGTATGGATTTTTGAACTTTTAAAAAATCATTTTATGAATAAGATCAGAAAAGCTTTATAAATACATACGTATGTATGTATTTTGTTGGGAGGTAGAAAACCACCTGTATGGAGTATTTCTTTTCTTAAACATAGTTGAAAAGTTCACCAAAAAGGAGCTTTGTCCCAGGATAAAAGTCATTTTCAAGAGCATTTAGGTAATAAATCATGTGGAATTGTATTTTCAATACTTTATCATAAATAGCAATCAATCACTGGTTTCTTGATAGAGGGTTACTTTTTGTAATCAACGTACAGAGCTCCTTACCCATTGAGTGTGAGTTCCTTCAAAGGTGGAAGCAATGCACTTATTCCAGCAATGTGATCATTGCTCAAAACTCATTTTTAAACTTCTGCCTTAAAACTAACTGCTTTTAAATGGAGCTTTAAAGAGTCTCAAAAATAAATCAATTTCATTTATTTGATAAACTTATCTCGTTTTTATTCCATAATGTACATTTATTTTTCAATTTGACCATTCATTGACTTGACTTTGAATAACTTCTATTTGGTTCCAAAAATCAAGTCTACCTTTATGGAAAAATAATTTGCCACCAGAGGAGGATACTCAAAAGAATATGCTGCTATATTTTCTAAAAATAATTTAAGCTACAACATTATCATCAGAATAACGTCGCCTGGGGAGGTTACTTTGAGAGAGAGAATACTCAGAAGTGTTATTTGTGGTATGTTTTTATTAATATCCTGACACAATACTATGGCGTAACAAAATAGAATCATAGGAAAATAGATTTCATGAGGGACAAGCTACCCTTGATGTTTTTCAAGTTAAATTTTACAAATAAAGAAAGAGGTAACTTAGGCAACCTAAGTAAGTTACAGAAGGCTAGCTATATTCTCAGTTGGTGATGGAGGTTAGGGAGATCCAAGTCTTTTTTTTTTTATTTAATTTTAGGGCTTTTAAAAAACCCCTATGATATAGTAAGCTGAATTGGCAAGTGGTTAGCAAAGTTCAATCTTCAGATGTGCTCCTATTAGCTGGAAATTTTAAAATATGGTTGTAAATACCTTTAGGTAGGGGGAATAATTCTTCACTTCATATTAGCAACAGGTTTTAGTCATGTCTGAAACATATGGCCCTTGGGTAAAGTTGTTAGATTTAGCAAATAAAAGTTTGAATTTCTGATAACACTTAATTTTTTACTCTGAGTATGCTCCAAACATTGCACGGGATATACTCATACTCAAACTATTCATCATTTATTTGAAATTAAAATTTAACTGGGCGTCATATATTTTATTTGGCAAACATAGTTTTGGAGGATATGAAGCATATATACTGCCATTTTGAATCCAGTCTACCAGCCAGATGTGGCAGAAATATTTACTATTCACTAAACAGGTTTAGGTTCTCCCACATTTTGCAGCTTCCTTAAAATTAGGCAGAGCCATATGACTAGTACTGGCCAGTGCTATGATTTTAGAAATGCTGTATGTCAGTTGACTAATGCACTTAAAAGCCAAACACAATTCTCCAGGTCACTCATTGCCTGTTGCAGTGAACTAGAACCATGTGTTCAAGATGTTCTAGATTCAAGACCCAGCAGCCTTGGATCCCTGAAGAAAAGTTGGATTGAAGGTACTCAGAAGAACCATGGGACCCACAGCATACTTTGTGTGTGTTGGAAACAATCCCTTATTAGTTAATCCACTGAAATTTTAGGGTTGATTCGTTACTGCAGCTTGGCATAACCTATCCGGACTAACACACTGTATCATCACATGAATTAAATAAATTCTGTGAGTCTAAGTTTGTTGTTGTTGTAGTTTAATCTTCATGGAATTGCCATCAACTTATCAGATTTATTTGGAGGACTGAATGAGAATTACAGGTAAAAGTCTTCAGCATTCTGTCTGCTGCCTGGTAGGTTGCAGCAAATGAGACCAATATTTAATGATAACATGTCCATTATGAGTATTATTTTAATTATTATGGCAATCTTATGAAATTGGTGTTATTATCTTTTCCATTTTATAACTAAGAAAAATGAAGCTTGGAGTGGTTAAGAAATTTGCCCAACATCATTTCATAAAGCTCTTGTTAAAAATAGAGATATGTCTCTATTCCAGAACAGTCTAACTCCAAAATCCCTATTTTCAAATCCATGCCACATACATATTTTCCTGTGACATACAGAAGCCTGTTTCTGTGTCATTCATTCATTTTTAACACAAATATGAATTCAGATGCAGTGGCTCACACCTGTAATCCCAGCTACTTGGGAGGCTGAAGCAGGATAAACCCTTGAGCCCAGGAGTTGGAGGCTGCAGTGAGCTATAATTGTACCGCTGCACTCCAGCCTGGGCAACAGAGGGAGACCCTGTCTCTTAAAAAACAAGCAAACAAACATTTATATATATGGATTGATTGTTGACCACATAAAACGCCATATGTGTTAGTATGTTTTTGTGTTGCTAGAAAAGAATACCTGAGACTAGGTGATTTATAAAGAAAAGTGGTTTATTTTGGCTCATGGTTCAACTGGACTCTTGATGCACCCCTAGTGGAAATGTTCTCCTTTGGAAAGCAGAATCTCTAGATCCAGAGAACTCAAAGGTCTATGCTACAATAATAAAGAAACCTTACATTTCGGTGAAGATCAATCTTTAGGGCATTTAAACAATTAGCAGCCAAGAAGAGAAGAAAAAGGTAGAAAAGGAGACCAAAAAGGAAGTGGTCAGTTATGAGGAGGGAAAAAAAAGTGTGTAATGTTGCTGAAGCCAAAAGAAAAAAGCATTTCAAGAAATAGTTTGATCAATTATTATCAAATGCTGCTCCACAAAAGATACAATAAGTTAAGGACTGAGAATAGACTACTAGATTCAATAAGAATTAATTAACTTGGTTGGGCACAGTTGCTCACATCTATAATCCTAGCACTTTGGGAAGCTGAGGCAGGAAGAAGACTTGAGGCCTGGAATTCGAGACCAGCCTGGCAACACAGTGAGACCCCCATCTCTACAAAAAAAAAATAAATTTAATTATCCAGGTATGGTGGTGTGTACCCATAGTCCCAGCTACTTGGGAGGCTGAGGTAGGAAGATTTCTTGAGCCCAGGAGTTGGAGGTTGCAGTGAGCTATGATTGTGCCACTGCACTCCAGCTGAAGAAATGATGCCCAGGCACAGTGCTCATGCCTGTGATCGCATCACTCTAGGAGGAGGCGGGAGGATTGTTTGAGCCCAGGAGTTCAAGAGTAGCCTGGGCGACATAGCTAGGCCCTGTCTCTATTAAAAAAATAAATAAATAAAGAATTGATGGCCTTGAAGAATGTATTTTCAGTGGAGTGGAAGTGATGAAAGACTAAAATAGGAGGAAAGAAAGTGAAGATGGTGAGTATGGATGCTTTTCAGATGTTTTTCTATAGATGGGAAGGAGAGGTAAAGAAGGTACCTTAAAGCAAAAGGCACAAAGGATTCCTTTTTAAGGTGGGAGATATTACGGAATGTTGATGGAAATAACCCAGTAGAGAGGAAATGACTAAAGCCGTCTGATTCTTTTTTTTATCATGGATGGCTAACAAGAAGTTCTCAGTAAATGCTATTTACTCTGATTATTTTATGCCACTTTTAAAATCAGACCCTGATCATTATAAAATCACCTGCCCCCTTACCTTATTGATTTTTTCTATTTCTAGCAGGTTTCCAAGTATGTCTTCAATATACTTCAAATTTCAAATGTCTATGAAGGTTGCTATGAAAAATAAGAAACAGGAAAGTTTACTGTTTCTTATGACCATGTGAAAATCAAGTTACATACATTGTTTTGGAGGGAAGGGGTTATGTAAGCCAGTTCATAATTGAATAAAAACCTGTTGTCCTCCACCCCTCCCCCGCAAATAGTTTAGAAGTATGATAAGGTTTATTATTTGACTAGACTTTTGTCAATAGTCAATACTAGAATGCCCTGTGGATATGTAGGGCCACCAAGCCAAAGACATAAAAAATACAAACAACCACAACACACAGAACAAAGAATAAGTTCAGTGGAACTGTTGCAGAGCATGAAGCCCAAGTTGAGTGTTCAGATAAAAACTCTCCCTCTTTAAAGGTAACTGTGGTGACTGGGTAACTAATCAAGATATCTGGGATTAGACCTATTAGTTTAGTGAACCTAGGAGAAAGACAAAGGGATAGTATGGCATATAGTTTTGTTATTTTGAGGAAAAGAGAAAAAAGTGAACCTCTTGTGAAATTGTTCAATTTGTGTGTGAGGAAAAGCCATGGCTATAACCAATCAGAGCCTTCAGCCAAGTGAAAGATTACAGAGAATTATTGTCAGATGCTGGAATTTTCCTTCCAGAGAAATGACAACCCTGTACCTTGAAAATTTCAAGAGCAGTCTTCCAAAACCCCTATAAAATATTAAACTAATATACTTGCAATTTTAGTACAAAGCAGGAAATGCAAAAATTACGGTACTCATAGTGACATTATCTGAGTTCACAGGGTGCACATCAGGACTTTTATTCCAAAGCAGCCCAGTTTGAGGAGTTAATATTTCTTTGGGGACTAAAATACTTGTATTTTCCATCCTCTCTGAATTAAGATTAGAAAATGAAAATGAGCGTTTACATACTGCATTTAAAATATAATTTCTCGGCATTGCCAAGATGTTTGGCTGACCTCTGATTTTCTATCAATATTTAAGGGAAAGTATTAAATAGAAAATCATCTTGAAGCAAATTCAAAGAACATGTCATGTATTAGGGCTTTTATATATTTTATATTTATAATGCAGTAATTTTATTTTGTGACTAGTTTCCGTAACAAGTTTCTATAAATTAAAAGGAGAAAAATATCTAACTTCTAAGGGCAAATCTCCCAGTTTTTCACTTTTTATGTGAAAATATTGAACAGAATTATGCAGATAATTTAAAATTGAATTTACTTATTTTTCTCAGTAAAAATTTTCTCATGCTGTGTTTGTTTTAAATTGCCCAAATATTTTATATTGGCCTAAACATTTTGAAAAATATTCATATTGATTTGAAAGCTGATACAACACTTCTAAAAGTCATGATGGCATGTCTTGCCAATGTGAAAATGGACATAAAAATATCTCTGGCCAGGCACAGTGGCTCACACCTGTAATCCTAGCACTTTGGGAGGCTGAGGCTGGCAGATCACGAGGTCAGGAGATCGGGACCATCCTGTCTAACACGGTGGAACACTGTCTTTAGTAAAAATACAAAAAAATTAGCCGGGCGTGGTAGCAGGCGCCTGTAGTCCCAGCTACTCAGGAGGCTGAGGCAGGAGAATGGCGTGAACCAGGGAGGCAGAGCTTGCAGTGAGACGAGATCACGCCACTGCACTCCAGCCTGGGCAACAGAGCAAGACTCTGTCTCAAAAAAACAAAACAAAAGAAAACAAAATCTGTAAATCCTACATTTTTCAACCAAGGAAAAAAAATACACTCATCTTAAGAAATATGACAACCAATATGGTTGTATCATATGGGGTCAGTTTGAGGAGCTCTGTACAGCTCGCCTCAGCATTATCCACTCAAGGGATGGATGAGGGGGGACTCTTGTCCCTCATTGTGGTAACTCGCTCACACTTCCAGGTTTGTGAGTGAGTCAAAATAGCTGAACAGGTTCCCACAGGCACTACAACAAAAATTCCCTGATGTAGAAAACAAGAAATTTTCACTGCAATGGAGACAATGTGCTGTCACATCATACTTTTGCACAACTGGTTGTCATAGCAACAGCTGGGCTAGAAGTACATTAACAGGATGTGAGGTAGGGCACAAGAGGTGTCTCAACACCCTCCCATGGCGAATTTTTAAAAAATAACATGGCATAACCATCAATAGATGTGGTTACCTGTAAATGAATAGTTAAGGTGACACAGGACCATGCAAGATTTATCAAGGTGACTGTAAGTAAGAATGCCTAATTCCAATCAAATGCTGATTGATTAAAGAAAAGACAAAATATACTATACGCTGCTGGTGGGAATATAAATTAATTCAACCTCTATGGAAAACAGTGTGGAGATTTCTCAAAGAACTAAAAATAGAATTACCATTCAACCCAGCCATCCTACTACTGGGTATCCAGCCTAAGAAAATAAATCATTATATAATATAGTCATTGGCCAGGTGCAGTGGCTCACCCCTGTAATCCCAGCACTTTGGGAGGCCAAGGCACGGATCACCTGAGGTCAAGGGTTTGAGACCAGCCTGGCCAACATGGTAAAACCCCATCTCTACTAAAAATACAAAAATTAGCCGGGACTGGTGGCAGGCACCTGTAATCCCAGGTACTCGGGAGGCTGAGACAGGAGAATTGCTTGAACCCGGGAGGTGGAGGTTGCAGTGAGCTGAGATGGCACCACTGCACTCCAGGCCTGGGCGACAGAGTGAGACTCCGTCTCAAAAAAAAAAAAAAAAAAAAAAAAAAGATGATCTATTTCAGCTCTTCTATTTAAGGGCAATTCTAAATCTATAGCTTTTTGCTTCCTTTTCACCAAACAGCCTTGTGATTCTACTGAGGCTTCCTTATAAATTGGTGTGCATGGACTAAATGCCCTAATTTTTACCACGTGTAATTGTTTTCTTTATAGTTATATGGATCGTTGTTAATTTTTAAAGTTGAACCATGGTTTATATACTGGTCCTTTGTGAATTTGAGTAGTGTGAGATGAAGACGACTAAGCAGAGTTGGGGTTATTGCTTAAAAATATATCAAGCATGGCTGTAACAAGGAAACCAAGATAGTATGACAAGAAGAGGGTTACATTAAGTTCTGGTAGGAAAAGAATTTGAGTGAAAGTTTCTAGTGGAACAATAAATAGCTTGGAAGGAGCAGAAAGTGTAAAGAGTGTGCTGATTCTTCTTCCTGGCCCTGTGGACAATGAGAAGGAGTTTAGGAGATAGTATGGCTTTCAATTAATGGGAGATAGAATGCGAAAAGGTTCAAGACTATGCTTGGTTATTTTGACAGTGAAAGGGGCTCTGCGAAAGACTGCAGACCAAGTTATCCTAAATTTTCAATTGTAATGCGGGGTAATGGTGCCTTCTACTTTAGCAAAGTCGCTTCTCCAGGTTGGTGGTTTGGTTTGATCCATTACCAAAAGTCTTTGAAGATGAGTAATAAAGGTGATTGCAAAGCATTTGGTAAACATAAATTAATATAAAACTCAACATTAGCAACTTTCCAGCAAATGAATCTGAAGTAAGTGGTGTGTTTTGTGTAAAATTTCATAGAGTGGTTTCTTAATACATTAAAATGTCTTTCTCTTATTACCGATGCTTTCATAGTTGGCTTGATTCACTTGATATCGATGATCTACACTATAATAAAATTTAAGCTGAGAAACTTAATACAGTCTGAATTAGGAACCACAGCTTCACTGGGACTTAATGTATCATGTTGCAGCATAACATTCTAATATGCATAATTTCCTATATCTTACACTGACTTTGGGGAGTACTTAAATATTCAGCCCAATTCTCTTTTAAGCTTTCGGAATACAGTTAACAATGTAATGTCCTGCATGCAGAAGGTAGAAAAGCTCCCCTCCATACCCATATTCTCCAGTAGAGCCAGAAAATGAAGCAACAACTCTGTGAAAATCTCTCTTGCAGAATTATTTCCAGCATATTTTGATAAGACACAAAAGGAAGAAGAAGCAACATTTTTTGACTATCTACTATGTGAGAGCCCTATTACTAGTATTTTAATACACTTCAATCATCAAAGTATATCTCCAAGTATGGATATTTATTATTCTTATTTCACTTTTAAGGAAAGTAAGCTCAGAGATGTTGCCAAAGTTAGCACATCTGTGATGGAAGTGAGAAGGGAATACAGTTTTGTCTTCAATCTGTTCATGTACTTGAATCTATCTAAAATCTACAAAGGCAGGAGAGATCTGTCTGCAAATCCCATAATGGGTATTTTAAATGCATTATTTCTTCATCAGACAATCTCAATGCTGTCAAAGTAGACACGAACTTAAGAAAGGACAAAATCTACACAGCCTTCTTAAAGGCATGAAGAGTGTTAGCAGACCAGTCTTTGCTTTCTTGCTTGCTTTTTTTTCTTCATAATAAAGTATCAAGCAACAGTCTTTGCTTTCTTACTGACAATAGTTATGGTTTCAGGACCCAAGCTCTAATATGTTCCCTGACTATAAACTCCTGAGTGCCAGAGGCCATGACCTTGACTTCCCATATCCAATTTATTTCTGGCTTCAAAACAATCATGCCCAGAGTCAAGCCATGGTAATATGTAATATGTTATGTTTCAGTTGGTGAATTTTTGCTTCCTTTAAACACTGAAGACTCAAGCACCAAATTGTTTCAATTATTTAAAAAATAAACTAATGCTCAGGTTAGTACAGTTCTTTATTTATTTGATACAAGTAAATGAAGAAACTGTTGGCAGTTGCTCACTTCAACAGTGAATAGGGTTTGGCTTGTTGACTGAGTGGCGAAGGATTTGGATATGAATATTTTCAGTTGGCGTTAAGGAGGAGAAAGAATTCTCTATTTTCTTTTTGACATTGTGAGTATAAGAAATGCTTTGTGCTGTTATCCTGACAACCTTACAAATCAAAGTAAGAAAGAAATGGTAACCTGCAGCTTTCAGTGGAAGATCATAAGTGGGGGAAAAGACAAGTATATTTGCATTCTCAAAAGGGTAAAATCTGTCAGTAGGAGGAAGAGGAACTCTCATTTTGAGGTTAAAGTATAAAATATTAACTTCATATAGCTTCACATGCAGACAGATTAGCATTCACTCTAACTTCATGAGGGAGTTAATAAATACATGTGAAAATGAAAATAACAACTTCAAATAAATAATGGAACAGTCACTTTATAAAGGGGTGTTTTGTATGCAGCCTCCAGAACAGCCCCTAGGGTCCCTGACTCTTGGTATTCTCATTCTTGTGTAATCCCCTTCTATGAAGCGTGGGCTAGACTTACTTTCTTTGAATAAATAAAATAAGGTAGAACTAATGGTGTATGTCATAAAAGGAAGTATGTTCTTTCTCTCTCCTTCCCTGTCTCTCTCTCTTTCTCTCCCTCTCTTTTTGTCTCTAAGATCATTCACTCTGGGGAAGCCAGCTGCCTGATCATAAGCAATCCTATGAAGAGGCCCAAGAATTGAGAAACTGAGGCCTCTTGCCCAATAGCCATGTGAGTGATCTCAGAAGTGGATCCTCCCAGCCCATTCAAGCCTTTGGATGACTGCAGCCCCAACTGACAGTTTGACTGTAAACTCATGACAGACTGAACCAGAACCACCCAACTAAGCTGTTCCCAGATTTCTGATCCTGGGAAATTGTGTAAGAAAAAATGTTTGCTGTTTTAAGCCACTAGATTTGGGGGTTAGTTTGTTGTACAGCAATAGGTAACTAACACAAAAGGGCAGGAGTCACAACATGCCAGCCCATGGAAAGGAGAGCCAGGGATTCACTTCAGTGACAGGACTAGACAAAAACATATTATGTTTAAGTAGGTCACTTAAAGTCGGTCTTAATAGCCAGCATGTCAAGCCTGGAGGATCAGAGAGACAGCAAAATTGGCACACTTTAGAAGATACCTAAGTATTTAATCTTAAAGGCTGCATGGACCCAGCTAGAGAGAAGCTAAAATTACCTTACAAATTGGAAGACTCCATAAGGCAGTCGATGTGGAAGTTGTTATAGTTATCAGCATTCAATCAGTTAAATATGCATCATTGTTACCCTCTAGAAATATTTTTAAATTGATAAATTGACATGGGCCAGCATATAAAAGGATGTAATTCCAGATTCTAGAAGCATGTTCCCCTTCCACCTCATCATTCTCTCTGCCACCATCTTAGCTTGAACTCTCAGTACCTCATGTCTAGCCCTTAATTGCTGCCAGGTTGTTTCTCATTCTTTAGTCCTGTCTCCTAGCTAGACTATAGGCTACTTAAGGAAATGATCATGTCTCCTTCAATAATCTCCTCCAACCACAAGTTATTCTTATTTGAAATGTGAGTCTATACAGACTTATTTCTGTATACCTTCTCTGAAGCCACAAGAATTTTGGATCACCATGCATGAATCATTTCAAGTTGCCACCATCTTATCTCTAGTGAGATTCAGGGTCCTCTGAATTATTTGCTTCTACCCTCTTCTGCCTCTCTAGACTATTAGTTATGTTCTCTCCAGTTCTTATGGAGATGTACTGTCATTTTTTTGAAGCTGTGAATATTACCATGTGGTGCAAGTAATGGTGCTAGGTGTTGGAAAGATGTGCTGCCATGGAACAGATAGACATAGATTCTGCATTCTGGTTATTTTCTACTCACATAGTCTGTACAGTACTAGGAAAAAAGGTAACTGAACAATAGTACACTTAAGCTGTGGCATCTTCCGGGATTGTTTGAAGGCACTACCAGTGATGTGTCATGATATTGCCCAATGGAGGATCTATTTTTTGATCTGACACTATGCAGTAGGTAATATTCCTTATTAAAGAAGACTCCATAGGACTTTCTTATACAGAATGCTTTTCAAAATAGAAAAATGCACTCAAATAAAAGGATTCAAAGCACAAAAATGCTGGAGAGACAGAAATGCAATATCTTAAAAACAGGCAGCTAGCAATTGTCACAGTGTATTGAAGGGAGGTAAGACCTTAGAAAACAACTTCTAAAACTTTGGTCTTTAAAAATTTTCATTTGAACAAGTGGATATATACAGCATATTTTAAAAAGACCTTAATACATATCTTAAATATGATTCACTACAATTTTGTAAAATTACTAACTCTTTCTAATTCATTAGGTGTCCATTTAAAGTAATTTCTTCCAGGAGTCCCTCCCTTGCAGTTGAATAGTTGTTTTTTAA
The DNA here is from genome assembly GCF_028878055.3 of Symphalangus syndactylus. NCBI lineage: Eukaryota > Metazoa > Chordata > Mammalia > Primates > Hylobatidae > Symphalangus > Symphalangus syndactylus. The sequence goes on from NC_072429.2 coordinate 107,061,734, forward strand.
ACACAATTTCAAGTAATTCCATAATTAATTATATATTTCTACCAATAAATTCTGGGCTTTCAATGAGAGCAGTGACCTTTCTTGATTAAATGTGTACTGCCAGTCCCCACCACAGTGCCTCACACATGAAAAGTCTCCTAAAAATATTTGTCGAATGAATGAAGGAGTAAGTAAATGGAGGTAAAAAGGGGTTATCAAACAATAATAACAATGACTAGCCCAGTTATTTTTTTTTTTTTTTTTTTTTTTTTTTTTTTTTTTTTTTGAGATGGAGTCTCGCTGTCGCCCAGGCTGGAGTGCAGTGGCGCAATCTCGGCTCACTGCAAGCTCCGCCTCCCGGGTTCACGCCATTCTCCTGCCTCAGCCTCTCCGAGTAGCTGGGACTACAGGCGCCCGCCACCACGCCTGGCTAATTTTTTTGTATTTTTAGTAGAGACGGGGTTTCACCGTGGTCTCGATCTCCTGACCTCGTGATGCGCCCGCCTCGGCCTCCCAAAGTGCTGGGATTACAAGCGTGAGCCACCGCGCCCGGCCTTAGCCCAGTTATTACATACACAATTTCTTTAAAAAGATAAAACACCTGAAAGAAATGAAATCAGCATGTAGGGTTATTCAAGCTTGTCCAGTGATAAATAATTCACTAGGAGCACAAGCATTCATTCATTCTTTTTCATTCATTTATTCATTTGTTACCTTCCTCCTTCATATTCATCAAAGCCAGATTTTTCATCTCCTGTTTGTCCTCTGGAACCTTCCTTGGGGACTCTTCCCAGGTTTGGCCCTGGCAGAGAGACAGTATTTCTAGAACTCACTCTCTTATCTTTCACTCTGAAGAGTCTGATATTAAACAGCCCAGCTTGTTCATTCGTAACAGGCTGAAATGTTTGAACTTTATTCTGCCAGCAATAGCAGTCGCAAAAGATGAATGAGCCAAAAAGTGACTTTGCGAAGCAGGGTTCAGGAAGATGTGATTGGAATTGCTTTTTCTCTGAAGGTCTGGTGTTGAACAGCCATAGTTTTTTAGAGGAAGGCCGTGAGCTGAATGTTAAAGGGTGAGGAGCAATACAATGTCTGTACTTGGTTCCAAGTGGGTGTCACTGGTATGAGTTCAGTGAAGGGGAGATGATGTGGGATGGCAGCTCAGGGACCCTCAGTGATGAAGGAAGACATAAGTTATCTTGGGCACTGCACAGTGGCTCACACCTTTAATCACAGCATTTTGGGAGGCAGAGGTGGGAGGAATGCTTGAGCCCAGGAGTTGGAGACCAGCCTGGGAACATGGGAAAACCCTGTCTCTACAAAAAAAAAGAAAAATTTAAAAATTTAGTCAGGTTTGGTGGCACAGACCTGTAGTTCCAGCTATTTGGGAGGCTATGGTAGAGGATGGCTTGAGCCTGGAAGGTGAAGGCTGCAGTGAGCCATGATTGTGCCACTGCACTCCAGCCTGGGTAACAGAGTGAGACCCTGTCTCAAAACAAAACAAAACAAAAAGTAAGTTATCTTTGAAGGCTAGAAGGATTAGATAAATAAGAATGTATATGACTTGTTTACAGAAAAACACAGACAACAGCTTGGTTGTAGCCGTGGTTCTCAATATCAACTTCAGAATTACTTTAGGAGCTCAGTAAAATGAAAATTCATGTGATCTGTCAAATGACCTCCAGCTAAAGCCCACCAGGAACATATCTGTAGTTGAAGGATTAATTACAAAGAGAAAAATTACACACCGTGGATAACCCATGGAGTGTCTCCGTAAAAAGGTGTTAAAAAGGATTTGGAATTGTACTAGGTGAACTTGAGGAGGGTCCAAGGAAGCAGGCTTTTGCTCTGGTTAGGTGCTGTCACGAAGCAGAGGCACTTCTATGATTGAGTATCTTAATAATTTTTATCTAGAAGGTGGGAAAAACCAAAGAATGCTGAAACTGTAGTTGGTAAAGAAGCAACAGGCAGTCATACTCACCAGGATGGGGGATATTTGTCTGTTCTTCTGGTTTGCACAATGTTCTTGTTTTTGTCTGTGTTTCTTCTTGATTACAGATTGGTCATCATGATCACCAAACAGCCTTGTCTAATGTTGGCATTCTGTGAAATTACTTGTGTTCAACAGAAGTACATCATGGCCTCACTGCGAAGCCTATTCAGCTCCTCGATGTCAGAGACTGCTTTCCAATTTCTCAGAAGTAGCGCAAGACAGTGATTCACTGGCAGGCAAGAAATCTGTATCTCTAATAAGATACCTATGTGATTCTGATTGAAGGACTCTAAGACCATGCTTTAATAACTATTCCTATGGTAAGAAGTAGGGCTGAAAATGGAGGAGCAGATTATAAATATCCTTAAAACACAGACTCATAGGTTTGAGCATAATTCTGCCAGCAATAACAACCATTAACGGCATATGAGCAAAGAAGAACCTTGCCAAGGAGGGTTCAGAGTTTCCTGTTGGTAACAAATAGAAAGGTTAGATACAGTCTAAGGATGGGGGCGAGCCTGGGGACAAGCAGGGAGAATAGAAGCAGATAAACCACCAGCTAGGAAACTCCTGCAAGGGACCAGGCCTGACAAGACAATGATTAAAACATTGCCAGTGGGAATGGAAATAAAGTATTGAATGTGAAAGACATTAAGTAAGAATCTGAAATCCATTCAAGGGCAGGGATTTATGTTGATAAATTCTTAGCTCCCAGCCCTGTGCTTGGGGACAAAATGAGCATCCAGTAAATATTTAAGAGCTAAATCAATTAACCAACTAATCAGATTATGTAACTGACATGATGTGGGGGAAGAGGAAGAAGGAAAAATCAGAAGTGATTTAGGGAGAATTAGGAAGGGAAAATTATTTCAGAAAAAGGAGCATCCACTTTAGTCAAGTTTAATCTCTGTAATGGTGAAATATTCTAGCCAGAAGTTACTGATGTGGGTTTGGAATTTGAATTTAAGAGAGAGGTTAAGGGGTCAGGCGCAGTGGCTCATGCCTGTAATCACAGCACTTTGGGAGGCTGAGGCGAGCGGATCACTTGAGGTTGGGAGTTTGAGACCAGTCTGGCCAACATGGTGAAACCCTGTCTCTACTAAAAATACAAAAATTAGCTGGAATGGTGGCGTGCTACTCGAGAAGCTGAGGCATGAGAATCGCCTGAACTCAGGAGGCAGAGGTTGCAGTGAGCCGAGATCATGCCATTGCACTCCAGCCTGGGTGACAGTGAGACTCTGTCTCAAAAAAAAGAGAGAGAGACAGAGGCTAAGGTAGGGTTTGCAGGATGAGTAAGTGGGTAGATTGAAGTCATTGGAGCACATGGAATTTTCAATAGTGGGTAGGTGAAGAAAGAATGGAAGACAGGGTCACCTTCCTGCTGATTTGCCATGGCAGTTTTTATTTTCTACTTTAGAAGATGAGTTGACATCAGGGGAAATAAATTATGACTATTTCAGGAATACAACGTAGGTCTTCTGAGAATGGTTTCTGGAGTCATCAGACAGAATTTCCAAGACACCTCTGTCGCACTCAAGCTGTAACTTTTCCTATGTTTAACCTAAGTTGAAATTTTCTTATCTGTAAAATGCTGGTGATAATGTAAAGCAAGCTCTTAAAGATAGGCCCAGAAATAAAATTTAAAAATACAAACCTCACATGGCAATGTCTGAGTGATGACACACAGTCAGTATGGTGAAGCTTCAGTTAGCTGATGATGATATATTAGTTTTCTCAAAACATCATCTCTTAAGTAGGAATGGCCATCCGCAGTGACTTTAACCTTCCATATCATAGGACAACAACTACGAATTTAGGCTTATCCAGTTGTTGCCAAAAGAGTGGCATTCCCAGGGCACTTTCAGAAACTGAGTATGTAGAAAATAAGAGGGAACATTCTTATCTTGACCAGACAATACTATATCCAACCACGAATAGGATTATTAAATAAAAGTAAATCTATTTGAGATAGCTCTTGCCTGGCCCAATCAGTTTTGTAAAAACATATGCTCACTTAAAGCATCTGCCTTTCTCATTGAAATCTAACCAAAAGGTGGTGGTATTCTATACAAATGCTAACTAGTCCTTTAACTGTTACCTGTATGTTTTGTAACACAAATGTCACAACAGCATACATTGAGAATTAAATTGCTAAAGAACCACCCCCGGCCCCCGCAAAAAAAAAAGAGTTACCAGGCTTCATTGAGAAAAATTGAGATTTGCAAGAAAAGATTAAAATGCAATGCAGAACACAACCCAGCCCAGTGTGTTAGAGTGCTTGTGTACCCACCAAGATTCCTATGACACACTAGATGTCAGAGACACAGGGGGTGCCACATCATTTCCACGCTTAATACATACACAGCCCTCTTCTTGCTTATCACACTATCCATCTGAACAGTCTAAAATTTATTAGGGCTTCTTTTTCTTTAGATAAATCTTTATTCCCCAGCCTTCTTCCCAGGGTGGCCCTCCAGTTTATCACAACAGTCTCTGTAATCTGTGGGGGAAAAGCACTGGCCTGTTTCTTTTTTTTTTTTTTTTCTTGAGACGGAGTTGCCAGGCTGGTCTTGAACTCCTGACCTTGTGATCCACCTGCCTCGGCCTCCCAAAGTGCTGGGATTACGAGCCTGAGCCACTGTGCCCAGCCCGGCCTCCTATTTAAGATGTCCAGGTTTTAGGCTGGGTGTGGTGGCTCACACCTGTAATCCCAACACTTTGGGAGGCTGAGGCCAGCAGATGGCTTGAGCTAGGGAGTTACAGACCAGCCTAGGCAGCATGGTGAAACCCCATCTCTACTGAAAAATACAAAAATTAGCCAGGCGTGGTGGCACTGCCTGTGGTCCCAGCAACTGGGGAGTCTGAGTTGGGAGAATCACTGGAACCTGGGAGGCAGAGGTCACAGTGAGCCAAGATCATGCCACTGCACTCCAGCCTGGGCAACAGAGCGAGATCCCATCTCAAAAAAAAAAAAAAATTTCTAGATTTTAATTCAAGCTGCATCCTAATCAGAAAAATGGAAGAAACAAACATTAATTGAGCATCTACCATGCACTAAGATATATGTAATCTTGCTTAAGTGGTAAAGGAGACCCAATAGGGTAAATATTCTTAGTCCCACCTGATAGATAAGGAAAACTGAGGCTCAGAGAAAGCAAATAACCTATCCAAGCCCATAGACTGGTAACTAGGATATAAACATTTAAACCAACGTTGAAGTTCTCAGTTATTTCAATTATATAAGCTTCTATGACTACATACTATTTATATTTCTTGATTGTTTGATATTATAATGGGAGGGGGAGCTACTACAATTTACAAACATTTTTCAGGGTGTCAGGGGATATTTTTGTAAAGATAATTTTAGTAGTTCACAGCATGAGTTAGATGTGAAGTATAAAGATCTGGAAGTATATCTTCTAGTGAGTATATTTTAGTTAGATTGAATAAAGTAGCTATACTGTGACATTGTTCAGTTTTATACTCAAAGCTTAATGTGAGAGAAAAACACGGAATTACAACATATGATAAGTATCCATACCTTATTTTTATGCATTATCCTACATTTTTTCCCCCAAGGGTCTGCATTTTCCAATACTGTTTAAGGGTTTTAGATTCCCTAATACTATGTTTTTCCAGCCCAAGTCTTTGACAGTCTCAGTCAAAATTCAATTGATGTCGTGGGTTGATTTTTTTCCCTAACTTTTTGTTGAAACAGTCTATTTCTCTGGACTATTTTAAGGCTGTTACCATTTCCTGCTGGGTGGGACATTTTTTGGCTACGCTGTTTGCTTAAACTATGAAGCCATTTCAAGTAGACATGTTTTATCATCCTTTTTTCCTCTTTAGAGGAACCTCCCTGTAATTTAAGGTTGTTAATAACCTCACCAAAGTGACATTTTCTTATATTGATTTATTTTTCTCATTGGAAACACAGAACGAAGAACAGTAATTTTTCAGCAGTAACTCTAATTCTAACCTATTTAAAAACTACACTGAATTGTTGACTGTTTACTCTCTCAATGAAATGATGTCATTTATTATTATTTATTTGTTTCTGAAGTGATATTATTAAAGGGAGTTCTTTTAAACATAAATATAAATAAAGCTAATAATTTTGAAAATAGTGCCTTAAAATAGAGCTTATCCATTTTGAGGGTTGAAAACCAAAACATATGTCCTGAGGTTGCTTTTGGAGAGCAAACGGCATTGGCATTAAAGCACTTCTACAAGTATTTAGGGCCTGCATATTATTATTTTCCCCATTGTTATTAGCAAGACACTTTATCCACACAAAAAATAATGTGGCATGTTTTCTCATTTACATGTCATCATATAATCAAATCTAGTGGCATGCTCTTTAGGAACTTACTAATGAAACAGAATAAAAATGACAACAACTGCATTAGGCCAACAAACACAGTGAATCATTAAAGGTGGAGGAAAGAATGGACATCTTTTCCCTTTCACAGATGTAAACTTGAATGCTGTTTTACAAGTTATTTCAATATTTTCTGCTCCACAGAGAGACTTTTCTATTTTGAAATTCCTTTGCAAGGGTATCCTGACGTATTAATACATTACCGTTAGCTGCATTCCAGTATGATGCTAACAAAAGCCAATGAAACCTTCTTCCATCATACTCTTCCTCCAGCTACTGTCCTAATGTAATCCTTTGTTCTAGACCCCATTGGCTTAAAGAGTGTGGGAGGATCTGGGACCCCGGGAAAACAACTCACAGAGCGCGTTATACTGATGAGAGCAAGCACTGCCCTCTCATACCATGCAACATATTCCTTATTTCCCAAAATTATAGGGAAAGTTCTAGAAAGTACTGGACTGGTAGTCAGGAAACTGAGGTTCTAGTTCTAACTCCATTTCTAACTTATTAGGTAATCATTGGCCTCCCTTAGTCTTAATTTCCCAATAGTAAAATGAAAGAATTTTAGGCTAGTCTCTAAGATGCCTTCTAGATGTAAGGGTTTAACAAGGCTGACAAAATCTGTATTTAATGACATAATCCAATTGGAATAACTATAAATTTTCTAGGTAAAACACTGAGCACTAGCAAGGGGACTGCACTCATCTGCTGAGTGATGTTTTGAAGCTCTCTAAACCATAGGACCCTTTCCAAATATCAGAGCATCATACAGTGTATTTTGTCCTACGAGCACGCATGCCATGAGAATGAGTAAAATTCCCAGCTACAAAACTGCTTAGAGCTCTTTGGAAATCATCTGCAGTAAACATACAATGTATAGCTAGCTAACTATTAGAATGCTTAAATATGTATTCTAACAAAACATACTAATAGAGCTACCAGTCTGAAAGAAGAAAAAAAAAATAAGTGAAAAACAATTTTATTTTCTTTTAGAGAAGCCCCAAATGTTTATCTCACCTATTTTTAAATTAATTTTTTAAAGGACTTTGTTTTATCTATTTCTTATTTTTAATGAGTCTTCTACAGAGCAGTTGCAGGTTCACAACAAAATGAAGAGGAAGATACAGAGATCTCCTATACAAATTCCCCCACTTCCCTGCCTCCACTTAAGCACCACATCCCACATTATCATCATCCCACACCAGACTGGCACATTTGTCACAATTGATGAACCTACACTGACACACCACAATCACCCAAAGTCCCAGGATTCACCCTCATTGTTATATGTTCTGTGGAAAAATGTATAATAATATGTATCCATCGTTACAGTATTCCACAGAGTATCTTCACTGCTCTAAAAATACCCTGTGCTCCACCTAGTCATCCCTCTCCTCCTCTTCCAAACTCTGGCACCACTGATCTTTTTACTGTCTTCATAGTTTTGCCTTTTCCAAAAGGTCATGTAGTTGGAATCATACAGTATGCAAGCTTTTCAGCTTGGCTTCTTTCACTTAGTAACATGCGTTTAAGTTTCCTTCAGTCTTTTCATGGTTTCATAGTTCGTTTCTTTTTAGTGCTGAATACTATTCTGTTGTCTGGATGTACCATAGATTACTGATTACTTATCTAATCACCTACTGAAGGACATCTTGGTTGCTTTCATGTTTTGGCAATTATGAATAAATCTGTTATAAATATCTGTGTAAAGATTCTTGTGTGGGCATAACTTTTCAACTCCTTTGGATAAATATGAAGGATTGTGATTATTAGATCATATGGTAAAGTTTGTTTAGTAAGAAACCATCAAATTTTCTTCCAAAGTGTCTCCACCATTTTGCATTCCTACCAGCAATGAATGAGCATTCCTGTTCCTCCACTTGCCAGTATCTGGTGTCATTGGTATTCTGGATTTTGGCCATATCAACAGATGTGTAGTTTTACCTCATTTTTAAGTTTTCATTTCCCTAATGACATGTAATGTGGAGCATCTTTTCATATGCTTATTTGCTATCTATATGGTTTCTTTGATGATGTGTCTGTTAAGGTCTTTGGTCCATTTTAAAATCAGGTTGTTTGTTTGCTTATCGTTGAATTTCAAGAGTTCTTTGTGTATTTTAGGTAACAGTCCTTTATCAGATATGCCTTTTACAAATATTTTCTTCCATTAAGTGGCTTGTCTTCTTATGTTCTTGACATGGTCTTCCACAGAGCAGAAGTTTTGAATTTTACTGAAGTCTGTCTTATCAATTATTTCTTTCATGGATTGTGCCTTAGGTGTTGTATTTAAAAACTCATTGCCATATCCCAGGTCATCTAAATTTTCTCCGATTTTATTTTCTAGGAGTTTTGTAGTTTTACATTTTACATGTAGGTCTGTTATCCTCTGTCATCTATTTTGAATATTAAGAATAGGAAATATCGCCTTATATTCAATAAATTTAACAACTAGGAAGGAGAGGCAGAGATTAGAGAGGAAACAAAAGATGAAAATAGGGAAAAAGAAAAATGAGGCAGATAAAGACATCCCCAAAGCTAGAGAAAGAGGCAGAGAAGCCACAAACAGATTGACAAGGGAAACATCAGAAAGACCCTTTACAGAAGTTGATAAGTGGAAAGGCAAAGGCAGACTGGTACTCCACAAATGGAACACGAATCGTTCTAAGAGAAAGGTTTTCATGGAGAAATATCTTGGTTGATGACCTTTAATGAAACAGATAGATTTCATGAACATACTAGCTAGTTTTGTTTGTTTTTTTTTTCTTTCCTTATTCTCTTCTAGTTGATTTGGCAGTTGAGTTGTTTGACACTCCTTAGCGGGTTTCGACTTCCATGGCCACTGTCCTGCTCATACTAGCTAGTTTTAAGCAATGACAGTCATATGGAAATGATAACTTCTTGGTACTTCTTGGCCAACTGAAGAGGAACTGAAGACAGAATCAGAGAATCCCCGATGTTATGTCAGTTAGCAAAGATTAGCTTCTTTAATGGGTATCCTTGTCATTGTAAAATAACAAGAACTAACTAGAAGTTTATATATCCCTCCTCTAGAAAAAGAGTGAGAAAAACCCAGGACAACAATGTTTACAAAGAATTTTGTTCTCCGTGGGAAAAATAAATAATTTAAAATTTTTTATGGAAGTAATTTATGACTTTAACATAATATACAACTGTCAACATCAATCTTTTATATTATTAACTTAAAATAGAATTTTTAAATATTTAGGTATTCTTCATTTTTTAGCTGTTATAGATGACAGCATAACTGTTACTTTTTAGAAAATATCTTTATCAGTTGGAGATGTAGATATTTATGAGTGAAATTAGATGATTTACTTTGATAAAATCTGGCAAAAAATTTGTGTGGGGTATATAGATAAAAAAAGTGCCAAAATACTGATAATTGAGGAACTGGGAGGTGGGTACATAAAGGCTCATTTCATTATTCTTTTTAATTTTGTGTATGTTTGAAAATTTCCCATAACAAAAAGTTAAATTATTTTTCCTTTAACTGCATCAATTACATATAAAATATTTCACTGTGTTTAGAAGTAGCTCAAATGAATGCAGAATCTCAGTTTCACAGTATCATGAAAGAATCTGAGGTAATTTTTGTTAAAGAAGTTTCTTTGGTTCCTACTTTTTTTGCGGTGATTTCTATGACTTTATTTTTCATCATCTAAGTTTTATTTTCAGAACAGCTCAACTGTTTTTATAAATTTCCAATTCAAAAACACAGGAAATCCTAAGAGATGGATGAGAACCAGGTACTTAGTGTACAGTTTTTCATTGTGTTTTATTTAACCTAAGAACCAATTCTAAAAGCAGAAGTGGAAGTGTCTTTATGCCCTGGTTAAAGATGTCTCAATTGTTCCATGAGAAACCTGGAGAAAGAGCTGTATTTGGAAGCCTTGCTTTGGCTATCACCTGAGACTGGTATCCTAGAAGTGCAGTGCTAATTCTCCTGGAGAAGAATGCTTGTCTCTTACTCACACACTGCTTTATTTGCAAGTTGAAGTCTCAGAGGAGACTGCCTGTCTACCCAGCTGCAGAATGTGTATGCAATGATTGCATCTGTTGACATGGAAACTGAAATATAGCCGATAAACTACACACCCCAAACAGATTAAAATTGACTTGGGAAAACTATGTAGGGTTATTACAAAATTTATGATAAAACGTCTTTTTGCTGCACCTCCCTCTATTTAAAATGATAGCCGATGAAGTAAAATTTTCATAGAAATCATTCTCCCTAACAGAGTTTGGTGGTAGTAGACAGATTATTGCTGAATAAATCCTTAAAGTGGTATAAAATAGCTGCACATTACAGCAGATGGATGAATCATATAAAAACATATATGCTAAACATATATGTATAAGGCTACTGACATATTTATGAAAAATTATAAGTCCACATAATCTAGGCCCAAATATGTTTGAACATGATAAAAATACAACTGATTTGTTTTAACATGATTTACTATTTCAAAGACATGTATCTACTACTGTCTTGTTTAATTATATCAACCTAAACATAACAATAGCTATAACTTATTCAGCACTTACTATTGTGGGAAACTATGTAAAGCTTATTTTATTTAATTCTTGCTGTAATTCGATAACTGGAGCCTTTTATTTTTACCCCCACTATAGATGAGAACTGATCTCAAAGAAGTAAGATATCCTGGTCTATAATAGTATGGGATGTGAACCTTGGTCTGAGTAGCTTTAAACTTTAGTTGTATAAACCTGACTTTATTGACTCTCATTTTTACTGTGATAAAAAAAAGCTTATTATAACACTGGTAGCCTATAATGGTGGTATTAGGAGAGCTTCCAATGACATGTTTATATAAAGAGTCTCTACTATACCCAGCTTAAATTTAGCTTGCATGCTTCTATTTCTGACATCATATTGTAAGCTCTTAGAGGATAGGAACTGAAACTATCATACTTCACAAAGAAAGATGTATTAGTGGTGCTTGATGAACACTCATAATGATTAAAAGTCACACAGCTATAGAGAAGTAATAATCAACACTTTTGTAGAAAATTAGTTGTTTAAAATGGAGACACATTTTTATTTTTCTTGCTGCAATGTGCATATCATGTCTAGGGAGCTAGAACTGGTGATTCAGGGAAACTAAAAAGTTATGATTGATAATTCTCTCAATGGTATACACTTAGCAAAGCCTTTTTTGTTTTGTTTAGTTTGTGGCCAAGGACCAGGATTAAGGTCATTTGATAGCAACAATACGTTTTTAAAAATTTTTTCTAGGAAAAAATTTAAATGGCAGTGTATACTAAGGAAGAAGAGCAAACTGGGATTACACTTGAACACTTTTGAATTTTCATTGTTTATTGAATTTGTTATGCATTCAAGATTTTAAAAACAACCTCCCATATTATAAAGAGCAAGAGGACAGCTGATGAAGGACATGTCCTACCGAAATTTTGAACAGTTTATTTTGTCTTCTTTCAAGTCAAAGGACTGGAGGATCTTTCTTCCCACTTGTTGCTATGAAGATTTACAGGAAGGGGGAGGTTATTTTGCAGACAGCTGAAATAAAGTTCCAATGTTCTAAATTCCATCTTTGGAAATGAATTGTAGCTTCTAAAACAGGTAGTTCTAATGGTCCATGTATAGATACATGGAATGTGAAATGGCCTAGGAATTATAATAACTGAATCTTTGGTTAGTCTCTCTTCTGTCATTACCTGGCTATGGATCTCAGACATTTCTGGGCCACTGTTCTCAACTGTCAGATCTCAGTAGGGGGTGCCAAATAATCTTTAGTATTCCTTTCAGCTCCAATTAGACTCAAACCTTGTGGTACAATGTTTCTGGCTGACCCAACCCCTATCCACAATTTCTTTCTTCCTAGACATCTTCCAGTATTGGCCCAGGAGTAACCATGTGTCTAGTTCTGATCAATGAGCTGTTGCTGGCTGGGACTCCAGGAAAACTTTTAGGATAGACTGGACTGGAATATTCCTTTTGGTCTTTTTGTTTTGTTTTGTTTGTTTGTTTCTCTGAGACAGGGTCTTTCTCTGTCATCTAGGCTGGAGTGCAGTGGTGCAATTGCACAGCTCACTGCAGCCTCTACCTCCCAGGCCCATGTGATCCTCCCACCACAGCCTCCGGAGTAGCTGGGGCTACAAGCATGTGCCACCACAACTGGCTAATTTTGTTGTATTTTTTGTGGAGACGAGGTCTCACCATGTTGGCAAGGCTGGTCTCGAACTCCCGAGCCCAAGCAATTCTCCCGCCTTGGCCTCCAAAAATGCTGGGATTACACAGATGGCCACTGTGCCCAGCCCCTTTTGGTCTTTTGAACCTGTCTCTTTCTTGCCTTCAACAAATGCAGTGCCTAGAGGTGCAGCAGGCAACTTGTAAACATAAAATGACAGGCTAAATACTTAGGACAGCAGAGGCAGGAAGACGAGAAGAATGTGTGTCCCTAATGCTTCCTTGAGAAGCTGCACCAACATTGGCCTGCCTGTATCTGGATTTCTTGTTATATGAGAAAAATAAAGCCATAGTTTCAGCCACTGTGGTAGGGCTTACCATTATTTGCAGCAGAACTTATGCCTAACTGATATATCTAACACAACACATATAAGTAACATGCTATAAATTGAAGAATGGTTCTTATGGGGGCTACAAAGGTTAAAATCATGACTGCTTTCTCCAGGAGCTTGTAATTAATAGAAAGCGAAAGACAGCACTGAAACAGCCACAATACAAGACAATACATTAAGAAGAGGCACAGTCTAACATTTTAAGCAAGATGTAGTCATATTTGCTTTCAGGGAGAGGTGTGGAAAAATCAAGAAAAGAGCCTTAAAAATATACATTTTAGCCGGGCGCGGTGGCTCACGCTTGTAATCCCAGCACTTTGGGAGGCAGAGGCAGGCGGATCACGAGGTCAGGAGATCGAGACCACGGTGAAACCCCGTCTCTACTAAAAATACAAAAAATTAGCCGGGGGTGGTGGCGGGCGCCTGTAGTCCCAGCTACTCGGAGAGACTGAGGCAGGAGAATGGCGTGAACCCGGGAGGCGGAGCTTGCAGTGAGCCGAGATTGCGCCACTGCACTCCAGCTTGGGCAACAGAGCGAGACTCCGTCTCAAAAAAAAAAAAAAAAAAAAAATATATACATTTTAGTATTCTTAGAAGTTTATGCTGCCTCCTAATAATGACATCATTTCTCATTAAATTATTGATATAGAACTAATAATTAGATACAGGGCTTTAATGCTGACCTTGAGATTATGCTGATCTCACCAGGATGTCACATTGTCTTGGCTTGACCTTCAAACTAAAATTGTAGCAAATTTTTTAAAAATAAAATATTTTTAAAATTAGAATTTCATAATTTTGAAATGAAATAGACTGTGGTAACCCCATTTCCTTCTGCTTGATCAGCTGCTGGCTTATGCAGCTACTCCTTGTGCCCTGGTAATTTGCTGTTTGGTACAAATATGTACTAAACTCAGTGCCTGTCCTTCCTTTCTTTTATACACTTGCCTCCACCACTCCCAATGCAACCCTTACCCTAACTATTCGATTCTTTCCCCAGATGGTGTAATCTGATAACTGATTCAACATAGATGAGTTAGTAAATGAAAATGGCTTAGTATGGTACCAGCTCTCCCTCAGTATATGTAGTTTTATAACATCTAACCAAATGAAGATGAACACTAATCTCAAATGGGTTAAAGGAAGCTTTAAAAAATACCAATGAGTGTGCCCTCTCATCTAACCCGCTTTGAATTCAATTGGTCTCCCGTGTGATGCAGGCATGGGTAGGTTTATTCGTTTTGAAGAGAAACCAGAGCATAGGCATGGGTAGGTTTAAAAGTATTCCAGGTATTGTTAATCTACAGTCAAGGCTAAAAACCGGTGGTCCAATCTACATTCAACATGTGTCCACCAGGTGCCTGACATTGCTAGTTACTCTAAAAAGCTACCCTGGGCCTTGAGGGATTAGATGCCTAAAACAGGAATTATTTTGCCCTTGAACTAAAAAGGGAGTTTATTGAAAGAATACTGGATTTTCCCAAGAAAAACACAAGCAACGGTGTTTCTATAGGGTCTATACCCAGTATCAGGAAAGCTGACAGGAACCGACAGCAGCACACTCTCAAGTACTCTCTCTCTCTCTCTGTTTATTCTTTGTTTTTGCCCTCACATATCTGGTCCATCCTGCTCTTTCAGCAGCCAGCTTTCTGCCTCTGTAGCTATAAAGGACAGTACTGTGGCTACCCAAGGTCACTGCATACATTATACATTTGGGCCCAGCATCTGAAGCTGCACCTACCTAGAGGGCTGCCTTTTTCTATTGTTTGTTTGTTTTGTTTTGTTTTCAGACAAGCGTCTCACTTTGTCACCCAGGCTGAAGTGCAGTCTTGCGAACACAGCTCACTGCAGCCTCAACTTCTTGGGCTCAAGTGATCCCCCTACCTCAGCCTCCCAAGTAGCTGGGACTACAGGCGCGTGACACCACGCCAGCCTGGCTAATTTTTGCATTTTTCATAGAGATATGGTTTCCCCATGTTGCCTAGGCTGGTCTCAAACTCCTGAGCTCAAGCAATCTGTCTGCCTCAGCCTCCCAGCACGTGAGCCACCATGCCCGGCCAGGGCTGCCTTTACTAATGTAAGCAAAGAGGTCAGTCTGGTGGGACCCACTCTCACAGATATATTACTACTGGTTATGGGCAACAATTCTCTAGTTCCCAGCTCCTCCATTTAGGAGACAGACTTAGGTTAAAAAGCTTTTTTTTTTTTTTTTTTGTCCTAAGTACATAGTCTCTGGAGAGAATCTAGCCAGCCCAGCATGATCAGGTTTCCATTCCCAATTGACTTGCTTATGTTCCAAGAAAGAGGCTAATCTGGTAGAAGCACAGCTGCAAAGGACTCACCTCGTATGGGGAAGAAGACACGTTCAAAAAAGGAGATCACTTATGAGGCAGGCAGTTAACTGAAAAGGTATACTTGATTGCTCAGAGCTAAATTTAGACTATGCGAGATAGTTTAAAATTCAAAATGTCTCTTACACGCTGTCAGTGGAATAAGCATATGGGGGAAAAAGTGGTTATATCTGACTGGTGTGTTCTAGAAAAGCGTCACGGAAGAGATAGAATTGTTATAGACATTGTGGAGAAAGAGGCAGCCCAGATGGGCAGAAAGATTACAATAAATGAAGGCATAGAGGTAAGAATGGAGACTCTTTCAGGTTGATTGGACTATACGATTTAGAATGTAGTGGTAGATAAATCTGGGGCCAGACTGTGGAGATTTCCGAAATTCAGGCTGGGAGAAAAGACTCCTTCTAGAAAAGGTACTTTTTGTTTGTTTGTTTTTGTTTTTGTTTTTGAGACGGAGTCTCGCTCTGTCGCCCAGGCTGGAGTGCAGTGGCGCAATCTCGGCTCACTGCAAGCTCCGCCTCCCGGGTTCACGCCATTCTCCTGCCTCAGCCTCTCCGAGTAGCTGGGACTACAGGCGCCCACCACCACGTGGGCCTGGCTAATTTTTTTTTTTTGTATTTTTAGTAGAGACGGGGTTTCACCATGGTCTCGATCTCCTGACCTCGTGATCCGCCCGCCTCGGCCTCCCAAAGTGCTGGGATTACAAGCGTGAGCCACTGCCCCCAGCCAAGGTACGTTTTTTGAGCAAGAGAAATATATAATCTCTCTCTCTCTTTTTTCTTCTCTTCCTTTCTTTCCTTTATTTCCCTTTCTTTCTTTCTTTCTTTCTTTCTTTCTTTCTTTCTTTCTTTCTTTCTTTCTTTCTTTCTTCTTTCATTCTTTCCTTTCTTTCCTTTCTTTCTTTTCCTTCCTTCCTTCCTTCCTTCTTTTTTTTCTTCCTTTCTTTCTCTTTTTTGACAGAGTCTCTCTCACTCTGTCACCCAGGCTGGAGTACAGTGGCACAATCACAGCCCACTACAGCCTTGACCTCCCAGGCTCAGGTGATCCTCTACCTTACCACCTCCACCTCAGCCTCCTGAGTAGCTAGGACTACAGGCGCCCACCACCACGCCTGGCTAATTTCCGTATTTTTTTTGTAGAGACAGGGTTTCGCCATGTTGCCTGGCTGGTCTTGAACTGGGCTCAAGCTATCTGCCCACCTCGGCCTCCCAAAGTGTGAGGATACAGGTGCAAGCCACCGCATGTGGCCGAGAAATATATAGTCTGACTTGTATTTTAGGAGGATGGATCTTTTCTATCGTATAAAGTAATAAAGATGACAGATTCTGAAAGTGGATGAGTAGATAAAGCAAGAGACAAGACGGGGTCTAATCTAGGTTGGTGGCAGTAAGAATAAAAAATAAAGAAATTGAAGGCATTTTTGAGGACTATGGGGATTTCAAGCAGCATGCCAGAGGCAAGGAGAGACCTACTTGGATTAGGAAGCATATTCTCAGGGTTCTGGCTGCATTTGACTATGGTAAAGTCAATCTTCTATAAGAAGTTACTTTTTAAAGTGCCCTATTGAATTTGTGTATTTTACTAGACTCATTCCAACAGTCATTCACTCAACAAACATTTATTGAGTGCCTAATTTGATCAGACTTTTATAGTAGGAGGTTGTTCAGATAAGATGGGTAAGATTAGTCTCTTCTAATGAGGATATAGACAGGAAAACAATGAATGAGAAGACACCATAAAAAGGCCAGATTACCTCATAGGGCTGCTGGGAAGATTAAATGAGATCACGTCTGTAAAATGCTTAGTTAGGCACAGTGCCTGGTACCTAGTAAGCGCTCAGTAAATAGTAGTTATTATTCCATACAAAATCCTGTGAGAGCAAAAAGAAGTGATGAACTGTCTTAGGATGTTGAGGACAGCTTCAGTGAGGAAGTGAGATAATTAACCAGGCAGAGACAAAGATGGACATTCTAGATGGAAGAACTTGCATGAGGAAAAGCATGGTGTGTTCTGACAACACAAAGTATGGCCTGTATAGAGCATGGGAGGGGCATTTAAGAGTGGTACGTATAAGACTAGCAAGGTAAGTTGGGCCTAGATTTCAGAGGACCTCAAATGTGAAGCAAAGTTTAGACTTTGTATTTTAGGCAATCAGAAGCAATGACTAGTTTTCCAGCAGAGAGGGTATGAGCAGATTGCTTATTAGGAAAATCACCTAGGGTAGTCTGGAGGATGGATTAGGGGTGAGAGGTGAGAAATAGGTCAGAGGCAAAACAATCATTAAGCGGCTTAAATTGTTCGGACAAGTCAAGTGAGGTAAAGGCATGAATCAAGATGGTTGCAGTGGGAATGGAGTGGCAGAAAAAAATGATAAAGCTCTAAAAGTTTATGAGATCATGTTTTAAAATTTTTTATCTAATTGAAAATGTATTGCATTTTTACCAGCTCACTATTATAATATTAATCTCTTCTAAAACACAGGAAAGATCTTACTTTAGGGAAAAACCAAACCAAAACAAACCTTCACAAATATAACATCCATTATAACATTTTAGGTTGGATTACTTGCCTACATAGTGTGCAAAAGTAATTTCATGTAAATATTTTAATGAGTTGTTTCCATTTTGTGTATTCTTGACAATGTTACTTATATATTTCAAGATTATGGAATAGATGCAGGCAAAATCTAAGTATTCTGGTGCTCTGATGAAGAATATCTTTTTCTTACTGCATTACATGATAACTGCACAGATGACCTAAACACAGGTTGTACATGGAGACACCAGCAGCTTTCCAGGTTGACACCTAACTAAGGCTCACCTTCCTGGCCCCTGGAAAAGATTACGGGGTAATTGCCAGAACTACCAGAGGTCTTATTAATGTAATTATGTGTATGGTAATGCCCATTCATTGAAAACCCAATTAACTAGAAATTTCAAATAATAAGACCTTTTTGACTGAGTGCAGTGGCTCATACCTGCAATTCCAGCACTTTAGGAGGCCAAGGTGGGTGGATCACTTGAGGCCAGGAGTTTGAGACCAGCCTGGCCAACATGGTGAAACCCCATCTCTACTACAAATATTAGCCAGCCATGGTGCATGCCTGTAATCCCAGCTATTCAGGGTGCTGAGGCAGGAGAATTGCTTGAATCCAGGAGGCGGAGGTTGCAGTTAGCCGAGACTGTGCCACTGTACTCCAGCCTGGGCTACAGAGCGAGACTCTGTCTCAAAAAAAGAAAGAAAGAAAAAAAAGAAGACCTTTTTTATAGTCCTATGTATAACTCATCCTCATAATGAAAGCCCCTGTCAAAACTGTAAAATCTTGTATTTTATTTTAAAACCAACCAGAAACGTATTTTATTTTTTAAATTCTTTTTGTTGTCTTTTTAAAATTAAATTTTTTATGTTGAGATAATTAGAGATTCATATTCAGTTGTAAGAAATAATACAGAGAAATCCTTTGTACCCTTTGCCCAGTGTCCCCTAATGGCAGTAGCTTGCAAAAGTATAATGTAACAACCAGGATATGGCTATTGACATAGGGTAGGCTATTTCTGGGTTCTTTATTCTATTCCATCAAACTACCCACATTTTCCTCTATCAATAGCACACCATTCAATTACTATAGCTATATAATAGGTCTTAACATTGTGGTAGAGTGATTCCTCTCACTTTATCTTTTTTTTTCAAAAATTTTTTAGGTATTGTAGAGTATCATTTTAGTGCCTTTTATATTTGACTTATTTGAAAAATTTGAAATCCAGGTATATAATATATGGCAATTCCTATAAGCCACAATATTTAATTATTATAATCTCATTACTCAGAATTCTAAATAAACAGGATTTTACTTTTAGACCTTTTTTTCAGGGTAGTATTACCATAAGCTAGATTACAAAAGCAAGTAATGGGATCTTCTCTGTCAGTATTTGAAAAACATCTATTCCCATTTAGATATGCTATGAATATCTCAGGTCTCATAACTCTAAGATATTCATCTTTTAAAATAATTTTAAATGCTAAAAGTTTTAATATGTTAAACCAATAGGGTGTTCTGTAAAATGTTCTGTTTTATCAACCTTTAGCCATATTTACCTACCTATAACCTTTATAAAGCAATAAATAACTGCAAGCACAGAACATGAACAACAAATCCCAAGACCAGCTTATTGAAATGTAACTTTGTCTTTAAAGAATCAGCTGTGCCATTTACCTTTTGAAAAGAAAGGCCAAAAAGGACAAACAAAGCTTCAGAAACGGAAGGTCTGATATTAAATGTACTTGAGTGTGGCGGATATATCTTTATTCATGAGAATGCATGTTTTCACTGGGGGTGCTCTTTTGTAATTGCCTGATTTAATAAATGGGTCAGAATACCTGAGATAAATCTGCAAACTGTTGAATACACTTGCCAGTTACTGAATTTTAAAACAATTGGCATCGTAAAATTTTATGCAATCTTCTTTGATATGTGGTATAGCTAATTTCTTTTTGAGGTACAAGGAGTTTTTATTTTCTCCCAGATAATTGATTAAAATAGTGTCTTTAAATAATGAAACAGGCTTTTAATACAGTGATCTTTTATTACTGAAAAATGAGAAATCTAACCCTATCAGTAATCACTGCAGCTTATAATCAAAAGAAACAATATAAAACAAAAATATCCTTGCCATACTTGGCAATGCTTCTATTTAGCTAATGAAGTCTTTAAGCAAAAAGAGTTTTTTTATTTTAATTTTTATCAGCTTTATTGAAGTATAATTGACATAAAACAAACTGCATATATTTAAGTGCATAAAAATATATAATAGTCCATAGTAATATATTGTACACTTAAAAGTTTGCTAAAAGGGTAGGTCTCATGTTGTGCTCTTACCACAGTAAAGTAAAAAAAAGTGTGGGTTTCGATGTATGCATACCCCTGTAAAACCATCACCACAAGCTAGATAATAAACATATCCATTATGTCCAAAAGTTTCCTCATGCTTCTTTTTATTTATTTATTTGAATTTCAGATTCAGGGGGTACATGTGCAGGTTCGTTACACGGGTATGTTGTGTGATGGTGAGGTTTGGGCTTCTAATGAGCTAGTCTCCTAAGTAATGAGCATAGTACTCAATAGGTAATTTTTCAACCCTTCCCCCACTCCTACCCTCCCCAATTTTGGAATCTCCAATGTTTATTGTTCTCATTTTTGTGTCCATGTGTACTCACTGTTTATCTCTTACTTGCAAGTCAGAATATGTGGTATCTGGTTTTCTGTTTCTGCATTAATTTCGCTTTGGATAATGCTCATGCCTCTTTTTAATTCTTCCTACCTCCCTTCCCCAGCGCAGGCAACCACTGATCTGCTTTCTGTCACTATACATTAGTTTGCATTTTCTAAAATTTTATATAAATGAAATTATGCACAGAGTATTTACGCTTTTATTGTTTGGCTTTTTTTTTACTTTTTTATTCTGGGATTCACTCATGTTGCTGTATGTATCCATTACTTTTCATTCCTGAAGAATGGATATACTACATTTGCTGATCCACTCACCTGTTGATGGGGCATTTGCATAATTTCCAGTTTTTGGCTATTACAAATAAAAGTGCCGTAAATAGTTGTATACAAATTTTTCTATGGTTCCATTCAAACATATGTTTTCATTTTTCTTGTGTAATTACCTAGGAGTGAAATGGCTGGATCATACAGTAGATGTGTGTTTAACTTTTTAAGAAGCTGTCCAAATTTTTTCCAGAGTGGCTGAGCCACTTCAATTTCCACCACTGGTGAATGACAATTCCAGTTGTTCTACATCCTCACCAATACCTGGTATGGTCAGTTATTTTCATGGTAGACTGTTGGGTGGTCAGTAGTATCTCATTGTGGTGTTAATTTGCACTTACTTAAGGACTAATGATATTAAGCATCTTTTAATATGCTCATTTCCTATTCATATATTTCTTTGATGAAGTATCTGTTCTTTTTTTTTTAATGGGTTGTTTTCTTATTATTGAGTTTTGAGAGTTCTTTTTATATTCTGACTATAAGTCCCATATCAGATATGTGATTTGCAAATATTACATTTCATTTTATTGTTTTCTCTTATGGATTGTGCCTTTGGGAGGCCAAGGTGGGAGGACAGCTTGAGGCCAGGAGGAGTTCAAGATCAGTCTGGGCAACATAGTGAGACCCTGTCTCTACAAATAATAATATAATAATAATATGTTAGGTGGGTGTGGTGGTGCATGCTTGTAGTCCCAGTACTTTGGAGGCTGAGGCAGGAGGATCACCTGAGCCCAGGAATTTGAGGCTGCAGTGAGCTGTGATTGCACCACTGCACTCCAGCCTAGGCAACAGAGTGAGATCCTGTCTCAAAAAAGAGAAATATTTGTCTAACCAAAAGCGCAAGATCTCAAAGGTCTTATACTATATTCTTATTTAGAAGTTTTTTAGTTTTAAGGTTTTACATTAAATATTTGATCCATTTTGACTTAATTTTTGTATATGGTAAAGAGTATGAATCAGAGTAGGCTTTTTATATATGCATATTCAAGTGTTTCAGAAACATTTGTTGAAAACAATTATCCTTTTTCCATTGCATTGCCTTTGGACCTTTGTCAAAAATGTTGCCTATGCACGTATGGATTTATTTCTGGACTCTCTATTCTGTTCCATTGATCTGTTTGTCTATCTTTATGCCAATTCTGTACTATCTTGAGTACCATCGTGCCCTGAAATCAGATAGTATTCGTCTTCCAACTTTGTTCTTCTTTAGTCGGTTACTCAGGTATTATGGCAGAGAATAGAAAATATCTCTCAGTTATTCTAGTTGGTCCTGAGAAGATGGAATCAAAAATTCAGTTCAAGATGGCTCTGTGAGGGATGTGGTCACAGGTAATATATGGTGATATTTTATTACTTGCACCTTGGACTTTGTTGAACTTAGACCATGTTTCAATTATTGTGGCTGGAACCCACATTAGTCCAGTTCTTGATAAATACTAATTACTGTAGCATAGATACATGACAAGTAAGTGCTGAGTATAACTTTCAGAAGTTACCTTTGTCTTTTGAGTCCCTGATGCATCTAGAAAGAAACTTGAGGGAGTTTTAATGCAAAACTCCATTAAAAATTCAATAGAATTGAGGACTATTTAGTAACATGAAATGACATGTTTATAAATGAGAAACATAGCTAATCTTCTTATCCAATTCTCTGCAACAACCCTCAGTAGTCTTTGCCATCCTTTCAGCCCAACCATTAGCTTGAGACCATTGTGAGAAGTGATTAAAAAGTGGGTTGTTTCCACGACTTACTGAGTAGGTACTATTAACTCTGGGTCTTTCTTTTCCTTCTTGTGAAACTGATATTGTCAATATACTCTACCTCAGTTGAGTGTGAAAAACTTACGAATAGGAAATTCTCTTGAGGCTAGACAGCATTATAACTGAGAGCCTAAACTTTGGATTCAGATGAACTGGCTTTAAATATTGACTCTGCCTTGTAGTAGCTATCTGGCTTTGCTTCTGTTACCAAATATCTCTAAATTTCAGTTTATCACTTGGAAATTGAGGATACTATGGTGCGTGCTTGTTAGGATTGTTACAAACATTTAAATTAGATAACATTGTAAAACACTTGGAGCATATGCACCTGTATGCAGGTACTATTATGCACTAGGTCAAGGATTCCCAAACTTGCCTGCACAGTAGCATCACTTGGGGACCTTAAAAAAATTTTTAAATCACAATCACTTGGGATGAGACACAGAGATCAATATATTTTGAAACTCTTCAGGAAAATCCAATGTGCACACAACTTGGGAATCATTACCCTAGGTGATTTATATAAATTACCTTAATTTTATAACACTCCATAATTTATACTTTACTTCCATTTTATAGATGAGAAAACTGAGGTTCACACTGAGTGTGTTGAGTAAAGTCATACAGCAAATGGAGCTTAAAGGATTCAAACTCAGGTTGTCTGACCTCAAAATCCCTGCTTTTAACTATTTTGCGGTATTTCTTTAAGCAAGGTTCTTAGAAATTCAATTTTTAGAAAATGCAATCTATAGCAAAAATTGTATTGTAAATACTTGGCCCAGATTTGTGACCAAAGAAATGAGAGAATTGGAAACATTTTGATGCCATTTGTGAAGGAATCTATCATAACCCATTAATATAATCTAACAAAATCAATGAAAATTCATGATCAACGTTTCAGTATTAGTATCCTGGAGTTAACTTTGGTAGATTACACAATGTAGCTTTATATGTGCTTTATTTTTTTTTCCAGTCCTTGCAGTAGTCAAACAAAGTCCAAGCCACTAGTCAGAGCTTCTACCCAATGTTTTCCTGAGAATAATTCCCAGATGTGCTGCATGTACAATAGCCAAGATAACCTGATGACTAGTTTTTGGAATACTACTCTGTTTGCTATAAAATGCATTCCTATGGGCATGTAATTTACTCCCTACACACCTAATTTAAGATAGAGATGAACCAACATCACAGCTCTAGTGGGAACACTACGACAGGTTTTGGTATCTAAGTGGCAGATGGCTCTGAACATCACCATTGGCTATTGCTCTCCCAGGCTTATAAACAAGTTACATGAACTGAGCAAAAAATGACACTTCTGCATACGTGATGACATAATTATGGGTGTAAACCTAATCTTAGAGAAGAATCCCAAAAGAGCTTATGTCAGTACAAATTGTAAAGACATTGCCATAAGGGTATTTTTTGGATTTCTTTACTTCCATAGCAATTGCAAAGAACTCAGTGTTATTTGACAGCAATTCTATTATTGTGAGAACTTTCTGCTTAAGTAGTAGGCAACTATTCTTCAGTCCTACGTGGCATTTTGAGGCTGAGGACTCTCCGGACTTCATCCACTGAAAGAACAGTGGTTTGTTTTCAATGTAACACCCTGATGCAAATCAAGAAGTTAATAATACTTTGACATTATGAAAAGTGTTTTCCCACAAGATAGCTCCAAAACCACCAGATGTTATTTTCCAGGAGGCAATAAAATACTCAGCAAGGTTGATTTTTGTTTTAATTTAAGATTTTCTTTTTTTACAAAGGAGAAACAGTTTATTTTCCTCCTATGTTTATAAAAATATTACCTACTCTTTGTAAAATATCCAAGCCATTACAAAAAGGTATAATGAAGAAAAAAATCACCTGAAATCTCACTATGCAGTGAGAACCTCTAGGTATGTAGGTGTTCCTCTCTCCATCCTATCCTCCCCCCTTCCTATTATCTATCTACCATATTTGTCTAAAAAAAGCCAATATATACACATGCATGGGGAAAAAACCTAATGTTAGAGAATGACATAAAACAAAAAGCAAAGTTCCCTTCTCTGTTCTTTTCCATTCCTAAACCATTTTTCCAGAGGTTAAATGTTTGTTTTCTCACAATTATTTACACAGATGACTCCAAATAACATGATTTTACTGACATTTTCTTGGTTTATCAACTTTGGATATCATTTGTTGACTCCCAGCTATAGAGAGTAAAGATTTAGTTCACTCATTTACTTCCTATTTCTTTTTCCTTACTATCAGTTTTAATAATTATATCACTATTTTGATTTCTATTTGTTACTTTCTAGCTTTAAATATTATACTGAAATTGCTACTGATTATTCCATCAACTGTCAAATTTATCACTACACTTTTGATGTAAGATGATATTAACATTAGTATTTAAACTTCCACCTCTCTTGCCCATTTTTCAAGTCTCACTTTTTAGATTTATCATATTTATTTATTTTTCTTCTGCAAGAGTCTAAAATAAAGAGACCTTCATTAAACCCTTCTCTTCATTACATCCAACCTGTGTAATATAATTCCGCTAAGCCTTAGTAGTGAGTTACATTTTCATTTTCTTAAAAGTATCTTTGGATTAGCAGAAGTTTCTAATTTTGATAAAGTCCATTTTATAATTTTTTTTCTTTTATAGTTAGTGCTTTTTATATACCAAAGTTCATTGCCTATTCCGTGACTGCAAAGATATTCTTTATGCTTCCTTCTAGGGACTTTACAATTTTCTATTTTAGTTTTAGATTAACAGTCCACTTAAGGCCAATTTTTTTAAAGATAGGGTCTCACTACATTGCCCAACTAGTCTTGCATTCCTGGATTCAAGCAATCCTGCCAACTGGACCCCCTAAAGGTCTGAGATTACAAGCATGAGCCACTGAGCCTGGCTCAGGTAAAATTTTAATACATTGTGATATACAGGTCAGAATATACAGTTGTTACAGCATCATTTACTGAAAAGATTTTCTTTCCCCTATTGAATTGCCAATATATTTGTCAATTGGCTGAATATATGGGAAGGTCTATTTCTGGATTTTTTATTCTGTTTAATTCATCTATTGGCCTTTTCTAAAGCAAATAACACACTGTCTTAATTAAGGTAGTGCTATAATAAGTCTTAAAATCAGTTATCCTAAGTCCTCCAACATTTTTCTTTTACTTTTTTCAAGATTTTGACTATCTTAGGTCCTTGCATTTGCAATATAACATAACATTTCATGTTAGATTATTAATTTCCACCAAAAACCCATTCTGAGTTAGAAGTACGTCAATCTTAAAGATCACTTAGGGGAGAAGAACAGCTTTACAATATTGAGTCTTGCAAACAACCAAGTGCATGACATATACATACATTTATTAAGCTTCTTAATTTCTTTTTTTCTGTTTTGTGGTTTTCAAACTGGAGATCTTTTATACCTTTTCTTAAACTTATTCTTATACATTTTTATATTTTTGACACTATTATAAAGGGTATTTATTTTTAAATGTTATTTTCCAATTGTTCATTGAAACAATATAGAAACACTGACTTTGTATCTTACAGCCTTGCTGAATACACTTACTGGAGCTAATAGATTTTTGGAGTCATATAGAACCATGTTGCCTGTGAATAAAATCAGTTTCATTTCTGCTTTTCCAATCTTTAGTCTTCATTTACCCATTTCTTTATATGTTATATCCACCTTTTCCTGTAGATGTTTTAACATATTTGTCATAGTTATTTTAAAGTCTCTCTCTGCCAATTCTAACACCTAGGTCCTTGGTTGGTCACCTTCTATTTAGTATAAGTCACATTTTCCCATTTCATCACGTCTAGTAATTTTTTTTTTGTTATGCTTTGAGTGATAGATTGCAGAGACTCTAGATCTTCCTCTGAAAAGTGGTGAGTCTTGTTCTAGCAGGCAGTTAAATTACAGATAGATTGCTTTTAACTGGGGGAGGTCTGGTTTTTCCTCGTCAAGACAAGTCTATGTTTTAGTCTTGATGCTCTTTTGATGCATGTAGTCTCTATTCCTAATTCAATGGAAAGCCTAAAGTCTTTACCAAGCCCTTCTAACTTGGCTAGATTTAAACTCCAAAATTTCTCTTACCTGTGGTGGGCAGCCAAAAATCTCGGCTTAGCTCCTTGAACCCTTCCCAGCGTTATCTTCTGCTAGGTTCCTGAGGTTCTCACTGGCACAATCGCAGTTGAGTCATTTGGCCATTGATTTTGTTTTTACTGTAGAATCAAAATAACAACAACAACAAAAAAAGCTGTAATAAAAAGTCTCCCAGCAAAGAAAAGCCTTGGGCCCAATGGCTTCACTGCTGAATTTTGCCAAACATTTAAATAAGAATTAATACCAATCCTACTCAAACTATTCAAAAAAACCGAGAAAGAACTCCTTCCAAGCTCATTCTATGAGGCCAGTATTACCCTGAAACCAAAACCAAAGACATGTCAAAAAAAGAAAACTATACACCAATGTCCCTGATAAACATTGATGCAAAAATACTCAACAAAATACTAGTTTCACTCGTGTCCGTGTGAAGAGACCACCAAACAGGCTTTGTGTGAGCAATAAAGCAAAAAAATCACCTGGGTGCAGGCGGTCTGAGTCCGAAAAGAGAGTCAGCGAAGGGAGATAAGGGTGGGGCCATTTTATAGGATTTGGGGAGATAAAGGAAAATTACAGCCAAAGGGGATTTGTTCTCTGGCGGGTAGGAGTGGGGGTCGCAAGGTGCTCAGTGGGGGAGCTTTTTGAGCCAGGATGAGCCAGGAAAAGGACTTTCACAAGGTAATGTCATCAGTTAAGGCAAGAACCGGCCATTTTCACTTCTTTTGTGGTGGAATGTCATCAGTTAAGGTGGGGCAGGGCATTTTCACTTCTTTTGTGATTCTTCAGTTACTTCAGGCCATCTGGGCATATACATGCAAGTCACCGGGGATGTGATGGCTTGGCTTGGGCTCAGAGGCCTGACAACTAGCACATTTAATTAAACAAGATATTAAAAAGATCATTCATCATGATCAAGTGGGATTTATCCCAGGGATGCAAGAACAGTTCAACATATGCAAACCAATGAGATAAATCACATCAACAGAATGAAGGACAAAAACCATATAAGCATTTTGACTGAAGCTGAAAAAGCATTTGAAAAAATTCAACATTCCTTTACCAAAAAAAGCTTCAAAAAACTCGGTATAAAAGGAACATACCTCAATATAATAAAAGCCATATATGACATAACAGACATAATAGACCCACAGCTAGTATCACACAGAATGGGAAAAAACTGAAAGCCTTTCCTCTAAGTTCTAGAATATGACAAAGGTGCCCACTTTTTCCACTGTTATTCGACATAGTACTGGAAGTGCTAGCTGGATAAATTAGACAAGAGAAGGAAGTAAACGGCATCAAATTGGAAAGGAAGACGTTGAATTATTCTTTTGCAGAGGATATGATTTTATATTTGGAAAAACCTAAAGGCTCCACCAAAAAACTATTAGAACTGATAAACAAATTCATAAAGTTGCAGGATACAAAATCAACATAGAAAAACCAATAGCATTTCTATTATGTACGCCAACAGTGAACAATCTGAAAAAGAAATCAAGAAAGTGATCCCATTTAAAATAGCCACAATAAAATAAAATACCTAAGAATAAACTTAACCACAGAAATGAAAGATTTCTACAATGGCAACTATAAAACTTTGATGCAAGAAATTAAAGAAGACACTAAAAACATAGAAAGATATTCCATGTTCATGGATTGGAATAATCAATATTGTATTGTTAAAATGTTCATACTACCTAAACCAATCTACAGATCCACTGCATACCCTATCAAAATACCAAGGACATTCTTCACAGAAATAGAAAACAATCCTAAAATTTATATGGACCCAAAAAGACCCAGAATAGCCAAAGCCATTCTGAGCAAAAACAGCAAAACTCACATGACTGAGCTCAAATTATACTACAGAATTACAGTAACCAAAACTGCATGGTACTGGCATAAAAACAGATATGTAGAACAATGGAACAGAAGAGACAAACCAAAAACAAATCCATACATCTACCATGAACTCATTTTCAACAAAGGTGCCAAAAACATACATTGGCAAAAGAATAGTCTCTTCAATAAATGGTGCTGGGAAGACTGGACATCCACATGCAGAAGAATAAAACTAGACTCCCATCTCTCACCATGTACAAAAATCAAATCAAAATGGATTAAAGACAAATTTATGACCTCAAAACTATGAAACTACTAAAAGAAAACATTGGGGGAAACTCACTATGACATTGGTTTGGGCAAATATTTCTTGTGTAATACCCTACAAGCACAGGCAAGCAAAGCAAAAATGGAAAATAGGATGCATAAAGTTAGAAGGCTTCTGAACAGCAAAGGAAACAATCAACAAAGTAAAGAGAAAACCCAGACAATGGGAAAAATATTTGCATATTATCCATCTGACAAAGGATTAATAACCAGAATGTATAAGGAGCTCAAACAACTCTATAGGAAAAAAATCTAATAATCAGATTAAAAAATGGGCAAAAGATATGAAGACACATTTTTCAAAAGAAGACAAGTATATGAAGGAGGTATATGAAAAGGTGCTCAACATTGTTGATAATCAGAGAAATGCAAATCAAAACTACAGTGAAATATTATCTCATGCCCATTAAAATGGCTTATATCCAAAAGAAAGGCAATAACAAATGCTGGTGAGGATGTGGAGAAAGTTAACCCTCATACACTATTGATGGGAATGTAAATTAGTACCATCACTATGGAAAATAGCTTGGAGGGTCCTCAGAAAACTAAAAATAGACCTATCATATGATCCAACAATCACACTGCTAGGTATATACCCAAAAGGAAGGAAATCAATATAGCGAAGAGATATCTGCACACCCATGTTTATTGCAGCACTACTCACAATAGCCAAGATGTGGAATCTAGGTAAGTGTCCACCAATACATGAATGGATAAAGAAAATGTGGTACATATATACAGTGGAGTATTATTCAGCCATAAAAAAAGAGTGAGATCCTATCATTTGGACCAACATGGATGGAACTGGAGGATATTATGTTAAGTGAAATAAGCCAGGCACAGAAAGACGCACTTTGCATGTTCTCACTCATTTGCTGGAGCTAAAAATCAAAACAATGGAACTCATGGAGATAGAGAGTGGAAGGATGTTGCCACATACTGAGAAGGGTTGTGAGAGTGGGGAAGTGAGGCTGGTTAGCGGGTATAAAATATAGTTAGATAGAATGCATAAGATCTAGTCTTTGACAGCATAACAGGGTGATTTTAGTCAACAATAATTTATTATAAATCTAAAAATAACTAAAATAGTATAATTGGAACGTTTGTATCACAAAGAAATGACAAATCCTTCAAGTGATGTATACTCCATTTACCCTGATGTGATTATTACACATTGTATGCCATACCAAAATATCTTAAGTAGCCCATAAATATATACACCTACTATGTACCCATAAACATTTAAAAAAAAATCAAAATCTTAGGAGTAAATTTAACCAAGGAGGTAAAATATCTGTATACTAAAAACTATAGAAATAGAAGATGACACAAATAAAAGATATCTAGTGTTCATGAACTGGAAGAATTAAGATGTCCATACTAACTAATGTGATCTACAGATTCAATGCCACCCTATCAAAATTCAAACATCATTTTTTACAGAAATAGAAAAAACAATCCTAAAATTCATATGGACCCAAAAAAGACCCTAAATACCCAAAGCAACTGAGCAAAAAGAACAAAGCTCGAGGCATCACACTACCTGATTTCAAAGTATATTACAAAGCTATTGCTATCAAAACAGCAAGGTAATGGCATAAAAACTCACACATAGACCAATAAAACAGCATAGAAAGTCCAGAAATAAACCCATTCATTTACAGTCAATTTATTTTTGATAAAGATGTCAAGAACACAGAATGGGAAAAGGACAGTATCTTCAATAAGTAATATTGGGAAAACTGGATCTTCATATGCAGAAGAATGAAATTGAACCCTTACATTTCATGGATCATGAAGTAAATTTTTATGTGCGTTTAAATGAAATTCTTTATTTTCATTAATTTATTTAAAGATTACACATGTATTAGAGTTCTTTATTTTCTTTTCATAGGGAAGTAATTATCTTCGCAAGGTAGTCTTAGATTTTTCATTCAAGTAATATTGCTAGGTAACAAATTACCTCAAACTTAATTGCTTAAAACAAAAAATAGTTCATTTGTGCATGGTTCTGTGGATCAGGAAGTCAGGGATTGGCTACATAGTTTTTCTTCTTCATGAGGTGTCTTGGTGTCATGAGGGTGCTGGGATGGCTGGAGGTCTAACATAGTCTCACACATATGGTGGGAGATTTGCTGATTCCTGACTGGGGACTCAGCACTCAGCTGGAGCTGTCATCAGAGACCTTGATTTTTCCCCACAGAGTTCTCTCCATGTGGCTGTCTGGGCTTCCCCAAAGCATAGTGGCTGAATTTACTGAAGGTGCATTATAAGCAGTAAAAATAGAAGATGTATAACTTTTAAGACCCAGCTTCAGAAGTCACAAAGCATAACATTTGCCATTGATCAAAATAGGTATTAAGACTAGTGCAAATTCAGTGGTAGAGGAACTAGGCAAAGCCCTCATGACTAATCACCTCTTAAAAGTCCCACTCCCAATACCATTACTGTGGCAATTAAATTTTAACATCAGTTTTGGTGAGGACATTCAAACCATAACAGTCATATTCCAAAAGAGCATGTCAAATGGGTATGTGTTATGATATATATACCCATTTATGTATATAAATTAGAAGGCTGTGCAGAAGCCTTCTAACTTTATGGATCCCATTTGTCCATTTTTGCTTTGCTTGCCTGTACTTGTAGGGTATTACAAAAGATATATCTATATCTGTATCTATCTATCTATCTATCTATCTATCTATCTATCTATCTATATATACATATATATATACCTATATATATGTATATATAGGTTTTCATCTATAGCTCCTGGCTCCTAACCCCCATAGCCCTTGTTACAGTCATTTTTAAATAATGTTGGGTGTGTTAGACCTCAGGGACAGGCCTATGACCTTCTCTTGCCCACCATTCACCTGCCCCAAGGCAGGACTCTACTCTTGCCCTGCCTTTCTGATTGTGAATCTTAAGGCCCTCCTCAGAAGGTCCTGCCCTATACCCTGAGGGAAGGAATGCTGATGTCATGAAGCTCCATAAAAACACAAGAAAACTTGGTTCAGAGAGCTTCAGGATAGCTGATCATGTGGGGGTTCCTGGAGAGTAGTGGGCCCAGGGAGGGTATGGAGCTCTATGTCCCTTCCGCATTCCTCACCCTACACATCTCTTCATCTGTATCCCTTGTAGTATCCTTTATAATAAACCAGCAAATGTAAGTATGTATTTCCCTGAGTTCTGTGAGCCATCCCAGCAAATTAATCGAACACAAAGAGGGGGTCATGGGAACCCCAACTTGAAGCCAGTGGGTCAGAAGTTCCAGAAGCTCAGACTTGAGATTGGTGTCTGAAGGGAGCAGGTGCAGTCTTGTGAACTGAGACCACGGCCTGTGGGACCTGACACTCTCTCCAGGTAAACAGTGTCAGAATTGAATTGGAGGACACCTAGCTGGTGTCTGCTGCTTGGTGTTGGGAGGAGAAACCCACACACATATTTGATCATGGCAGTCATCTGTGTTGATTGTTGTGGCTGGTGTGAGAGTAGAGGAAAGATGCTGTTTGAGAGTTTTTCCCAATATAATGAGTTCCATTGTAACGCTCTTTGGAAACACAGTCCACTCATGCTATCTAATGTTCTTCCTAGTTTACTAAAAACTTTTTATTTTGAAAAATCTCAAAATATATAATAGAGAAAACAGTATAATGTACACCATGTATGTGTTCTGTGTTTTCTTAGGTTCTTTATCTATTTGGCTTACATTAATCACAGGACAAACTTTTTTTTTTTTTTTTGAGATGGAGTCTTGCTCTGTTGCCCAGGCTGGAGTGTAGTGGTGTGATCTTGGCTCACTGCAACCTCTGCCTCCCAGGTTCAAGCGATTCTCCTGTCTCAGCCTCCGAAATAGCTGAGATTACAGGCATGCACCACCATATCCAGCTAATTTTTGTATTTTTATTAGAGACTGGGTTTCATCGTGTTGGCCAGGCTTGTCTCAAACTCCTGACCTCAAGTAATCCACTCGCTTCAGCCTCCTAAACTGCTGGGATTACAGGCATGAGCCACCGCGCCCAGGCCAGACCAACTTTCTTAACTGTATTTTCTTTTCTGTGTTCTTGATGCTCTGGCATTTGGGGGCCTTACACACCTGAGGAGAGACTGCCCCTCCCAAGATCTGTTAATTCTTTTTTTTTTTTTTCTTTTTTTTTGAGATGGAGTTTCGCTCTTGTTGTCCAGGCTGGAGTGCAATGGCATGATCTCAGCTCACCGCAACCTCTGCCACCCAAGTTCAAGCAATTCTCCTGCCTCAGCCTCCCAAGTAGCTGGGATTACAGGCATGCGCCACCACACCCTGCTAATTTTGTATTTTTAGTAGAGACAGGGTTTCTCCATGTTGGTCAGGCTGGTCTCGAACTCCTGACCTGAGGTGATCCGCCTGCCTCGGCCTCCCAAGGTGATGGGATTACAGGCATGAGCCACCGCTCCCGGCCAAGACCTGTTAATTCTTAAAGGTCATAAACAACTTATTTGGGAGCATGACTCTCATATGCAAACCAACCATCTCTTTATCTCTCATGCATTGAGCCAATATTTCCTGTGCTCAAAATCATCCCAAGGGCAGGTACCAGTCAACTAGAGACCATCTCTATAGCCCAGAGCCCACCAGAATTATTCAAAATGGCCAGTCTTAAGCTGTTTACTCTGCCATACTTTGCCTTTTCCACGGAAACCCCAAATAAAGGCTCTGGGCTATATTTTTCTCTTGCTCCTATCTTCTGCCTCTTGACCACACTGATGGTTCCCCTATGGCCCTGTGTGACATGACATGCCCCCTCCTTTCAGAAAATTAAGTAATAAAAATCTTTCAATGGCTTTAGCCTTTTTGTGCCAGCACTTAGTCACCTCCATAAATTAAAATCCCTTGGGTACAAATGAGACAGTATGTATTACCCAGTTTCAACAATCCAGCAATCAGCAACTCATGGCCAATATTGTTTCGTTTAAATACCCACATTCTTTTCTACCCCTCCCTTACAATATTTAGAAGCTAATTCTAAGTCTCATATAATTTTATCTGTAAATATTTTGGTGCGTGTGTTTATATATGAATGTATGTATCTATGCATATTTTTTCTTCAAATATTATCTCAATATCATTATCTCAGCAAATAATTTTTAAATATCAGAAATATTCATACAAATATTTTCAATTGTCTCATAAATGTAATTAAAAACAAAATTTTTTTTTTAAATTAGGTCCAGGCTGGGCATGATGGTTGATGCCTATAATCCCAGCACTTTGAAAGGCCAAGATGAGGCAGGAGGATTGCGTGAGCCCAGAAATTCAAGGCTACAAAACCACCTTTACAAAATTATGACTAAGACAGTGAAAGAGATCTAACTTAACTGACTCCATCTTGCTTCTAACCTCCAAGCTGTCCTTGTTCATTCCTGGGTATAGGCTGAACTAACTTTGGGAGAAATTTACTTTATAGTTTAAAACAAAGACAGTCCTTTCCCAAAGCGGACCTCCTACTTGCCTGGGGATTAGATTGCCTTTGTAGGACTAACATTAACCACAAGATTAGAAATTATGGTTTGGGAGTCAGGCAGCTGGAAGCTACAAGATCCTGACTCTCCTTAAACTGCTCCTAAGGTCAGTGCTTGACATGTTTTGCAGATCCTGTACTTGATGAATCAGCTGGCACCACCCCGATCAATACACTTGCTCATCTGATCTTGTGGCCCCCTACCCAGGAACTGACTGAGCACAAGAAGACAGCTTCAACTCACTATGATTTCATCTCTGTTTTCCAAAGTGGCTCTACCATTTCATATTCTCAGCAGCAATGAATAAGAATTCCTTTTGCTCTACATTCTCACCGAAATTTGTTGTTTCTTCCTCACTTTCATAAATGTCAGCATATCATAAACATTCCAAAACTTGATTATATCCTATAGATCATAATACCTAGAGATATTACTCATTCCTTTTTATAGCTGCAAAGTACTCCATTGTGTTGATGTAGGATGGTTTTATTTAACCCATCCCTACTGATAAACATTTGGGTTGTTTCTAGTCTTTGCTATTACAGATAGTACTTCAGTGAATTCCTTGGGAACCTAACTTTGTGAATTTTTGCCAGTGTATCTTTGTGGTAGATTCCTTGAAATGGGATTGCTAATTATGCATAATTTTGCTATGTATTTGCAAATTACCCTCTATAGGAGTGGTAACATTTTGTATTTCCATAAACAGTGTATTAGGGTGCCTGTTTCATCACAGCTTTGTCAACAGAGTATGTTATCAGACTTTTGGATTTTCTCCAATCTGATAAGAAAGAAATAATAACTCAGTGAAGTTTTAAATTGCACTTCTATTGGTATGACTTGGGGTAAAATATTTTCTTACATTTAAGAGCCATATATATTTATTTTCCCTATGAGCTCTGTTCATATTTCTAGCTCATTTTTATGTCATTTTTTCTTTATTTTTAAAAGTTTATATATATGTTTGAGATATTAACCCTTTATCTGTGACATATGTTGCAAATTTTTATCCCAGTTAGTCATTTGCCTTTATTTTTACATGTTTTAGTTGTCACATTTAAAATTATTATCTAATCAAATTTATTATTTTAATTGTTTCTAGAGTCAAAGTTTTCCCCACTTTCAGGCTATAGAAAAATTCAGTTGTGTTTTCTTTTAGCACTTATATAACCATAACAGTTTAATGGGTCATAAGCCAAAACTTTTAAAATAAAATATAATACAATAATATAGAATAGAAAATAATAGCATGCATTGCACATAATAAAGTAAGTATTAAAAGAGCTTGAAAGTTTTCACTCCCATACTAACAATAAGAAAAAGGAACTGAACAAACTGAAAATCAGCTCTTCTTAGATTCATCAGAGAATTGACGTGAAAACGTAAATTGCTTCCCCCAAAAACTAAAGGGACAGACAGGTGAATATAGAGAATCACAGTTTACCAGGAGCAGAAACTCAACAGGAGAAGCTGGAAGCTGGAGCCATTATTGATAAGTATATTTTAAACTGTAATTGATGAATTGCTGGCTGTTCAGTACACACTAGTTTGAGTTAAAAATTTCAAGCATCCAATGTTAAGGAGACTTCCACACATTTGTGAGTTTTACCTCTAGGAGCCCTACTATGTTCTCATTGTAAAAATGGAAGAAAAATCCCCTCAGGCAGGAAGAGGGAAGAGTAATTGTTTTAAAATACATCCAGAGTTCTCTGTTCCTCTTAACAAGGCCTACACTCAAGGGAAACAATTTACCAGATCCTAACTGGCTGGGGTTTTTCTAAATCATAACCTACATGGGGGAAAGAAACACCCAACTCAAGCTCACTATAAGACAGACTTAATCATAGGACTCAAATGCTTTCCCTCCTTGGGGATTACAGCTCAAAGAACTGTAAGCCTCAGGCCCTATGGAAGGAGTCTCAATGAAAACTCAAAGCCAACAGTGGAGGCAAAAGCAAAGACAGTAAAGGAAATGTCAGTCTCTTACTCCACAACTACGGTAAACTCTAAGTACAGCCTAACTCCTAGTCAGATAAATATAAAGTGAGTATGGTTTTATAACAATTTTAAATGCTTAGTATATATTAATATAGATATAGTTATGAATGTGTGTATTGGATTGTGACTTAAAGTGTATTTCTTGCTGTGGATCACAGTAAAAAATGTGGAAAGCTATTGGCCTACAGAATCTCTTGGCTGTGCTCTCTCTAGGACCAAAGGCTACTAGTACCTACAAATGTATTACCCACTCAAGCAAATAAAGAATGTATTCCATGTCAGTGAAGTCATGGACAATGTATGTTCATGAAACTTATTATTTTCATGCATACAACGGGATCTCATAGTCTGGTACTTCTCAACCAGAACGTACTCAAACTCCTCAAATGAAGGCAAGTCCTTAATGTCCCAGCAATGCTTCTTTTTAGCTGACTGTGATATCCACTGAGCTAGTAAAAGATAACAAAGATGCTAGAGCCCCTGTGACCCCAACAGACAGGCTTATCCTCATCCTCCTTGTGCTAGCCATAGTCTCTGTAGCACCACTGTCTCGGAAGCATGCAGAAGTTTTCAGGTATAAATATGTCACATAATTTATATATCCTTTAGCACTAAGTCTCTCAGCAATTTAGTCACCTTAAGATACTAATATTGTTACTCTCTTGTACTGCTTACCTATGTGTATACCTTTGTTCTGGCCCTTAGATCTCACTTATCTGTAAGAACAAATTCCTCTTAAGTCAAACTCCCCTATGAGATTGTAAAGATTTCTATCTAGTCCTCCTTTTATTTATC
Organism: Symphalangus syndactylus; assembly: GCF_028878055.3. Classification (NCBI taxonomy): domain Eukaryota; kingdom Metazoa; phylum Chordata; class Mammalia; order Primates; family Hylobatidae; genus Symphalangus; species Symphalangus syndactylus. Next base: position 107,098,905 of record NC_072429.2, read on the forward strand.
TGTCCCCAAGTGTCCAAAGATTTTATTTGCAGAAACATTCTTTTTAACACAAGAATTATTTACCACCATGAGTGTATTAGTTAATTATTTCACAAGCATGAATCTTGACAGACTTGTCACATTATGAGCTCCTGGAGTAGATGGTCCTTTTTAAAATACTCTTCAGTAGTAAACAGATTGGCATACAGTTGGTACTCAATACATACTTATTCAGTCAGTGGATTCACTGACATTTCAATACATTAATTCTTTAAGAAGGACAGTTGTGGACATATATATGTTAATCTCTTTTCATTTCTATTATTTTTATGAATATGATGAATTATTTACAAGTTCACAAAACTAGCAATTCATGAGATGGGACCAGTACTTATAACCATGTCTTTCTAGAATTTTAAAATAACTGATGATGCTAGCTAGCACTCACAATTGCAAAAACATTTAGAAAGATGAATGATTGCGGTGGCTCACGCTTGTAATCCCAGCACTTTGGGAGGCCGAGGCGGGCGGATCACGAGGTCAGGAGATCGAGACCACGATGAAACCCCGTCTCTACTAAAAATACAAAAAAAAAAAAAAAAATTAGCTGGGCGTGGTGGCGGGCGCCTGTAGTCCCAGCTACTCGGAGAGGCTGAGGCAGGAGAATGGCGTGAACCTGGGAGGCGGAGCTTGCAGTGAGCCGAGATTGTGCCACTGCACTCCAGCCTGGGTGACAGAGCGAGACTCCATCTCAAAAAAAAAAAAAAAAAAAAAAAAAAGAAAGATGAATGATGAGGTTAGTCAGCCCTGTAGTCAGATGATAGACCTTCCTACGTAAGGCTATTTAGATACTTCCTTCTGCATGTAGAGTTTCTAATTAACTCCTGAACTCATAATTCCCTGGGGTTTTGCCACAAAATCCATCAATTCAGTTCTTCTCTCAGTAATGCATGGATACCATTCAAAATATATTTCTAAGTATAACTCCTTTGCCATTTTTCCACCTAAAAAGTAATCTGTACTACAGGATGAAGAAAAGTCAAAGAACAAACAATATATAATTGAGTTCCGTGCCAAGTGCGACTTCTTAAGACTTAAGTTGCATACATTAAGCACTCAATCTCAACCATTCAACTTTGGCAATTCTTTTTTTTTTTTTTTTTTTTAAATCTGCAGGGCTCTTTAAGTATCAACATCTTTGGAATCAATTATCCATCTTCTAATGTACACTGGTATTTCTTTTAGATTTTGGGTCCATAGATACTTCTTAATTAGTTGGGCTTTTTATTTTTTTTTGTTTTATTTTCCTTAAAGAAAGGAAAAGTACCTGAACAGCCTATCAAAATCTTCTGTATCCCACTAAGTCTAGGGTCACTCCTTTTGGTTTTAGGTTGAAACTGCTGCCTAAGTAGCCAAATAACCAAGCAGCTGAACTAGTTGCTCCATAAATTCCACCTACAAGTAATTCTGATTAAGAATTTATTTAGTTATGTACATTCAGACCCTTAATTGGTTTCTTACCTAAACCACGCATTTTTATAAACATTATAATTCTTCCTTTTTTATTTTCCATAACAAATTCATTCAGAACTTGGGTTAGCCAGCTTTTTCTGTAGTAATAAACACCCCTAATATCTCTGTAACTTGTAACAACAAACATATTACTTGCTCAAGTTTGAGAGGGTGGTAGCTCTGCCCAGTCTAGCTGAGCTTGGTTGAGTTAGACCTTGGCTTCATGAAAAGTATCTTTTTACTCCATAGCCCAGGCGTAGGAATAAGCCACTGTCTTGGACAAACTGTTCTCATTCTGCAGGGCAAAATCAAGAGAGTGAGTACTATGCTGAGTGAAATATGCAAGCACGTTTAAAACTTCTACTCAGATATTCTAGTGGCCAAAGAAAGCAATATGATCCAGGCTAAAGTCAGTGGGGCAGGAAAACAGGTTTTGCTCACAATGAAGGATGGCAAAGGTACGGAGGGAACGAGTATTTATGAAGTAGTGAAATATACCACAGCCTTTTTTTTCTTAACAAATGTTCACTTCCTTCCTGTAAGCAAAATGTAATCACTTTATCCCAAAGATCCAAAGTCACATCCAATCACAGGATCTAATTTGAAATCCAGGATCTTGATAATACCTCATGCCCAAATGTAGCTATGCAAGGGTGAAAATTCCTATTCTGAAGTCCTATAAACTAAAAGACTTGTTATTGGCACTACATATACACAATGTAAAATGAGGGAACCCACAATAAAGTCCCATTTAGGAACAGGAAGGATGGAAGTATCCAGCAATCACTGGGTCCTCAGCAATTCTGGAGTCCCGTTGAGCAATTTTTAGCAGGTCCACTAACCTGGGAGTAGGAAACTGCTTCATTAATACTCAGTTTTGTTTTCTGGAGGTAGCTTTTGAGTCCATGATATTTCGTGGCTCTTGGTATCACCTTCTGGGTGGGCCTTTCTTTCCAATATCCTTTTCAGGAGAAAATGCAGTTCTTAGAAGATGAGTAGCTATTCAGTCTGCTCACAGAAAGTCAAGGGCTCGAGGGTAGTTTTACTGCTCAGTCATAAGCTGTTTCATTCAAACTGGTAGCACTTTGGGTACTGCAAATCTTTGAAAAACATTGTTGGTTTCTTTAATATTTTTGTTTCTTGTTAGCTCCTCCTGCCAACAGCCAGATCCATGATTAGAAGACTTTCCTCTAGGTTAAATTATAAGTAATTTGGACTCTATTGGCTTCCATTGGGCCAAATCTATATTCTCTTTACCCTGAGCCATGTTGTACAAGTGAAATGATTTACTGGGGACCACTTTAAAGGAATCAGAGGTCTTAACAAATGGTGTGGTGATCACAGTCTTTATTTGTTCTTTGTCCCCAAGATTGGGTCTTTATTTTTATTGATGTTATTATTATTAATTGGGTATACTTTCCTTAATAAGATGAAAAGATTAACTTTATATTGTGAGGGATGCTAAAAATGTTTTCATAGGCACTTTACAATGAACTTTGCATAATTGCTCATTTTCTTTTTTCTTTTAAAATTTTCATTTATTTACTTTTTCCCTCACCTCTTTGAATTCTATGCTCTCATTTTCTGATCCTTACAATGGGCACCTAAAAGCTAATAAAAGTTTCCCCTTCTCCCAATATTTCCTTTAAACGCTATTTGAAATTATCCTTAAAATTGCTCACATATTACTCTGGTACTTTCATATTCAGAATTTGTTCAAGTTGCTATATTTCTGATGTGCTTCAAATTCAGTAAAAATCATTAAAATTTTTTTCATGTAAGGAAACAGAAAACAACCAGCCATGCCCTGTCTTGGTCTTTGCACTGAAATTGTGTCATAATTTGAAAATAGTTCTCTGACTAGAGATGAGAAACACTTGTATCTTTCAATTATGTCTCTGGATTTTAGATTCTCCTTTTCCCTTCCATTCTCATTTGCAAACAGGCCATTTCTTTTCTGAGTTCCTCTTTCTTATAGAGTGTAAAAAGCAATTTTGGGCTACCAACATTCTGTCTTGAAATTTCTTTGCCTTTCAAGTTATTTCAGGTGACAGTTTTACTAAAATTTTCACCATTGCATAGTACAAGTATAGGTTGTCATTTTTTCAGCCTCATGAAACATCTGGGCTTCTATAACAGCCATGGTGCGAATATCATGTATTTTAGTTTTGTTGATTTTTTTTTGAGTTGTTGTTGTTATAGTAGTACCTTATTTCTATGTAGTAATTTATTTATTAGTCAACTTATGTTGTGGCAACAAACAATCTCCAAATGTCAGCAACTTACAGCACCAAATAGTTTGTCGTTCATGTTACTGGACTCCGTTGGGCTCTTTTTGGCTCAGCTTGCATTATGTGTCTTCACTGTCGGAACTGAGTCTGAGGAGTAGCCACTAATGGAAACATGTTTTTCTGACTGTGGGAAGCAGGAAGAACAGGAGGAATGTCAGACCATGCAAGTGCATCTCAATCTTCTGCCCAGGCTTGTCACAGGTCAGATCTGCTCACTTCCCATTGATTAAACCAAACCACAGGGCCATACCCAAAGTTAATGGGTGAGGGGAGCATATACTGACCTTTGGGCAAAAAGAAGATAACTACTAACAAAAATAAAATACACCCTAACAAATACTTATTGAAAAACAACTATGTCCCTTCCAGCTCTAAACACACTCTGTAAATGAAACAGTGTCTCTGATCTCAGAAAACTCAGTCTAGTGGAGAATTCAGCTAAATAGAGAGGCAACTACAATGTACAGGAATCTATGCCATCTAATTCAGAATTGAGGCATCAGGGAAGGCTTTCTGGAGGAAGAAGTAACTGAACTGAACCCTGGATAGTGAATAGGAGTTGAGAAGCCATGGGCAGGAAGAAGGTCCCCAGCAGGTCAGCATGAGTGAAGCGTGAGGCCAACAGGAAGCATGAAGGAACCAAAACATTTTGGTATGGTTGCAGTGCAGAGACCAACCCTGTCAAGTACACAAAGCAATATCTGAGTATTTCATATTTGAAAGGTAAATGTTAGTTTTAAAACTGCTAAGTCAGAAGTTTCATAAGTAGTCTCATGGTAGTATACTACTATACACTGAAAATGAAAATGAAAAAGAAAAAAAAAAGAAAAACTGCCTTTCAGAGTTGGAATGCCCCAGAGAGCATGGGCATTTACACTTTTACAGTCAGGGTGAAAAACAGAAGTAGTTTCATTAGACTGCCTCATGGCCTGGCACTTTTCTTCAGCATGCTTTGTGGGTGAAATCTTCAGTGTTGAAAATAGAGTTGAATGCTGTTAATGCAATGTAATTACATTAGCAGCAGAAAAATGTCCTTAAGGTTTATAGCTAATATATCTGATCAGAAAATACAGTACTTTTCATCAATTGACTACATAAACTAGATTTTGGAAAAAATAGAAATTGAAATGCAATTTTACTGTAACCCATTTCAAGGGTGTGGCCTTATGTTTGGTCTAAGCAAAGTGAAGAAACTTTAAGAACATCCCTATTTTGTCCACAGTGTAGGCAGCACAGTGTACTGCCCTGTGGAAGAGTCCAGCACATATCGACATGGTTAAGGCCCTATCGCCCCCTTGAAATGAACAGCTGAGGAATGTTAATATGCTGATAAAACACATAAAAAATAGCACTCTGGCTAAGTTTGTACTCATTGTATATGTATTTTTAAAGGATTTTTAAAAATCCTTTTAAGTGTCAGCCATAAACTGCTCTCAAAACAGGATCTAGTAAATATGACTTTGCTAAGTAGTCCAGGATACAGAATTTGTAAATATTCACCTTTAAGATACACTTCTTATTTGCCCGAAGTGCCTGTCAGTTCCCTTGCCTATCTCTCTAAGGACTAGTCATAAGAAGAGAAGTTATAGTCGGTAAAAACAAAAATCCAGAAAGAAGAGATCAAATGTTGATGCAGCATTAATATACTACATGTGATCTTTATTTCACCAGAAACACTGGGGATACATTTGCACCTCATCTCCACCATTGCATGCCACAATGTTGTTGAAATCTGCATCTTGTCCTAAGCAAAAGCATAGAAAAGGCAAAGTGTGCCTTTGGTGCCTTCTATTCATTCAGAATCCCATTGCTCTTGCTACAAAAAGAAACCAATAAACAAATAAAAACCTCTTCTTTTCTACCATCATATTAACAACTACCATTTATTGGTTGTTTAACCAGGCCATGGACACTGTGCTAGTCAATGTATACATCATAACTGTAGGAAGTAAGCATATTTCTTTTATCTTACAAATGGGAAAACAGGCTAGGTGTGGTGGCTCATGCCTGTAATCCCAGCATTTTGGGAGGGCAAAGTGAGAGGCTTACTTAAGCTCAGGAGTTGCAGACCGGCCTGGACAATATAGTGAGATCCCATCTCTATGAAAATAAAACAAAAAAAAAATAAGGAAACTGAGACAACTCAAATGATATTTTTTCAAGGCCATAAAGCTAGTAAAATGGTAGAAGCAAGATTTAAACCAGATCTGTTTGACTTTAAGAAAATCCATAGTTTGACCATTCCACAATACAAAATTATGTTTTGCATAATTTAAATCTTTAACTAAAATGAAAAGACTGAAGAAAATCATGAGTTATATTAGTAGCAGACATTTGAATGCAGGTTTCAATTTTCCTGTTTAAGCACACAGGATGTTGGTAATCAGGGCTAGTACATTAATCCAATTTATATAAATTTAAAGCCTCTGATACCAATGTAAACCTTTCACTTGTCCTCACTCATAGTTTATTTACCAGGCAACTTCCATTTTCCTTTGTTTTCTTGCTACATCTAAAGAAAACTCTTTTCCATATGCTTCCTTATTCCCATTTATTTGCAGAGTTAATTTCTCTCTCTTTTGTATTCCCAAAGCACTTACTATCTCTCTCTATATAACAGCTCTTACACAGCACATTGTATTTTTTACATGTTAATTATTTTCATCTTAACAATCCTAAGGTCTACCTTGACTTACAGATTTTCAATGAGAGCATCTAACAGTATCTGGCACTGATTAATTGCTGAAAAAATAAGTATATAATTTCTGTCATTATTTCGTATTTGAAAAATGGTTGACAAAGAGTCAGTATTACCTAAAATGTGCATCTGCAGAAGTTAAATTTTTATCTATGTAAAAATAATTTTTCTAATTCATTTTTATTTTTTTGAGATGGAGTTTCGTTCTTTCATCCACGCTAGAGTGAAGTGGCGTGATCTCCGCTCAGGGCAACCTCTGTCCCCCAGGTTCAAGTGATTCTCCTGCCTCAGCCTCCAGAGTAGCTGGGATTATAGGCACCACCAAGCCCAGCTAATTTTTGTATTTAGTAGAGACAGGGTTTCACCATGTTGGCCAGGCTGGTCTCGAACACCTGACCTTAGGTGATCCACCTGCCTCAGCCTCCCAAAGTGTGAGGATTAAAGGCATGAGCCATGGTGCCTGGCCCATTTCTTTTTCTCTCTTTTACTTGCTCATTCCTTCCTGCTTTCTCTTATACTCACACTCTTTCAGTTTTGCTTTTTCGCTTTTTTTAAACAAATTATTATTTTAATTTAATTATTTTACACACTGAGTCTCACTCTGTCACCCAGGCTGGAGTGCAGTGGCATCATTATTGCTCACTGCAGCCTCAAACTTCTGGGCTCAAGTGATCCTCCTGCCTCAGGCTCCCAGTCACTGGGATTACAGACACAAGCCACTGCACCCAATGCCTTATTGCTTTTTGCTCTCTCTCTCTCTGTCTCTCTCACTAACTCTACCTGTCTCTCATCATGATTTGTCTCTGTTCAGCTTCGTTCTGCAAACAGGCTTTTTACTATGGCTGGGCAGATGGTCACTGGTCCCAGGTTCAATTTTTCCATGCTTAGCAACCTAGCAGAAAGATAATTTGTTTCTTCTAGCACTAAGAATGCCATTACCCTGCTTTGGTACATCTATCTTACTTTTTGCTGATAATATTCTAACACGAGGGTAGGTCAGGAGGCTCGACCTCAGATACCTGTAACCTGATCTGTTACTATCTTTGGTGTACTAATTAGGTTTGAGCTGTGATTATGCTGTGTAAGAAGCACCCCCCCCAAAGCTCCTCCCAATTCTCAGAAGATTCTCCCTGATTGTTCCAAAATTGTTGCCAACAGATCTCTAGGCTACTTGCGTCTCATTAACATACTACATTTGGCTCACTCCCTCAACCATTGATTTACAATCTCAGGCTTCACTCTTATTGCACTAAATTAGGTCATGCTGTTCTCTGAAACAATTACAAACCAGACTAACGCTAATTAGTTTAGGCCTGAGCCACATTTGCCATTCATAGATATGAGGTGGTGTCGTATTTTCTGAAGTGCATAAACTGCTTGGAGGGCTAACGAGTGATCATTTGAAAGACAACAGGGTGTGAGAGCCAAAAGAAGGTGATAAAAGTCTACTAGAATCAGCAAATAAACACAGAATATCATGCTTACATTTCAGATTGCTTATTTCACTTCAAGTTTGTGGTTTAGCTAACTTGGGTCTTAGGAAGAAGAACCATGCAATGGCCGCCATCTGAACACTCTGTTAGTAGATACCACTTCAAAGACTGAACTGAGAAAACGTGCAAAAGAAAGATGGAAAGGTGAAGAAGAGACACTTAGTAAGGGGTGATATTTTCCTTCCACCACCTGAGCTAGTGATAAAGAGCAGCTACTTGAGTTTAAACTTTTTCCTCCCCTGGTATGAATATGAGAAATATTTGTGGTACCTTAGTCATTGTTCCAACTCTAGGGGGAAAAATAGAAAAATGTTGGTTATAATAGTAGAGAAAAAGTTACCCAGAAAAATTTCTTCTTGGCTAAGAAAATAAAATATATACATAAAAAATGGAAAAGGACAAATGTTAAATAATGTAGGAATTCTTTCTAAAAATCCAGTACATCTCAAATTTCTGATGTGACAAATAAGGATAAAGTTAGAAAACAATTTTAGCAATGGTGAGGACAAGATTATTGCCACTTCTGGGTCATACCCATGGAGTATCTTGGACTCAATGTTTATTCAATGTGCTGCTATGATTTATCAATGAAGTATTTTCTATCCACAATTGACTGTAGTTATAAAGCTCCTATCTTATTTTCTATATTTGTCTGCAAGGTGGTTTTGAGCTACCTGGAAGATTTCGGGTGTTCTTCATAACTCTACTTGCAGCTGTTCACCTGGAGAAGGCTCACAACTGTCTGCTTGTTTATATTTTAGGGATGAAATGAAATAATACATGAGATATGGTTGAAATAGTCCTGGGTGCATGGAAAGTGCGCGACCAGTTATCTTTCTTATTGCTGCCTGTTATTTTGCTCCATATAATTTGAATCAATTTTCTGTAAGGTCAAATTCTGTGTGCTAGTTGCTGCTTCAAGGATTGGGTGGCAGGAAAGTCCAGCAACACCTTTGTCTGATCTTACAGGATGAATGAAGGAGGCAGCTGGTTTCTAACATCTCTGCTTTGACAGCGCTCAGAGCCACCAGAGACTCACATACAGTTAAAGTCGTTGGTAGCTTCTGGAGAAAGAGCACTTGAACATCTTCAAAATGCCAAAGTTTTTTCAGGGAATAATATCCATGTGTCTCAAAGTGAAAATTAAATCCAAACTTCCTTTATCATCAAACACTTGCTGTTCCTCTTTGAAAACTTGGTGAATCTGGTGCTCATGAAAACATGGGTTAGTGAGGATCAGTGCAAAAGGCCAAGTAACACGTCTTCTTTTTACTCTTTGACGCTTCATTTTCATGGACCTAATTATTCCCCAATAGAATAAAAGCAAACAGTGAAACAAAAAAGATATAGAAATGATGCTGACAAGGTACAGAGTCCTCCCACAGTTAATGACACAAGACTTGCTAGTTTAATGCAATACAGCTTGTACTGATAATTAAACACTGATAATTAAATGACTGATAATTAAACACTGACAATTTAAAGGTTTGCAGTTACTGCATTTTTACACCATGATTTATTTGAGTAAAGGTTTTGTGATATGTTTTAACTGCATTACTGAATGAAGACCAGTAAAATAATTTGCATTCTTTATTTTGAGGTTTATTTTATTTAAAAAATACCTATAGAGAAGTTTTGGAAGGTCATGCCCAAAATATAAAATGCAAACTGGAAAAAACAGTAATGAATATTTTTATACTTATTTATATTTAAAGGAATGTAAATCAAAGTGAAGTTTGATTTAAAAAAAAATGTTTAAGATTAGACCAGGGTGAAATAGTAGAGGATATGGAAATAAGCCGTGCAATATCTTGAAGGAAGATCTATCAGGATTTGTAGATGGATTGGATGAGACATGTAAAGGGAGAAAGAGGAGTCAAGGATAACTCTGATGTTTTGAGTTTGAGTACCTGGAACGATGAATTTACTGTTGACCGAAAAGAGGAATATGGTGAGCAGAGCAGATTTGGGGTAGGAATGTGAAGAAGAGGGGTTTGATTTGGGGCATAATGGATTTTAAGTTTGATTCTACTATCATAAATGATTTAAGTACTTTCCCCCAATTTATTTTAATTAGATCTATTGGTTTCCGGAATATAATATTTTTCAACTCTAACTAACCTAAGGAAGAGGTTTTATACTTAATTAATAACCTGGCTTTTCAAGAGTTCCAACACTAAAAAACAAAGACATAGGCTGGGTGTAGTGGCTCACGCCTGTAATCCCAGCACTTTGGGAGGCTGAAGAGGGCAGATCATTTGAGGTCAAGAGTTCGAGATCAGCCTGGTCAACATGGTGAAACCCCATCTCTACTAAAAAAATACAAAAATTAGCCAGGCGCAGTGGCACACGCCTGTAGTCCCAGCTACTTTGGAGGCTGAGGCAGGAAAATTGCTCGAACCTGGGAGGTGAAGGTTTCAGTGAGCTGAGATCGCACCACTGCACTCCAGCCTGGGTGACAGAGCAAGACTCATCTCAAAAAAAAACAAAACAAACAAAAAGACACAAGTATCAACATAGTGTCTAATAACTCCCAGGTATTATCACTATTTGTTATGCACTATGCTTACAACTTTACAAATGTTATTTTATCTAATCCCCACCATACACTCAGGGATGGTACTATTATTTCCTAGATTTTAAAAAATTGGGGATTTAAATAGGTCAGGGGACACAGTACTCAGCACAGCTGGGGGGATCAGTTTGACTGTAAAGTTCATGCTAAAAGCCATTAAAATATATTTCCTGTACTCATTTATTCTTTATGGAAAATAGTAACATTGATTTTTCATACATATATTCATAAACATTTATAATTTTTATTTATCTCTTATTTTTTGCGAGCATATTCTTATTTAGTTTAAATACAAAATGGAAACAAATATTTAAATATCAATCACAAAACAATATCTAACATAATTTAATATGACTGGTTTCAATGTAAGAATTGATTTGACATCAGGGCAGCCATACTGAATTGTCATCAGGATGTACAGTCAAAAATACATGCTTAAAATATTGCTGAGCAAACTGAAAAATATGTCAATTATATACACTAGATAACTTCTTTTTTGAAAATCAGATATATTAGCAAATTATTTTAAAAAGCTGAAAGTGTAGGCATTCCAAATACAGATACTCAGTCTAAATATTAAAATATTAAGGTGGGCACCTTAGTCCTTAGGAATGAAGAACAATCTGAATGAAAGAAAACAGGTCAATTAATTACCACTTGCCCTAAAGAAATACTATCTCAGGATTTTCCACAGGAAACACCAAGTCTGTCAGGGATGTCCTGAAGAAAACAAGACCAGAAGAGCAATCTTGTGGTGCCAAGAGCAAATCTGGATTAATCATTAGTGGCTGGTCCTGAGACAAGAGCGGTTTCCTGTTTGGGATGTCACACTCCTGTTTTGAGTTTTGACTACTACCATCAAGACCAGACACCATCTCTTCCTACACTATCAGGCCCTGTGGAAGATCCTATAATATGCCACTCTTCTAGCATTTTCTTTAGAGAAAATCACATTAAAAGGAGCATCAATAGTGGCACTGAAATTGAAAAGGACAGATTGGTGCTTATGGGGGAAGGAAAGTCTGATTGCCCTGCTGTGGGTGGGTAGTGAGGGTTATAAACTGATTCTCCAATAGAATCTTTGCTATAGAAAGTCTTCATATGTTATATACAGGTTACAGCAGTTGTCTTTTTTTCATATTTCCCTGGAGTGTCTATGACAGGCAGTATCCAATTAAAAGAAATATAGAAAGCTACCCCAAAGAGAGAATACACAAGTGCTGGGACAGGTACCACTATTTTAGGCACCCATGTGAGTTAGTGGAGCTGTGAGGGCTTGACAGACTACACTATATTTTCATTTTCAATTCCTGCCTTCTCTTGGTGTCTCTGGTGGCAGAATTAGCATGGACAGGTTATTTGACTGTTTCCATCCTTGCTGTGACCTCTTTCATAGATAAAGCCTTTAATCAAAATCAACTATTGTATTCTACCCTGGGTGGCCTGTCGCCTGCCCTTTCCATGCTGACTGGATAAGCCCAGCTAGAGAGTTCCCAGGTGAGCCAGGAAAGGCTGCGTCCTCCTCTCCCTCTCATGCACCCCCAACTTGTCAGGATGGGGTACAATTCTGTTACCCATTTGGAAAGGCTATTTGTTAAAATGTAAAAAAAATGATTACACAGTGGACCCTTGAATTATGAGTTTGAACTGCGCAGCTTCACGTATATGCAGATTTTTTTCAATAAAAGTTGCACCAAGGGTGCCTGCCTCTCCTACCTCCCTTTCCACCTCCTTGATCTCTTCTGCCTCTGCCACCCCTTAGAGAGCAAGACCAACCCCTCCTCCCTCTCTTCAGCCTACCCAGTGAGGATGAAGACCTATACAATAATCCACTTCCACTTAATAAATAGTAAATATATTTTTCTCTTTCTTATGGTTTTCTTAACATTTTCTGTTCTCTAGCCTGCTTTATTGTGAGAATGAATACAATACATAATACATTAACATAAAAAATATGTGTTAATCAACTGTGTATGTTATGGGCTTCAGGTCAACAGTAGGCTGTTAGTAGTTAAGTTTTTGGGAAGTCAAAAGTTATACATGGATTTTTTTTTTATTGTGTAGGGGGTCAGTGCCCCTAACCTCCATGTTGTTCAAGGATCAACTAATTTTATTATTTATTTATTTATTGTGACAAGGTCTGGCTGTATCGCCCAGGCTGGAGTGCAGTGGCATGGTTTTGGCTCACTGCAGCTTCTACCTCCCAAGCTCAAGTCATTCTCCTTCAGCCTCCTGAGTAGCTAAGACTACAGGTATGTACCATCAAGCCTACTAATTTTTGTATTTTTTGTAGAGAGGGGTTTTCACCATGTTGCAGAGGCTGGACTCGAACTTGTGAGCTCAAGCGATCTGCCCACCTCGGCCACTCAAAGTGCTGGCATTACAAGCAAGAGCCACAGTGCCCAGCCTGTTTTATTATTTTATTTTATTTTTTGGAGACAGGGTATCACTGTGTCACCCAGGCTGGAGTGCAGTGACACAATCACAGCTCACTGCAGCCTCGACCTTCCAGGCTCCAAATAATTTTAAAATTAACTAATAGTTAATAGTTTAATCCTATGCATCCCTAAAAAGAGAATTACAGATGTCTCTAAATTAGATCATTCATTTTCAATCGCCAATTAGCATTAATCAAGAAACCTCCTTTACCTCTGAGGCTCTTATGCCTAATCTTATGAAAGATCTATATGATTATGCACATCTCATGCTTTTTTCAGAGGGGCTGAATCAATCCTGAAATCACACTCTCCCTTTTCCTGAAATTAGTAATATCTGAACTCAACCATGTTCTTTCTTTACTATAATCCATGGACCATCTTCCCTCCCCCCTCCATTTCTTGTTGATAATGACTGTTCTTCATGCCAGCTATCACTTATTACTTGGCACTTTGTCTGCTTTCGTTGCTACCAGCTGTCTTCAAACTTTACTTTTTCTTTTCTTTCTTTCTTTTTTTTTTTTTTGAAAACTGAGTGTCTTTGCAGAAGCACTCTTTCCTTAATGGTGAATGTAGTCCACAAACTTACATATATTGAGATTTTGGAAATAGTAGGCTTTTTTTCCTAGCCTTATTTAAAACCAGATTCAAAGTGAAATAGTGAAAGAAAGAAAGAATCTGATCATCTCTCTTTGAAACAAATACCTTTAGAAATTATTATTATTATTATTATTTTCTTTTGAGTTAGGCAGTCTCACTCTATTGCCCAGACTGGAGTGCCGTGGCATGATCTTGGCTCACTGCAGCCTTGACCTCCTGGGTTCAAGCAATCCCTCCACCTCAGCCTTCTGAGTAGCTGAGACCACTGGTGCATGCCACCATGCTGGGCTAGTTTTTGTACTTTTTTGTAGAGATGGGGTTTCACCATATTGCCCAGGCTGGTCTTGAATTCCTAGGCTTAAGCAATTTGCCTCCCTCCACCTCCCAAAGTACTAGAATTACAGGTCTTAGCCACTGTGCCGCATCTAGAAATTCTTAATAACCTAAATTAGTGCTAACTAGCAGGCTAATAAAGTCCTGTTTGCTAATTAACATTTTTTGGTGCCTCATTGAATGTTAATGTGGTATACCTTCACTTTTTCATTAAAAAAAAAAAAAGAATCCTGTGTATTTAATGCATAGAAAGCTGTCTTCCTTTTCGATGTCTTAGTCTCTGGTTTACTTCACCATTTCCAGTCTTTATTATTTCTACATGGATGAATGATGATATTTTTCTATTCTTAATTTAAAAACAGGTCACGAGACAGAAATTTATTCCAATGCAACTAATCTTTAGATAGCTAGTGCCAAAAAAGCAACATTCATAATATTGTCCTCACTGGCTTTCCTTTTGAAACTGTGGTGCCAGGGAAAATGATTTACTGCCAGCCTGGACTGAGACTTGAGCTTTGTAGAAAAGATTTATTGGTATCAACTTAGCATAACGCCATAATCATCCTGAAAATACATCTGTCACTATAAACTCTTATTGTCAGGTGCCTGACACTTTCCATAAAACTATGCTTCAAGTGGAAAAGTGATTTGGATTTCACATCCTTTATTGCAATGTTTCTTGATCATTTAAAAGTCTATCATTTCTATGAACTTTCTGGATACACTAGGGCAGTGTTTCTGGGACCTATCTCTAGATTTCCATGAGACAGGGGTGGAAACCACAAATGTACATTTTAAACAAGTGCCTGAGGAGATTCTGTTGCAAGTAGTCTTTGAGAAACACTCTTTGGAAATGGGTATGGTGTTCTGTGTATTCATTGTGGCTCTACTCTTTTTACATGCATAACTTTGAATAAGTTAATGTGACCTCTCTGCCTCATTTGTTTGTATATGTATATTTCCTTACATATGCATTCACTGTGCAAGTAAACTTTCTGTTCACAAAGAGTGAAGTTTAAAGAAAATAAAGAAGTACCTAACAGAAAGTATAAGCAGGAAGCAGATGATACATCTTAGTTTTATTTCTCTATAATTCACGACAGCAAACACAAACCCACAAAGAAAATTACATGTGTATATACATGTAGCTCTAGAAATAGGGAATTGGTCTCTAATCAGAATGGGAAATGAGGCCACAGCCTGGCAAACAGTCAAGGTTAGGAGACATAACCACGAGCCAGTGTTTATAGCAAGATGGACAATCAGAGAGGGCTTGACTTGGGACCCCAGTCCCAAGGAAGACTAAGAAGCTGAAAACATTCCTCAGTATCAATGACGGTCCCTCAGATTTGACCAGAGTTTAAAGTGCTAAATGCACTTAAGGTAGCTTGAAATTACCATTTATCATATTTGTTAACTTGTCAAGATATAGAGACTTTAAAACTGTGCACAAATTAATTAGTCCATCATTTTTTCTTATCTTTGCCACAAATCAAAGGAGTTCAAAAGTCAACCTAATGGCATTTGTGCATTTCAATTGATTCCAAATGTAGGATTATTACAGCGTTTACTTTTTAAAAATAATTTATAGCGAGCATCTTTTGTAATGTGGATTTGTGAGATCTAACTGAGGCCACTTATTTAAAATGTGTAAGTTGATTTGTATGTAATTGCTGCATTCTGCTTTCTATTTGAAACTCAGAGAAATATCTCCCTTTAGTGGGTCTTGGAGAAAATACAATGAATCTTGATGTCAACCAAAAGAAAGAAACTCCCAAGCAGCAGGTAGCTGTTTTATCAGTTAGCTGTTATTTCCAGAATTTTCTATTTTGGTGATACTCCAAGATTTACTGGTTAAATTATATACAGTAAAATGAAATATATATTCAAAAAACGTTTTGCCTTTTAGTAACTGTATTAATCCATTTTCACACTGCTATAAAGAAATACCCAAGATTGGGTAATTTATAAAGAAAAAAAGATTTATTTGACTCAGTTCCACATGGCTGGGGTGGCCTCAGGATACTTACAATCATGGTGGAAAGTGAAGGGGAAGCAGGCACCTTCTTCACAAGGCAGCAGGAGAGAGTGAGTGAACGAAGTGGGAACTGCCAAACACTATTAAAACCATCAGCTCTTGTGAGAACTCACTCACTATCATGAGAACAACATGGGGGAAACTGCCCCCATGATCCAATCACTTCCCTCCTTTGGCACGTGGGGATTACAGGTCCCTCCCTTGACATGTGGGGATTACAATTTGAGATAGGATCTAAGTGGGGACACAGAGCCAACCCATATCATTCTGCCCCTGGTCCCACCCAAATCTCATGTCCTTTTCACATTTTGAAACCAATCATGCCTTCCCAACAGTCCCCCAGAGTCTTAACTCATTCCAGCATTAACCCAAAAGTCCAAGTCCAAAGTTTCATCTGAGATAAGTCCCTTCTGCCTATAAGCCTGTAACATCAGAAGAAAATTAGTTACTTGCAAGTTAAAATGAGGGTATAGACATTGGGTAAATATTCCCATTCCAAAGGGGAGAAATTGGCCAAAATAAAGGGGCTGTGGGCCCCATGCAAGTCCAAAACTAGTGGGGCAGTCATTAAATCTTACAGCTCCAAAATGATCTCCTTTGACTTCATGTCTCACATCCAGGGCAGGCTGATGCAAGGAGTGGGCTCCCACAGCCTTGGGCAGATCCTTCACAGGCTGGCGTTGAGTGCCTGCAACTTTTCCAGGTTCATGGTGCAAGCTGTCAGTGGATCTACATTTCTGAGGTCTGAAGGATGGTGGACCTCTTCTCACAGCTCTGCCCCAGTGGGGACTCTGTATGGGGGCTCCAGCCCCACATTTCCCTTCCACACTGTATTAGCAGAGCTTCTCTGTGAGGGTTATGCCCCTGCTGCAGCCTGCTGCAGACTTCTGCCTGGACATCCAGGCATTTCCATACATCCTCTGAAATCTAGGCAGAGATTCTCAAAGTTTTTTGTCTTCTGTGTACTCACCATGAGAAGCCACCAAGGCTTGGGGCTTGCACCCTATGAAGCAATGCCCTGAGCTGTGCCTTGTCCCATTTTAGCCATGACTGGAGCTGGAGTGGTTGGGATGCAGGGCACCAAGTTTCAGGGCTGCTCTTGCATGGAGCAGTGGAGCAGCTGGCCCACAAAACCATTTTTCCCTCCTAGGCCTCTGGGTCTGTGACGGGAGGGGCTACCACGAAGGTCTCTGATGTTCACTGGAGACATTTTCCCCATTGTCTTGACTATTAACATTTGACTCCTCATTCGTTATGCAAATTTCTGCAGCTGACTTGAATTTCTCCCCAGAAAATGGGGTTTTCTAATTTCAAACCACCTCTTAGTGAGCATGTATAACTGTATTGCTTTCAGAATCAACCAGGTGTCTTCTTGAATGCTTTGGTGGTTAAAAATTTCTTCTGCCAGATACCCTAAATAATCTCTCTCAAGTTCAAAGTTCCAGACATCTCTAGGGTATGGAGAAAATGCTACCAGTCTCTTCACTAAAGCATAGCAAGAGTGATGTTTACTCCAGTTTCCAACAAGTTCCTCATCTCCATCTGAGACCACCTCAGCCTGGACTTCATTGTCCATATCACTATCAGCATTTTGGTCAAAATCATTCCACAAGTCTCTAGGAAGTTCCAAACTTTCTCACATCTTTCTGTCTTCTCTTATTCTGAGCCCTCTAAACTGTTCCAACCTTGTCTTGTTGTCCTGCTCCAAGGTCGCTTCCATACTTTCAAGTATCTTTACAGCAGTGCCTCACTCCTGGTATCTGTATTAGTCCATTTTTGCACTGCTATAAATACATGAGATTGGGTAATTTATAAAGGAAAGAGGTTTAATTGACTCACATTTCCAGATCACTTCAGTCCAGGAGTTCAGCAGTGAGATTTCATCTCTACAAAAATTTAAAAATTGGCTAGGTGTGGTAGTGCATGCCTATGGTCCCAGCTACTAGGGAAGTTCAGGCCAGAGGATCACTTGAGCCCAGGAGGTCGAGGCTGCAGGTTGAGGTTGAGCAGTGATTGTGCCAAGGCAGTGCAACCTGCGTGACAGAGTGAGACTCTGTCTCAAAAAAAAAAGAATGAAAAAGAATAAATGATTCAAGAAGAGAATTTTCATGGCATTGCATCTTTGTGGGCCCAATTTCTTATCCATAAAATAACGCACAGTATTCCTTCCCCAAAAACCCACCCTCCGAACCCCACCCAGCATTCTTGGGAATGTTCAAGTACTAGATAGGTGATTTCACCATGAAATTATGAAGTAGAAATATGACTTTCAGCCATTTGATGACATTAGGTTTTAGCTATTATGGAAATGTGTTTAAAAGTGAAATTAGACTTGATAGGTTACATTTTATTTCTGTATTTTAATCACATTTCTAATTCATAATTTCATGGTGAAATCATCCATCTTGTACTTAAACATTCTGAAGAATGGTGGGTGAGGGTTGGAGGGTGGGTCTTTGGGGAAGAATTGTGTGTATGATGTTATGGGTAAGAACGGGTTAAAAAGGATGCAAAGCCAGAAAAAGCATTTCTTGAGAAACTTATGAAAGAATGTTGTTACATACAAAATTAAGCATGTAGTGGAGTGGCACAGTTGAGTGACACATGTATGTGTTTCACTCACCCTTCACGCCTCAGCTTAGAAATCCCTTCCTCCAGGAAGCCTGTCCTGATCACTAAGGTTAGATTAGATGCCCCTCCTATGCAGTTTCACAGCACTCTGTTCAACCCTGTTACATCCAATTGCCTGCTCACAGTTCTGCCTCATATAACAAAACAACAACAACAAGCATACACTAAACATTTTACTGAATGTATTAGTCTGTTTTCATGCTGCTGATAAAGACACACCCGAGACTGGGAAGCAAAAGAAGTTTAATTGGACTTACAGTTTCACATGGCTGGGGAGGCCTCAGAACCATAGTGGGAGGTGAAAGCCACTTCTTACATGGCGGCAGCAAGAGAAAAATGAGGAAGATGCAAAAGTGGAAACCCCGATAAAACCGTCAGATCTCATGAAACTTATTCACTACCATGAGAAGAGTATGGGAGAAACCGCCCCCATAATTCAAATTATCTCCCTCTGGGTCCCTCCCACACACTTGGGAATTATGGGAATACAAATCAAGATCAGATCTGGTTGGGGACACAGACACAAACCATATCACTGAATAAAGCACTCTGCTTAAAGCTTTAAGTAATTATCTTCTTTAATAATAACAACCACCTAGTAAGGTAGGTATTATCATACCATTTTGAAAATGAGGAAATAGAGGTATAAGGAGGTGAAGCAACTATCCAAGGTAAAAGAGCTTGGTACATTGAAGAGAAAGAAGTCAAATCTAGGCAGTGTTACTAAAATGCAGGGAAAGTATGTTTTTATCCCATACCAGCAGAAAGCTGGGCACTTAACATCCAAATATTTGTTGAATGACTTTTTTAATGATTTCAGAGAAGAAGGAGACAGATGAAGACTAGAGCTATAGAGGAAAACTTGCTAGGGAGAGGGTGGAATTTCAGCTGGGCCTTAAAGAATAGGGGAGATTTAGATGAACTTAGAGGAAGGTAGAGAGCACTTAGTGAGGAGAACTTGAGTCAAGCAATGAGAATAGGTGTGTTGTGTGCCCTGGGGTCAGTAAGGAATCTGTCTTAATTATAAAGGAAGAAGCAAGGTAGTGGGCATAAAGACTGAGTAGACAGGTTGAAGTTAGATTGTTGAAGCCCTCAGAATCCAAACAAAGTCACTGAGTAGTAAGTAGAAAGCCATTAAAAGATTTTGTTTATGAGCATTACATATTAAGAGCAGTTTTTAAGTCAAAGCATTATGAAAAAAAGCAAGCGACTATCGACAAATTTTGAGGAATGCATATTTAAACTGATTTCAATAAGGGTAGCTTTCATTTTATCATTTTTACTTAGTTGACTAATGTTAATTGAGTACCTTTGAAACCATAATTGCAAAATTGTAACTGAGACAGTGAAAGAGATCTGACCCAACCAACTCCATCTTTCTTCTAACCTCCAAGCTGTCCTTGTTTATCCCTGGGCATAGGCTGAACTAACTTTGGGAGGAACTTAGTTTATAGTTTAAAACAAAGATAGTAACAGGTCTTTCCCAAGGCAAATTCCCTTCTTGCCTGGGGACTAGACTACCTTTGCAGGAAGCCACAAGATTAGAAATTATGATTTAGGGGTCATGCAGCTGGAGGCTACAAGATTCTGACCCTCCCTAAACTGCTCCTAAAATCAGTGCTTGAGATATTTTGCAGACCCTGCACTTGATGGATCAGCTGGCACCACCCAGATGGATAAATTGGCTCATCTGATCTTGTACCCCACCCCACCCAGGAACTGACCCAGGACAAGACAGCTTCGACTCCCTAGGATTTCATCTCTGACCTGACCAATCAGCACTCCTGGCTCACTGGCTTCCTGCCACCCACCAAGTTGTCCTTAAAAACTCTCATCCCCAAACTGTGAGCTTTCTGGGTCCCTAGGAAACCACTTCTGCCTTGCTTTACAGGGGTCCTTGGGGCAGGCTGCCCGATGTACTGGGAAAAGGCCACAGGGAGAAGGAAACCTCCCGCTGAACTTTGTAACAATTCCAGCTGAATGAGAAGACTCCTGGCCAGAACTCAGGGGAAGGCATGAATCTGGTGTGCAGACTCCACAGGCAGGGAAGCAGGAAAGTCCTTCTTGCTTTTGCAGCTGGGAGGCGGGTAGCCTGGGGCGAGTTCTCAGCCCTGCTAGCCCACTCCCTGGAAACAGAGTCAGTGCTGTTGTAGGGGGCAGGGTGGAAGTAAGATTGGCCTTTTGGGTTGTGTGGGAGCTGGGCGAGGTCTGTGACTGCCAGCTTTCCCCTACTTTCCTGACAACCTGCATGACACAGCAGAGGCAGTCATAAGCTTTCTGGGAATATAACTCCATTGACCTGGGAATCACACCTTCATCCCCCACAGCAGCTGCAGCAAGACCCGCCCAAGGAGAGTCTGACCTCAGACACACCTAGCCCTGCCAAAACCTGGTGGTCATTCTCTACCCACTCTGGTAGGTGAAGACAAAGGGCATATACTCTTGGGAGTTCTAGGGCCCTGCCCACCACCTGATGCTCTCCGTACTACCACAGCTGATGCTCTTTTTAAAGTACCACCTCCTGGCAGGAGGCCAGTGATCACAAAAATGGTAAATTAAACAGCCAAAACTAAGGACCCTTACAGAGCCCATTTCATCCCCCTGCCACGTCCCTGGAGCAGGAGCTGGTATCCATGGCTGAGACACCCACACACAGTTCACATCACAGGACTCTGTGCAGACAACCCCCAGTAGAGCCTGGAGCCTGGTAAACTTGCTAGGTGGCTAGATCCAGAAGAGAGATAACCAATCACTACAGCTCAGCTCTCAGGAAGCCACATCCCTAGGAAAAGGGGAAGAGTACTACATCAAGGGAATACCCTATGAGACAAAAGAATCTAAACAACAGCCTTGACCCTAGACCCTCCTTCAGACAGAGCCTTCCAAATGAGAAGGAAGCAGAAAACCAACTCTGGTAATATGACAAAACAAGGTTCATTAACACCCTAAAAAAAATCACACTAGCTCACCAGCAATGGATACAAACCAAGAAGAAATCCCTGATTTACCTGAAAAAGAATTTGGAAGGGTGGTTATTAAGCTAATCAAGGAGGCACCGAAGAAAAGCAAAGCCCAATTTAAGAAAGTAAAAAAATGATGCAAGAAATGAGGGGAGAAATCTACAATGAAATACATAGTATAAATAAAAAACAATCAAAACTTCAGGAATCAAAGGACGCACTTATAGAAATGCAAAATGCTCTGCAAAGTCTCACCAACAGAATCAAACAAACAGAAGAAAGAACTTCAGACCTCAAAGCCAAGGTTTTTAAATAACCCAATCCAACAAAGAATATACATATATATATATTTGTTTATATGTATATATGTGTGTGTATATATATATGTGTGTGTGTATATATATGTGTGTGTGTGTATATATATATATATATACACACACAAACTTAGAACCCAAAAGCAAATGCAATAAAAACAAAGATAAATAGTTGGGACTTAATTAAACTAAAGAGATTTGCACAGCGAAAGGAATAGTCAGCAGAGTAAACAAACAACCCACAGAGTGGGAGAAAACCTTCACAATATATACATCTGAAAAAAGGACTAATATCCAGAATCTACAACAAACTCAAACACATTATCAAGGAAAAAACAAACAAACCCATCAAAAAGCGGACCAATGACATGAATAAACAATTCTCAAAAGAAGATAAACAAATGGCCAACAAATATGAAAAAATGCTCAACATCACTAATGATCAGGGAGATGCAAAACCACAGTGCGACACCATCTTACTCCTGCAAGAATGGCCATCATAAAAAAATAAAAAAAAATAGATGTTGGCATGGATGCAGTGAACAGGGAACACTTCTACACTGCTGGTGGGAATGTAAACTAGTACAACCACTATGGAAAACAGTGTGGAGGTTCCTTAAAGAACTAAAAGT
This sequence comes from Symphalangus syndactylus, assembly GCF_028878055.3. Lineage (NCBI taxonomy): Eukaryota > Metazoa > Chordata > Mammalia > Primates > Hylobatidae > Symphalangus > Symphalangus syndactylus. The sequence goes on from NC_072429.2 coordinate 107,121,396, forward strand.
AGAACCTCCATTTGATCCAGCAATCCCACTGCTGGGTATCTAGCCAGAGGAAAAGAAGTAATTATATGAAAAAAGCTACTTGCACATACACGTTCATAGCAGCACAATTCACAATGGCAAAAATGTGGAAGCAGCCCAACTGCCCATGAATCAATGAGTGGAGAAAGAAACTGTGATATATATACATATATATAATTTGCTTTTGGGTTCTCGGTCATGAAATCCTTGCCTAAGCCAATGTCTAGAAGGGTTTTTCCAATGATATCTTGTAGAATTTTTATAGTTTCAGGTCTTAGGTTTAAGTCCTTGATCCACCTTGAGTTGATTTTTGTATAAGATAAGAGATGAGGATTCAGGCTCATTCTCCTACATCTCATATATATATATATCATATAGATGTATATATCATCATACATATATATATTCTCATATATATATATATATATGATGGAATACTACTCACCCATAAAAAGGAAAGAATTAATGGCATTCGCAGCAACCTGGATGAGATTGAAGACTATTATTCTGAGCAAAGTAACTCAGGAATGGAAAACCAAACATCATATGTTCTTATTCATAAGTGGGAGCTAAGCTATGAGGATGCAAAGGCTTAAGAATGACACAACAGACTTTGGGGACTCAGGGGGAAAGGGTGGGAAGAGGGTGAGGGATAAAAGACAGGGTCTCGCTCTATCACCCAAACTGGAGTGCAGTGGCCTATCACGGCTCACTGCAGCCTTGAACTCCCAGGCTGAATCCATTCTCCTGCCTCAGCCTCCCAAGTAGCTGGGACTACAGGTAGGAGTGTGCCACCACACCTAGATAATTTTAAAAAATTTTGTAGAGACAGGGTCTCACTATTTCGCCCAGACTGGTCTCAAACTCCTGGGTTCAAGCAATTCTCCTGCCTCAGCCTCCCGAAGTGCTGGGATTATAAGCATGAACCACTGTACCTGGCTAGGAGTGCCAATTATTCCTTCTGATTTGCAGAGAATCTTTGAGGTTCCATGTTTAGTAGAGCTAATAGCACATGCTGATGACTAGGCATGAAGGTAAATGTTACATGTTAAGACAAATGGCTTTTTATTTGAGGTTAACTCCAAGTAGTAAAGACAGTTTGAAAACAGACAACCCCGTCTGTCACTTGATCTTCCCTAGCTTAAGTGAGTTTCCAATTAGAATGTCACTTAGAGGGGTGTAAGGAGAAAACTTGCTTAAAACCTGAGGAAACTCTCCTATTTGCATCCTATTTATAAACATGTTCTATCATATTTACTCTAGACTCATCTATCTTTAGTTGAATAGCTAATAGTCTTCTCAAAGATATCAAGCCCAAAGCTGTCTCCTGATCTTCCCTCCAAACCTGCTCTTCTTGCAGTCCTTCCCATCTTAGTAAACAGCAACTGAATTCTGTCAGTTATTCCTTTCAAAACCTTGGAATCCACTCTTACATATTCTGCATGCAATCCAACAACAAATCTATTGGTTTCGGTTTCAAAATGTGCCACCTTCTAACTATGTCTAGATTCTGAATATATTTCTGGTTCTCACTCCTCCACTGCTACCATGCTAGTTTGATTCTCCATCATATTTTGAATTGGTTATATAACAGCCACTTATTTGGTCTTGCTGCTTCCATCCCTTTTCTCCTTATAGTCTGTTCCCTAGTGGCCAGAATAATCAGATAATTTCATTCTTCTATTCAAAATTATCCAGTGGCTTCACATCTCACTTAGAGCAAAAGCTAAGGAATACTCAATGGCTTAAAACACCTGTACAATCTGGTAACAATTGAAAATTCTGACAATATTGAGTATTGGTGAGGTCGTGGAACATTAAGAGATTCTGTTTTATTTTGATTTTAAATGTTATTTTATTTTTTAGTTTGCTGGTGAGCGTGTAATTTGTGTAGTCACTTTGGAGAACAATGTGTCAATATCTAATGAAGTTCAAAATACTACTCTGACAATAATTTTGCTTTTATATTTATACCTAAAAAATCTCTTCTCTGTATAGAAAGTGACAGACAATAATGTTTATAACAGTATTACTTACTGTTAAGTAATTACAGCAAAAAGCTGGAACAATCCATGTCTATTTACAAGACATGGATAAATAAATCTTGGTATGTTGAAATAATGATATACTACTTAGCAATAAAAATCATGGAACTGAAGCTACATTTATCAACACAGAGGGCCACACAGAAAGATTAATCAGTGTTAATGTTTTATCTCCTAAACTGGGTAGTGGGTTCAGAGGTATTCATTATATTAGTCCTTATCATCTTCCTATGTCTGAAATATATCACAATTTTTAAAGGAGGTAAATGGGAAATTTGTAGAATGTGCAAAAAGTGTAGAGGGTGCTTTAGTTCATGCTTGTGTTGCTATAAAGGAATACCTGAGACTGGGTAATTTAAAAAGAAAGATTTAATTGGCTCATGGTTTTGCAGGCTGTGCAGTAAGCATGGCACTGGCATCTGCTTGGCTTATAGAGAGGCTTCAGGGAACTTTCACTCATGGTGGAAGGAGAAGCAGGAATAGGCACATTACATGGCAAGTGAGGGAGCAAGAGAGAGACAGAGAGGAGAGATCCCAGACTATTTTAAACAGCTTGATCTCCTGTGAACTAACTGAGTGAGAACTCACTCATCACATCACCAAGGGGATAGTGCTAAACCATTAATGAGGAATCTGCCCCCATGATCCAATTACCTCTCGCTTGGCCCCACCTCCAACACTGGGAATATTTCAACATGGACAAACATCCCAACCATATCAGAGAGAGCTTGTTAGAGGAGAGGAATGAATGGACACAGGGATTGACATATAGAGTAGTGCCTTGGAATTGAGGAACTTAATTTTCATACCTTTCCTCATCATTCCACTGCATTTGGTGGTGTGTGTGTGTGTGTGTGTGTGCGTGTGTGTGTGTGTGTACAGGTTTTCATCTTCACAATAGCCTCTTGTTTATTCTTCCTCCCCAGAGTCTTGCTCCCATCAATTCATTTTTGGTAGCCATGAGTAGTTTGTGTAAACTCAAATCTGATCATGTCAGTCGCACTGCTTGGAAACCTTAAAAAATTCTGCTAGAGTAGTGGTTCTCCTAGCATGCAGCTGGAGATCTGAGAATGCGCAGACTGCCTCCTTAAGTGGGTCCCTGACCCCCTGAGCAGCCTAACTGGGAGGCACTCCCCAGTAGGGACAGACTGACACCTCACTTGGCCAGGTACTCCTCTGAGACAAAACTTCCAGAGGAAAAATCAGACAGCTGAATTTGCAGTCCACGAAAATCTGCTGTTTGGCAGTCACCGCTGCTGACACCCAGCCAAACAGGGTCTGGAGTGGACCTCTAGCAAACTCCAACAGACCCGCAGCTGAGGGTCCTGTCTGGTGGAAGGAAAACTAACAAACAGAAAGGACACCCACACCAAAAACCCATCTGTACATCACCATCATCAAAGACCAAAAGTAGATAAAACCACAAAGATGGGGAAAAAACAGAGCAGAAAAACTGGAAATTCTAAAAAGCAGAGCACCTCTCCTCCTCCAAAGGAACGCAGTTCCTCACCAGCAACGGAACAAAGCTGGATGGAGAATGACTTTGATGAGTTGAGAGAAGAAGGCTTCAGATGACCAAGCTACTCTGAGCTACGGGAGGAAATTCAAACCAATGGCAAAGAAGTTAAAAACTTTGAAAAAAAAAATAGATTAATGTATAACTAAGATAACCAATACAGGGAAGGGCTTAAAGGAGCTGATGGAGCTGAAAGCCAAGTTTCGAGAACTATGTGAAGATTGCAGAAGCCTCGGTAGCCGATGCGATCAACTGGAAGAAAGGGTATCAGCGATGGAAGATGAAATGAATGAAATGAAGTGAGAAGAGAAGTTTAGAGACAAAAAAAAAAAAAGAAACGAACAAAGACTCCAAGAAATATGGGACTATGTGAAAAGACCAAAACTACGTCTAATTGGTGTACCTGAAAGTGATAGGGAGAATGGAACCAAGTTGGAAAACACTCTGCAAGATATTATCCAGGAGAACTTCTCCAATCTAGCAAGGCAGGCCAACATTCAGATTCAGGAAATACAGAGAATGCCACAAAGATACTCCTCGAGAAGAGCAACTCCAAGACACATAATTGTCAGATTCACCAAAGTTGCAATGAAGGAAAAAATGTTAAGGGCGGCCAGAGAGAAAGGTCGGGTTACCCACAAAGGGAAGCCCATCAGACTAACAGCTGATCTCTCAACAGAAACTCTACAAGCCAGAAGAGAGTGGGGGCTGATATTCAAAATTCTTAAAGAAAAGAATTTTCAACCCAGAATCTCATATCCAGCCAAACGAAGCTTCGTAAGTGAAGGAGAAATAAAATACTTTACAGACAAGCAAATGCTGAGTGATTTTGTCACCGCCAGGCCTGCCCTAAAAGAACTCCTGAGGGAAGCACTAAATATGGAAAGGAACAACTGGTACCAGCCACTGCAAAAACATGCCAAATTATAAAGACCATCGAGGCTAGGAAGAAACTGCATCAACTAACGAGCAACATAACCAACTAACACCATAATGACAGGATCAAATTCACACATAACAATATTAACTTTAAATGTAAATGGGCTAAATGCTCCAATTAAAAGACACAGACTGGCAAATTGGATAAGGAGTCAAGACCCATCAGTGTGTTGTATTCAGGAAACCCATCTCACGTGCAGAGACACACATAGACTCAAAATAAAGGGATGGAGGAAGATCTCTCAAGCAAATAGAAAACAAAAAAAGGCAGGGGTTGCAATCCTAGTCTCTGATAAAATAGACTTTAAACCAACAAAGATCAAAAGAGACAAAGAAGGCCATTACATAATGGTAAAGGGATCAATTCAACAAGAAGAGCTAACTATCCTAAATATATATGCACCCAACACAGGAGCACCCAGACTCATAAAGCAAGTCCTGAGTGACCTACAAAGAGACTTAAACTCCCACACAATAATAATGGGAGATTTTAACACCCCACTGTCAACATTAGACAGATCAACGAGACAGAAAGTTAACAAGGATACCCAGGAATTGAACTCAGCTCTGCACCAAGTGGACCTAATAGACATCTACAGAACTCTCCACCCCAAATCAACAGAATATACATTTTTTTCAGCACCACACCACACCTATTCCAAAATTGACCACATAGTTGGAAATAAAGCTCTCCTCAGCAAATGTAAAAGAACAGAAATTATAACAAACTGTCTCTCAGACCACAGTGCAATCAAACTAGAACTCAGGATCAAGAAACTCACTCAAAACCGTTCAACTACACGGAAACTGAACAACTTGCTCCTGAATGACTACTGGGTACATAACGAAATGAAGGCAGAAATAAAGATGTTCTTTGAAACCAACGAGAGCAAAGACACAACATACCAGAATCTCTGGGATACATTCAAAACAGTGTATAGAGGGAAATTTATAGCACTAACTGCCCACAAGAGAAAGCAGGAAAGATCCAAAATTGACACCCTAACATCACAATTAAAAGAACTAGAGAAGCAAGAGCAAACACATTCAAAAGCTAGCAGAAGGCAAGAAATAACTAAAATCAGAGCAGAACTGAAGGAAATAGAGACACAAAAAAACCTTCAAAAAATTAATGAATCCAGGAGCTGGTTGTTTGAAAAGATGAACAAAACTGAAAGACCGCTAGCAAGACTAATAAAGAAGAAAAGAGAGAAGAATCAAATAGATGCAATAAAAAATGAAAAAGGGGATATCACCACTGATCCCACAGAAATACAATCTATCATCAGACAATACTACAAACACCTCTATGCAAATAAACTAGAAAATCTAGAAGAAACGGATAAATTCCTCGACAAATACACCCTCCCAAGACTAAACCAGGAAGAAGTTGAATCTCTGAATAGACCAATAACAGGTTCTGAAATTGTGGCAATAATCAATAGCTTACCAACCAAAAAGAGTCCAGGACCTGATGGATTCACAGCTGAATTCTACCAGAGGTACAAGGAGGAACTGGTACCATTCCTTCTGAAACTATTCCAATGGATAGAAAAAGAGGGAATCCTCCCTAACACATTTTATGAGGCCAGCATCATCCTGATACCAAAGCCCGGCAGAGACATAACCAAAAAAGAGAATTTCAGACCAATATCCTTGATGAACATTGATGCAAAAATCCTCAATAAAATACTGGGAAACTGAATCCAGCAGCACATCAAAAAGCTTATCCACCATGATCAAGTGGGCTTCATCCCTGGGATGCAAGGCTGGTTCAACGTATGCAAATCAATAAATGTAATCCAGCATATAAACAGAACCAAAGACAAAAACCACATGATTATCTCAATAGATGCAGAAAAGGCCTTTGACAAAATTCAACAACCTTCATGCTAAAAAGTCTCAATAAATTAGGTACTGATGGGACATATCTCAAAATCATAAGAGCTATCTATGACAAACCTACAGCCAATATCATACTGAATGGGCAAAAACTGGAAGCATTCACTTTGAAAACTGGCACAAGACAGGGATGCCCTCTCTCACCACTCCTATTCAACATAGTGCTGGAAGTTCTCGCCAGGGCAATCAGGCAGGAGAAGGAAATAAAGGGTATTCAATTAGGAAAAGAGGAAGTCAAATTGTCCCTGTTTGCAGATGACATGATTGTATATCTAGAAAACCCCATTGTCTCAGCCCAAAATCTCCTTAAGCTGATAAGCAACTTCAGCAAAGTCTCTGGATACAAAATCAATGTATAAAAATCACAAGCATTCTTGTACACCAATCACAGACAAACAGAGAGCCAAATCATGAGTGAATTCCCATTCACCATTGCTTCAAAGAGAATAAAATACCTAGGAATCCAACTTACAAGGGATGTGAAGGACCTCTTCAAGGAGAACTACAAACCACTACTCAATGAAATAAAAGAGGATACAAACAAATGGAAGAACATTCCATGCTCATGGGTTGGAAGAATCAATATCGTGAAAATGGCCATACTGCCCAAGGTAATTTATAGATTCAATGCCATCCCCATCAAGCTACCAATGACTTTCTTCACAGAATTGGAAAAAACTACTTTAAAGTTCATATGGAACCAAAAAAGAGCCCGCATCGCCAAGTCAATCCTAAGCCAAAAGAACAAAGCTGGAGGCATCACGCTACCTGACTTCAAACTATACTACAAGGCTACAGTAACCAAAACAGCATGGTACTGGTACCACAACAGAGACATAGATCAATGGATCAGAACAGAGCCCTCAGAAATAATGCCGCATATCTACAACTATCTGATCTTTGACAAACCTGACAAAAACAGGCAATGGGAAAAGGATTCCCTATTTAATAAATGGTGCTGGGAAAACTGGCTAGCCATATGTAGAAAGCTGAAACTGGATCCCTTCCTTATACCTTATACAAAAATTAATTCAAGATGGATTAAAGACTTACATGTTAGATCTAAAACCATAAAAACCCTAGAAGAAAACTTAGGCAATACCATTCAGGACATAGGCATGGGCGAGGACTTCATGTCTGAAACACCAAAAGCAATGGCAACAAAAGCCAAAATTGACAAATGGGATCTAATTAACTAAAGAGCTTCTGCACAGCAAAAGAAACTACCATCAGAGTGAACAGGCAACCTACAAAATGGGAGAAATTTTTTGCAACCTACTCATCTGACAAAGGGCTAATATCCAGAATCTACAATGAACTCCAACAAATTTACAAGAAAAAACCAAACAACCCCATCAAAAAGTGGGCGATGGACATGAACAGACACTTCTCTAAAGAAGACATTTATGCAGCCAAAAAACACGTAAAAAAATGCTCATCATCACTGGCCATCAGAGAAATGCTAATCAAAACCACAATGAGATATCATCTCACACCAGTTAGAATGGCCATCATTAAAAAGTCAGGAAACAACAGGTGCTGGAGAGGATGTGAAGAAATAGGAACACTTCTACACTGTTGGTGGGACTGTAAACTAGTTCAACCACTGTGGAAGTCAGTGTGGCGATTCCTCAGGGATCTAGAACTAGAAATACCATTTGACCCAGCCATCCCATTACTGGGTATATACCCAAAGGACTATAAATCATGCTGCTATAAAGACACATGCACACGTATGTTTATTGCGGCACTATTCACAATAGCAAAGACTTGGAACCAATCCAAATGTCCAACAATGATAGACTGGATTAAGAAAATGTGGCACATATACACCATGGAATACTATGCAGCCATAAAAAATGATGAGTTCATGTCCTTTGTAGGGACATGGATGAAACTGGAAACCATCATTCTCAGTAAACTATCACAAAGACAAAAAACCAAACACCGCATGTTCTCACTCATAGTTGGGAATTGAACAATGAGAACACATGGACACAGGAAGGGGAACATCACACTCTGGGGACTGTTGTGGGGTTGGGGAAGGGGGGAGGGATAGCATTAGGAGATATACCTAATGCTAAATGACGAATTAATGGGTGCAACACACCAACATAGCACATGGATACATATGTAACAAACCTGCACGTTGTGCACATGTACCCTAAAACTTAAAGTATAATAATAAAAAAAAAACTCTTCTTTGCTTATACTGAATATAAACAGATTTATTAACATGCTACAAAGGGTCCCCTTTAATGTGGACTCAAGCATATTTACCAATATCTGATCCCAAGTATCTCCGTCCACAGTTGTGTATTCTTGCTCATGTCCCTCCTTCTGATCATGATCATCCTTTCCTTACACCTGGTAAACACCAACATGAGACATTATGTGACTTCTAGTTTCTCTAGGGGTAGCAAGTCCTTCCTTTCTCTGTATTTCTATAGAATTTTACACATACATCTTTTATAGCAGTCATATTGTGTAGCATTTTTATTAGGTAGTAGTTATATTTCTGTCTCCTCAATATGGGCTACTAAAAGTCACAGATAGTGTTTTTTTGTTGTTTCATTTTATTTCTTTCTTTGTTTTAAAATCTTTACACAGTTCCTGGCAAGATATTTAACACATAGAGGGTGCTAAGTAATTGTAGAATTAAGGAAAGAATGAGTGGAGGATTTCTTTTTCGTTTTTTTTTTATTGTTGTTATTTTGAGACATGATCTCACTCTGTTGTCCAGGTTGCAGTGCAGTGGCAAAATCATGGTACACTGCAGACTTGACCTCCCAAGGCTGAGGTGATCCTCCTGCCTCAGCCTCCTGAGTAGTTGGGACTAGAGGCACACACCACCATGCCTATCTAATTTTTGGGATCTAACTAATTTTTGTAGAATTGGAGGTCTCCACAAATGATAGAAAAATAGGAAAATGTTGCCCAGGCAGGTCTCAATCCCCTAGGCTCAAGTGATCTGCCCACCTCGGCCTCCCAAAGTGCTGAGATTATAGGCATGAGCCACCATGCCCAGCCTTCTTTTTCATTTAAATAATTTTGATTTTTAATTTAGATCTCCCTTCAAGAAAGACAGAATGAAGGTCTTATTCAGCAAAGTTGTAGGTGATAAGAACAGAATGGCGAGTGAGTTATAAACCCAGTTTCAAGTTCTTAGTCATCCAGTTGCCTTTTCCCATTAATTAAAAATGCTATTTAGGCTTACATGTACTTTCAACACTTACTGACTAGTTGCAAGAAAGATAGAAAGATTCATTATTTTGTTTGTGTTAGCTAAGAGTAGTCAAGAGTTGAACTGTTTCCCTGGCTAGGGTAATTCAAAGCTGCTACACTCATGAGATACCAGAATATTTAAATTTATTTTTGAAAGTCTGAATTGATAGAACATTAGCTTTTTTTCTGAGAAGATATATAAGAAGTTGTGGCTGTCTCCCTTACTCTCCAGATTTGAACTGATGAGACCTTGAAACATATGATATCATGACAGGGCCACACCACAATGAATGGGGAGTATATTGGGATGATAACACCTGTGCAGGAAAGTCTGCTTTCTTTAGTTTTTAAATTTTTGCACATCAACTTATTTCACAATTTGGAGAAAACAAGTTACTGCTTCTCCATTGGTTCTCAGGACAATTGAATGTGGTAATTTGCATTTCTGAAAATATGTCAGTTTGGACATATACTTCAAACTGAACAAACTCCACATTTTAAAAATCACTAGCTATTATTCAAGTTCCAACTGCCAAATAGCTTGAATATTAAGAACTGGTTTTAAAAAGCCAAATCCACAAAGTACTCCAGGAATCGTAAATCATTCTTCAATTGTCAACCACCAACACTTCAATTTAGAAAAGAATCAAGAGACTTTCCAGTTATTCAAGTCTAAATGTCTTAACTCACTTTCAGACTGAGGACAAAACACCCTAAAGAAATGAAAAATGTAACAACACTCGCTCTTTTTTTCCTTTGGAAAGCTTTTTATAGATTCTTTAACAGACAGGTATTATAAAACTGAGTTACTAGTCATTACTGATAGAGGTGAGAGGGAAACTGATGATCTGAACAGAGCTGAAGGAAAGTTGTCTAAGTAATCAAAATTCCAGACTTCCATTTAGACCCCTGAATCATTTCCCAAATTGTTTTGAGGTGGTTAAGTCCATCTTCTGCATTATTTCTCAAATGCATTATGATATTGTTACTGTGTGTGTTTTCATTTTTTTGTTACTGGTTTTATAATTTACCCTAATTGAATGAAAAATGAGGGCATGAAGTAAAGCATGGGAGTTCTCGATTCTTTTCTCCTTTAACCCCACACATTAAATAAAGACTTGCCTCATGCTGATTTTTGTAGCATTTGGTAGGAGGCCCCTATCCAGCAATCATTCTTCGTGACTTCCAGACAACTGCCAGCCATATTCTTGCTTAGGAGAAATGGAGTTTAGAAAACTGCAAATCAAGACATTCTGCTATATAACCTTTTAGTTCTGTGTGACAAAGTCCCAGCCCAGAGCAAAAATTCACCAAGTCAGTAATCATTAAGCATCTAGCATGATTTTGATTATTTTAAAAATATTTTCTTTTATCTTTTTCAAATATATCATTTGAATGGGGTGGGAGTTATGTGATATTGCTATAATTACCAGCTTCACAAATAACCAATTTTAACTCCCTGTGTAAAGTACAGAATACTAAATTTGTGTTGTAATTTGTGATAAATTTTAACATTCCTATTTGGAAGATTAATGTATAATATTAGGACTTTTATTTAATAATTTCAAACTAATACTGGTTGCTTTTAGACAAATGATACTGAGGAATTGGGAAGGACAAGAGAAATACCAATTCTTTCCTATAAACACATTTGTACTGTTGGAGTTCCTTGCCACACAGAGGCAATGCTCATTAACATTTGTTGTTTTATTAAAAATTTTATTTCAAACTATATTAGAGATACTAATTGCAGAGCACTTGCTCTTCCAACAAAGGTAGAAAGAATTAAATGGCTTGTCTAAAGGTTCCAGATGTGTTAGATATGTGAGTTGGGAAGAGAATAAAAAATCAATATTCCAGTGTTTTCCAATCCATGGACTTCTCTACCACAATGCATTTAGATTTGGTCACAAATAAATTTTTATTTCCAATACCTATTTCAGGGTTTTCTTTATATTTTATTCCTAAATAGCTAACCAATGTTTATTTTATTTGAAGCATATGTTAACCACTCTTGATTATGTTTTTTCCAAAAATGATTTTCCCTAGTGACAACTGAAACTCAAGTGATGATTACAACAAAAGAGATTTTAAGAGTTCTTCCAGAACCAGGGTCATTGGTGACATTTCCGTAAATCACACACAAACTCAACAGAGACCATCTTACAGAGAAGCCTCATTCTAATAAGCATAATATACAGAGGTTAAAATAGCCCTGTTGTATTTATCTTTCACTGTGCAGCTTACCAAAACCAAATTTCTGTCATCAACAATTATTAATCATCCATATACCCCACAGAGAATTTTAATAACGCATATTATGAACCTGGGGGTGGTGGTGGTATGAGAAAGACACAAATGTGATCCAAATTTATAAAAGGAGATGGCGGTCCCTGTTACTTCACCACATCTGTTTGCCACATGTTCATAAATCACATCAATGTTTTGAACATTTCTCCTAGCACCTTCCTGTCACTTCAGTTTTATAGTTCATAATTCTACCCCTCATCCTCACAAAAAGAAAAGAGGAGAAAAGTTTCTCATTATTATATTTCAGGCTTGAGAGTGACATTTGACCAAGTATTAAGTCAACCAACTGCAGGTAAGGGCTAGTGCCAAAGGACCCTCCAATTTCTTGAGATTTGGTCACAGCAAGCAAAAGTGGTAGTGAAACTTCCGGTTTATTCTAAAGTAACAGTGTAATAATGTGAAGACACCAATGACCACCACTGCCAGACGAAAAGAAAGCTGCATTTTGAGTCTGAATCCACAAAATAGAATTGCCAAAAAGAAAGCTGCTAACTTAGAAAAAGATATTTTTCCTGGCAAATGGGATCCTCTGATACTCCATGCACGCTACTCTGTTTATTTTCATTTTCCAGTGGTGCTAACGCATGTCTACATGTAGTGCAGTGCCTGTTCTCCAGGAATTTGCTATCTGTGACAACTGTGACATGTAAAGACAGAGCAACAAGATTCAAGGCTGCATTTTTTTGGACAGTTTATGTGACCCATTGGTTTATTTAATGGAAACAAAATTAAGCAAACTGAGAATACAAAGAAAGTCAAATTAGCTAGGTGGTATCGTATAGATCAAAACTGAAATTTTTGGTCAACATGGTTGGTTAACTTCCCCAACCACTTGCCCCAAACACTGCGCTGCTGAATAGATATAACAACCCTGAAAACAGGCATATACATATCTCAGTTTGAAACAGAAAAAGAAAACTACATGGTACCAGAAATGAAGAAAGTCAATCCAAAACTTGAGCAGTGAATGGGAGTTAATGCCAAATGGCCCATAAAGTTACTGAGCCTGGATATTCTCCTAAATTACTGAGGTTTTAACCTAAGAGTAGAGAGTTGAGAAGTAAGGCAGAAGTAAGGCAGAAGTTGAGTTTGCAGGCCTGGTGGCATGGGAAGCTACAATTGCAATCTCAACTTAAAACTGAGAGCCTAGAAGGGACTATAAAAGTTCTTTCCACTGGAGATTTAGGGAGAAAAATGGGCTGCCTGTCCTAAGTCATTGTCGAAAACTAATAATCTTGGAAAAATCTAAACCAATACTATGTGAATATTGGGTTGAATTAACATATCAAGCTTGATTTTAAAAAATCTGAAGTCAAGAAATTATTGTAAAAACTAGTTGAGAAACCACTGGACCCGGCAGAGGTAAACATAAACCACCAGAGTGATAACTTCACAATCCTGAACCATGACACATCCTTGGAAAGCAATTTCCTCTGAAGATAGGTTTAAAGTCTGAAATTTGAAACACCCAAGAAAACAGACCTTGTTAGAGCCAGGAGTCTCTTTTTAAATTATATATATTATTAATATTATTTGTATATATATTAATAAATGGAGGTGGGGTCTCACTATGTTGACCAGGCTGATCTCAAACTCCTGGGCTCAAGTGATCCTCCCACCACAGTCTCCCAAAGTGCTGGGATTACAGACATGAGCCACTGTACCTGTCCAGAGCCAAGAGTCTCAACAAATGAGAATTTATATGCTAAAACCAATAGATCACAGGACAATGTGAAAACAAATTTGCTTGAAATGTTAAAATATATAAATAAGGACGAAATAAAAATCATAAGGATAACATCTAAAAGAGAAGCAGCAGTTTTGAAAAAGAATAAAATGAAAATCTTAGAAATGAAAGCTATAATAATTGATCAAAAAGCTCAATATATAAACTTTATCCAGTGTATTAAATACAAATAAAGAGGAAGAAATTAGTAAATGTGAAAATAGATCTGAGAAATTAACCTTATATGCAAAATAGATGTATAGATGGATAGAGGATAGATATGTAGATATATAGATATGTATATGGTGCAGTAAGATGGTACCTAACATACTGTATGCATGTTATTCCTGAATTTATTAATTATAAGCTCATTGGTAAATAAATAAATTACATTAAAAAAGGAGAAACATTGAGGATGGAATGAAAATCTCCAACATATGTTTAATAACTCTAATACATATTCTCTCTAGAATGAGAAATTAGGAGAGAAACAATATTCCAAAAATGAAAAATAAAACATGAATCTTCATACTCAATGAGCAGATAGTCTTTAGTAATTTTCTGAAAAATCTACACCTAGACTTACCATAGTTAAGCTTTAGATTATCAAAGATGAATTTTAAAAATTTGTAGAAGAAACCAGAGAAAGTATAGTCCACCTACTAGGGAATGATGGTAGACTTGACATCAGCAAAAGATGCCGGAAGGAATGGAATTTTTATATTGCTGAGGAAAAATAACTGTCTGCTCAACTAAACTAAATGAACATTCAAGAGTAAGGGTAATTTTTTTTTTTAATTCAGATGTACAAAGACTGAGAAAAGTTATATTTACAGATCCTTACTACAACATTACAAAAATATAATTTATAATCTGTCATGGGATTACAGGAAAAACAAATAAACAAATAAAATTTAAAAATATAATTCAGTTATGTAGCAGGAAAGAGTGCAGTAAAAGAAGCAATAATGAACAAACAAAAGACCAAAAAGTACAATGATAGATTTAGGTTTAAATGCGTGTGTGGACTAAAATAAACTAAAAAATAACACAGATGATGGGATGTGAGAAAACATTTTAAGATCCTTGTTTTATTTCAAGAGAAGAATAGAATTATTGATTTACCTCAAAACTTATTAGGTTATGTATATATTTTTATTAACAGTAACTACTAAAAGAATGTAAATAGAATGTCTAACTCACAAACTTACAAAAAGATATTTTTTAAAAGTGACGTAAAGATGTAAATAAACTCAACCATTACAAGAGATACAGTAATCTCTAACCTGTCTGGGTTTTTTTCATTGATTTTTATAGCTTACCAAACATATTAGTAAAAGTAAGATATTACATGCATTTTCAGGAATTATGATGAAGATGAAGCTAGAAGAACTGTACATAGGGTATTTTGAATATTGAATGAGGAAGACAGAGCAAGATGGCAGAATAGAAGTCTATACCCATTAATTCTCCCCAACAGGAACACCAAATTTTAACAACCGCCTGCACACAGAAAAGTGCTATCACAAGAACCAAAAACCAGGTGAGCAATCACAGTACCTAGTTTTAGCTTCATGTCTCTAAAAGAGGCATTGAAGGGATCCAGAGAGACAGTCTTGAATTGCTGATGCTGCCCCCCTACCCCATTCCCCCGCAGTAGGGTGTGGAGACTGGGGGACTGTGCACCTTGGTAAGGGAGAGTGCAGCGAATGGAAGGCTTTACACTGAACTCAGTGCTACCCTGTCATAGTGGAGACCAAAACCATGCTGGGCTCAGCCAGTGCCTGTGTATGGAGGAAGCATTTGGAAGACTCAGCCAGAGGGGAATCAGCCATCCCAGCAAGTTGGAACTTTGTCTGCAAGCCTCACCCGATAGGCCAAAGTGCTCTGGGGTCCTAGGTAAACTTGAAAGACAGTCTAGGACACAAGGACTGCAATTCCTAGGCAAGTCTTAGTGTTAGGCTAGGCTCAGGGCCAGAGGACCAGGGCAGCATGTGTCCTAGGGAGTTACCAGCTAGGGTGGCTAAGAGAGCACTTGTGCCATCCCTCCCCCAACCTCAGGCAGTGCAGCCCACAACAAAAGGTGACTCCTTCCTTCTGCTTAAGGAGAGGAGAGCAAAAATAAAGAGGGCTTTGTCCTGCACCTTGGATGCCAGCTCAGCCACAGTAGGGTAGGGCACCAGGCAGAATCATGAGGCCCACATTCCAGGCCCTAACTTCCAGATGACATTTCTAGACACGTCCTGGGCCAGAGGTTACCTGTTGCCTTGAAAGGGTGGACCGAGTCCTGGCAGGATTCATCACCTGCTGACTAAAGAGCCCTCAGACCCTGAATAACCAGCAGTGATACCAAGGTAGTACACTGTGTTCCTTGGGCTCTGAGATGTGCTGACTTCAGGCATGACTCAGCAAACTTCCAGTTGTGGTGGCTATGGTGAAAGACTCCTCTGAGAAAAGCAGAGAAAAGTAAGGGGGACTTTGTCTTGCACCTTAGGTACCAGCTCGGCCAGAGTAGGGTAGAGCAACAAGCAGCCTCTTGGGGTCCCGAGAGCATTTCTGGATCTTGGAGAGCATTTCTGGATCTGCCCTGGGCCGAAAGGAGTCCACTGCCCTGAAGCCTGAGTCTCAGGCCTGGCAGCATTCGCCATAAGCTGACTGAAGAGCCTTTGGGTTTTGAGTAAACATTGGCAGTGGCCTTGCAAAAACCCCTTCTGGGCTGTTGGTGGTGGTGGCCAGAGGGAGAGGCTCCTTTGCCTATGGAAAGGGGAGGGAAGAGCAGGAAGAACTTTGTTATGTGGTTTGAGTGCCCGTTTAGCTGCAGCAAAACAGAACATCAAGCACATTTCTAAGGTTTTTGACTCCAATTCCGGCTCCCAGGAAGCATCTCTGGACTTGCTGAGGTCCTGGGGAGCTCATCACCCTGAAGGCAAGGACACAAACCTGGCTGGCTCTGCCACATGCTGATCATAGTGTTCCAGGGCCTTAAGTAAACATAGGCAGTAGCCAGGTAGTTGTTACAGCATGCCTTGGGTGAGACCCAGGGCTGTGCTGGCTTAGGGTCTGACCCAGTACAGTCCCAGTGGTGGTGGCCACAGGGGTGCTTGCATCACCACATCCCCAGTTCCAGGTGGCTCAGCAAAGACAGAGAGATTCCATTTGTTTGGGAGAAAGTAAGGGAAAAGAACAAGAGTTTCTGCCTGATAATCCAGAGAATTCTTCCGGATCTTATCCAAGGCCACCAAGGTGGCACCTCTATGAGTCTGCAAAAACCACAGCGTTATTGGGCTGGGTATATACTCAAAAGAAAGGAAATCGCCAGGCGCGGTGGCTCATGCCTGTAATACCAGCACTTTGGGAGGATGAGGTGGGTGGATCACAAGGTCAGGATTTCAAGACCAGCCTGGCCAAGATGGTGAAACCCCGTCTGTACTAAAAATACAAAAATTAGCTGAGCATGGTGGCGGGCACCAGTAATCCCAGCTACTTGGGAGGCTGAGGCAGAAAACTGCTTGAACCCAGGAGGCAGAGGTTTCAGTGAGCCGAGATCGCACCACTGCACTCCAGCCTGGGCGACAGAGTAAGAGTCTGTCTCAAAAAAAATAATAAATGAAAAGAAAAGAAAGGAAATCAGTATATCCAACAGATATTGGCACTCCTATATTGGTTGCAGCACTGTTCACAATAGCCAAGATTTGGAATCAACCTAAGTGTCCATCAATAGATAAATGGATAAAGAAAATGTGGTACATATACACAATGGAGTACTATTTAGCCATAAAAAGAATGAGATCTTGTCATTTTCAACAACCTGGATGGAACTGGAAGTCATTTTTTTAAGTGAAATAAGCCAGGCACAGAAAGACAAACATTGCATGTTCTCACTTACTTGTGGGATCTAAAAATCAGAACAATTGAACTTATGGAGATAGAGTAGAAGGCTGGTTACCAGAGACTGGGAAGGGTAGTGAGTGAGGGAGGGGGCAGGTGGGGATGGTTAATGGGTACAAAGAGAAAGAAAGAATAAGACCTAGTATGTGATCGCACAATAGGGTGACTATAGACATAATAATTTAATTGTGCATTTAAAAATAACTAAAAGAGTATAATTGGATTATTTGAACACAAATGATAAACACTTGAGATGATTGATACTTCATTATCCATGATGTGATTATTATGCACTTCATGCCTGATTCACAATATCTTACATTCCCCCTAAATATATACACCTACTATGTATCCACAAAAATTAGAGATTATAATTTTTTAAAATTTAAATGAGATAATACATTTAGAACAAGATGATCACACAGAAGGAACAAAGTGAAATAGCTCAATAAATGATACCTATTATTTATTGTCATTGTCATCATATTTAAGTGTTAAATTTAAAATTTCAGAGTTAACCAGAAGAATCCTGCACCTTCCTTGATATTAATGTCTAATGTGATTACAAATGAGCATTCTAAACTAAGAGGCAATTTGGCAATCTGAAGGAGGAAGCAGAAGGACATAACAACCAAACATTTCTGATGTTTATCATACAGAAACAATAATAACAAACAGTTCAGTGAGAGAAAAGGATAAACAAAAGCCTCACAATTAAATTTAAAGGGATTGCATAGATTCATTTGAAAATTGGTACAGCTTTAAAAATGGTGAGAGGAAATTCAGCTTTGAGATAATGCTAGAAAACATTTAATATTTTCTACATTGAAAAGTGCTCTCTATTCTTAGAGATCTTACAGAACCTATTTCATTTTCATACAATTTTCCACATTCTACTGTGTTTAATAATTTTTTGAGTACTTGTATTTTTTTTTTTTATTATACTTTAGGGTTTTAGGGTACATGTGCACAATGTGCAGGTTTGTTACATATGTATCCATGTGCCATGTTGATTTCCTGCACCCATTAACTCGTCATTTAGCATTAGGTATATCTCCTAATGCTGTCCCTCCCCGCTCCCCCCACCCCACAACAGTCCCCAGAGTGTGATGTTCCCCTTCCTGTGTCCATGAGTTCTCATTGTTCAATTCCCACCTATGAGTGAGAACATGCGGTGTTTGGTTTTTTTGTCCTTGCGATAGTTTACTGAGAATGATGTTTTCCAGTTTCATCCATGTCCCTACAAAGGACACGAACTCATCATTTTTTATGGCTGCATAGTATTCCATGGTGTATATGTGCCACATTTTCTTAATCCAGTCTATCGTTGTTGGACATCTGGGTTGGTTCCAACTCTTTGCTATTGTGAATAGTGCCACAATAAACATACGTGTGCATGTGTCTTTATAGCAGCATGATTTATAGTCCTTTGGGTATATACCCAGTAATGGGATGGCTGGGTCAAATGGTATTTCTAGTTCAAGATCCCTGAGGAATCGCCACACTGACTTCCACAATGGTTGAACTAGTTTACAGTCCCACCAACAGTGTAAAAGTGTTCCTATTTCTCCACATCCTCTCCAGCACCTGTTGTTTCCTGATTTTTTAATGATGGCCATTCTAACTGGTGTGAGATGGTATCTGACTGTGGTTTTCATTTGCATTTCTCTGATGGCCAGTGATGATGAGCATTTCTTCATGTGTTTTTTGGCTGCATAAATGTCTTCTTTTGTGAAGTGTCTGTTCATGTCCTCTGCCCACTTTTTGATGGGGTTCTTTGTTTTTTTCTTGTTAATTTGTTTGAGTTCATTGTAGATTCTGGATATTAGCCCTTTGTCAGATGAGTAGGTTGCAAAAATTTTCTCCCATTCTGTAGGTTGCCTGTTCACTCTGATGATAGTTTCTTTTGCTGTGCAGAAGCTCTTTAGTTTAATTAGATCCCATTTGTCGATTTTGGCTTTTGTTGCCATTGCTTTTGGTGTTTTAGACATGAAGTCCTTGCCCACGCCTATGTCCTGAATGGTATTGCCTAGGTTTTCTTGTAGGATTCTAATGGTTTTAGGTCTAACATATAAGGGTCTTTAATCCATCTTGAATTAATTTTTGTATAAGGTGTAAGGAAGTGATCCAGTTGCAGCTTTCTACATATGGCTAGCCAGTTTTCCCAGCACCATTTATTAAATAGGGAATCCTTTCCCCATTTCTTGTTTTTGTCAGGTTTGTCAAAGATCAGATAGTTGTAGCTATGCGGCATCATTTCTGAGGACTCTGTTCTGTTCCATTGATCTATGTCTCTGTTGTGGTACCAGTACCATGCTGTTTTGGTTACTGTAGTCTTGTAGTATAGTTTAAAGTCAGGTAGCGTGATGCCTCCAGCTTTGTTCTTTTGGCTTAGGATTGACTTGGCGATGCGGGCTCTTTTTTGGTTCCATATTAACTTTAAAGTAGTTTTTTCCAATTCTGTGAAGAAAGTCATTGGTAGCTTGATGGGGATGGCATTGAATCTATAAATTACCTTGGGCAGTATGGCCATTTTCACGATATTGATTCTTCCAACCCATGAGCATGGAATGTTCTTCCATTTGTTTGTATCCTCTTTTATTTCATTGAGTAGTGGTTTGTAGTTCTCCTTGAAGAGGTCCTTCACATCCCTTGTAAGTTGGATTCCTAGGTATTTTATTCTCTTTGAAGCAATGGTGAATGGGAGTTCACTCATGATTTGGCTCTCTGTTTGTCTGTTATTGGTGTACAAGAATGCTTGTGATTTTTGTACATTGATTTTGTATCCTGAGACTTTGCTGAAGTTGCTAATCAGCTCAAGGAGATTTTGGGCTGAGACAATGGGGTTTTCTAGATATACAATCATGTCATCTGCAAACAGGGACAATTTGACTTCCTCTTTTCCTAATTGAATACCCTTTATTTACTTCTCCTGCCTGATTGCTCTGGCCAGAACTTCCAGCACTATGTTGAATAGGAGTGGTGAGAGAGGGCATCCCTGTCTTGTGCCAGTTTTCAAAGGGAATGCTTCCAGTTTTTGCCCATTCAGTATGATATTGGCTGTAGGTTTGTTGTAGATAGCTCTTATTATTTTGAGATACGTCCCATCAATACCTAACTTATTGAGAGTTTTTAGCATGAAGGGTTGTTGAATTTTGTCAAAGGCCTTTTCTGCATCTATTGAGATAATCATGTGGTTTTTGTCTTTGGTTCTGTTTATATGCTGGATTACATTTATTGATTTGCGTATGTTGAACCAGCCTTGCATCCCAGGGATGAAGCCCACTTGATCATGGTGGATAAGCTTTTTGATGTGCTGCTGGATTCAGTTTCCCAGTATTTTATTGAGGATTTTTGCATCAATGTTCATCAAGGATATTGGTCTGAAATTCTCTTTTTTGGTTATGTCTCTGCCAGGTTTTGGTATCAGGACGATGCTGGCTTCATAAAATGTGTTAGGGAGGATTCCCTCTTTTTCTATCGATTGGAATAGTTTCAGAAGGAATGGTACCTTTTCCTCCTTGTACCTCTGGTAGAATTCAGCTGTGAATCCATCAGGTCCTGGACTCTTTTTGGGTGGTAAGCTATTGATTATTGCCACAATTTCAGAACCTGTTATTGGTCTATTCAGAGATTCAACTTCTTCCTGGTTTAGTCTTGGGAGGGTGTATTTGTCGAGGAATTTATCCATTTCTTCTAGAATTTCTAGTTTATTTGCATAGAGGTGTTTGTAGTATTCTCTGATGGTAGGTTGTATTTCTGTGGGATCGGTGGTGATATCCCCTTTTTCGTTTTTTATTGCATCTATTTGATTCTTCTCTCTTTTCTTCTTTATTAGTCTTGCTAGCGGTCCATCAATTTTGTTGATCGTTTCAAAAAACTAGCTCCTGGATTCATTAATTTTTTGAAGGGTTTTTTGTGTCTCTATATCCTTCAGTTCTGCTCTGATTTTAGTTATTTCTAGCCTTCTGCTAGCTTTTGAATGTGTTTGCTCTTGCTTTTCTAGTTCTTTTAATTGTGATGTTAAGGTGTCAATTTTGGATCTTTCCTGCTTTCTCTTGTGGGCATTTAGTGCTATAAATTTCCGTCTACACACTGCTTTGAATGTGTCCCAGAGATTCTGGTATGTTGTGTCTTTGTTCTCGTTGGTTTCAAAGAACATCTTTATTTCTGCCTTCATTTC
Source organism: Symphalangus syndactylus (assembly GCF_028878055.3). NCBI lineage: Eukaryota > Metazoa > Chordata > Mammalia > Primates > Hylobatidae > Symphalangus > Symphalangus syndactylus. The sequence goes on from NC_072429.2 coordinate 107,143,148, forward strand.
ATTATGTACCCAATAGTCATTCAGGAGCAGGTTGTTCAGTTTCCATGTAGTTGAGCTGTTTTGAGTGAGTTTCTTAATCCTGAGTTCTAGTTTGATTGCACTGTGGTCTGAGAGACAGTTTGTTATAATTTCTGTTCTTTTACATTTGCTGAGGAGAGCTTTACTTCCAACTATGTGGTCAATTTTGGAATACGTGTGGTGTGGTGCTGAAAAAAATGTATATTCTGTTGACTTGGGGTGGAGAGTTCTGTAGATGTCTATTAGGTCCACTTTATGTAGAGCTGAGTTCAATTCCTGGATATCCTTGTTAACTTTCTGTCTCGTTGATCTGTCTAATGCTGACAGTGGGGTGTTAAAATTTCCCATTATTATTGTGTGGGAGTTTAAGTCCCTTTGAAGGTCACTGAGGACTTGCTTTATGAATCTGGGTGCTCCTGTGTTGGGTGCATATATATTTAGGATAGTTAGCTCTTCTTGTTGAATTGATCCCTTTACCATTATGTAATGGCCTTCTTTGTCTCTTTTGATCTTTGTTGGTTTAAAGTCTATTTTATCAGAGACTAGGATTGCAACCCCTGCCTTTTTTTGTTTTCCAGTTGCTTGATAGATCTTCCTCCATCCCTTTATTTTGAGTCTATGTGTGTCTCTGCACGTGAGATGGGTTTCCTGAATACAGCACACTGATGGGTCCTGACTCCTTATCCAGTTTGCCAGTCTGTGTCTTTTGATTGGAGCATTTAGCCCATTTACATTTAACGTTAATATTGTTATGTGTGAACCTGATCCTGTCATTATGCTGTTAGTTGGTTATTTTGCTCGTTAGTTGCTATAGTTTCTTCCTAGCCTCGATGGTCTTTACAATTTGGCATGTTTTTGCAGTGGCTGGTACTGGTTATTCCTTTCCATGTTTAGTGCTTCCTTCAGGAGCTCTTTTAGGGCAGGCCTGGTGGTGACAAAATCACTCAGCGTTTGCTTGTCTGTAAAGTATTTTATTTCTCCTTCACTTATGAAGCTTAGTTTGGCGGGATAGGAAATTCTGGGTTGAAAATTCTTTTCTTTAAGAATGTTGAATATCGGCCCCCACTCTCTTCTGGCTTGTAGAGTTTCTGCCGAGAGATCAGCTGTTAGTCTGATGGGCTTCCCTTTGTGGGTAACCCGACCTTTCTCTCTGGCTGCCCTTAACATTTTTTCCTTCATTTCAACTTTGGTGAATCTGACAATTATGTGTCTTGGAGTTGCCTTTCTCGAGGAGTATCTTTGTGGCATTCTCTGTATTTCCTGAATCTGAATGCTGGCCTGCCTTGCTAGACTGGGGAAGTTCTCCTGGATAATATCTTGCAGAGTGTTTTCCAACTTGGTTCCATTCTCCCCATCATTTTCAGGTACACCAATCAGATGTAGGTTTGGTCTTTTCACATAGTCCCAAATTTCTTGGAGGCTTTGTTCATTTCTTTTTATTCTTTTTTCTCTAAACTTCCCTTCTCTCTTCATTTCATTCATTTCATCTTCCATCAGCGATACCCTTTCTTCCAGTTGATCGCATCTGCTACTGAGGCTTCTGCAATCTTCGCGTAGTTCTCGAAACTTGGCTTTCAGCTCCATCAGCTCCTTTAAGCCCTTCTCTCCATTGGTTATTCTAGTTATCCATTCTTCTAATTTTTTTTCAAAGTTTTTAACTTCTTTGCTATTGTTTTGAATTTCCTCTCGTAGCTCAGAGTAGTTTGATCGTCTGAAGCCTTCTTCTCTCAACTCATCAAAGTCATCCTCCATCCAGCTTTGTTCCGTTGCTGGTGAGGAACTGTGTTCCTTTGGCGGAGGAGAGGTGCTCTGTTTTTTAGAGTTTCCAGTTTTTTTGCTCTGTTTTTTCCCCATCTTTGTGGTTTTATCTACTTTTTTTCTTTGATGATGGTGATGTACAGATGGGTTTTTTGTGTGGATGTCCTTTCTGTTTGTTAGTTTTCCTTCTACCAGACAGGACCCTCAGCTGCAGGTCTGTTGGAGTTCACTAGAGGTCCACTCCAGACCCTGTTTGGCTGGGTGTCAGCAGCGGTGGCTGCAGAACAGCGGATTTTCGTGAGACCACAAATTCAGCTGTCTGATAGTTCCTCTGAAAGTTTTGTCTCAGAGGAGTACCCGGTTGAATGAGGTGTCAGTCTGTCCCTACTGGGGGGGTGCCTCCCAGTTAGGCTGCTCAGGGGTGAGGGACCCACTTTAGGAGGCAGTCTGTCCGTTCTCAGATCTCCAGCTGTGTGCTGGGAGAACCACTACTCTCTTCAAAGCTGTCAGTCAGACAGGGACATTTAAGTCTGTGGAGGTTCTTGCTAAGTTTTTGTTTGTCTGTGCCCTGCCCCCAGAGGTGGAGCCTACAGAGGCAGGCAGGCCTCCTTGAGCTGTGGTGGGCTCCACCCAGTTCGAGCTTCCTGGCTGCTTTGTTTACCTAAGCAAGCCTGGGCAATGGCGGGCGCCCCTCCCCCAGCCTCGCTGCCGCCTTGCAGCTTGATCTCAGACTGCTGTGCTAGCAATCAGCGAGACTCCGTGGGCATAGGACCCTCCGAGCCAGGTGCGGGACACAGTCTCCTAGTGTGCCGTTTTCCAGGCCCGTTGGAAAAGCTCAGTATTGGGGTGGGACTGACCCGATATTCCAGGTGCCATCTGTTACCCCTTTCTTTGACTAGGAAAGGGAACTCCCTGACCCCTTGCGCTTCCCGAGTGAGGCAATGCCTCGCCCTGCTTCGGCTCGCACACAGTGCGCTTCACCGACTGTCCTGCACCCACTGTTTGGCACTCCCTAGTGAGATGAAACCGGTACCTCAAGCAGAAATGCAGAAATCACCCGTCTTCTGTGTCGCTGGGGCTGGGAGTTGGAGACCGGAGCTGTTCCTATTCGGCCATCTTGGCTCCACCCCAAGTACTTGTATTTTTTGTTGTATTTTGAGTACTTGTATTTTTTTTCTTCTGGATCATAAGAATTTAAAGGCTTGAATAATGTTATTCATTTTTGGCTTTCCCCATGTACCTACCACGCCTTGTACATAACTGAAACTCATTAAAATTGCTTTGTAGATGAAGAGATAAAAATAAATCTTCTAAAAATAACTGCATTTGTGATAAGAGCTACTTAAATTCAGTAGTACTTATCCTTCCTGTCACAGAGAAAGACAAACATTCTCTTCAACCCTCTTCTCACCCCACCAAAGAGAGACCAAACAGGAGCCAAGACTAAGATTTATCAAGGAATGTATGCATCCAAGTTTTTAAGGTGAAAGTCTTCAGATGTTTCAGAAATAGATCCTTCTGACAGAAACTCAAATATTCCTAGTTTTGAAAGTATCAGACACATAAGTTGCATCACCTCATCATTCAGCCATGAAGTTGGCTCCTTTGTTCTTCATTTAAGAAGCGTGTTACTTTGCAGCACATGACATAATCAAGAATTTTAGTGGATCCTGTTTCTCTCCAACCACCTATTGTAGTTATAAAAAAAAGAGGCAATGCTGTAGAATATTCACTGAGGCATATTCTTACTGAGGTTTTCCATGTTTACTTCTATCTTCTCTCTCCCATACCCTGATAGCTTCTGTGCCTCTCTCATTACTATGTAGCAGAAGACTGGGTGACAAATCATTGTCTAAATATTATCCATTAGTTATCCATTAAGCCAAAGACTGCTTTCTTTTAGAGTGGATTAAAAACTGCACCTTCCTCTTTGTGTTGAACTCTTTAAGTGCCAGATGGTTTCATTTCAACAGTAAGTTGCTGATCTTCCCATGACACTTGCCAGGAGAAAGTTTGGGACACCTCTTCACATGTTTCTTGAAGTAGTCTCTTGATACTAAGGAAACCTCTCCAGATGTAACCCAGTAAAGATAATACCTTGCAAACCATAAATAAAATGGCCTCAACTAACTTCACATCAGGAGACGGACAGCCTGTAGGAAGGCATTCTTTTCTTCCTGTAAAACTCAACAAATAGGTGGCATGAAATTGAAGGTACAGGGTGTGATTCTCACTCTGCTTTCACATTAGAATCTTTCCAGATCAATTAAATTTGAATATCTAAGGAAGGGGGGATTGAGACATATGCTATTATTTTAAACTTCTTTGGTGATTCTAATGTTCCAGGTTTAGAAACAGTGCTATGAGCCTACTGGCAGGAGTATCATATTTGCTCCTTAAAATGAAAAAGCTATACATGCTTATTGTTTTTTAAAAGATAGCTATAGATAACCAAAAATAAGACAAACAAAATCCATGTGTAGCCTCCATTTCTAGAGATAAAAAGTATTAGAACCTGGGTGTATTTTCTTCCAGATCCTTTACTTTGCATGTTTGTGTGAAAACATGCATGCAAGCATAAGCAGTTTTTGTTTCTTGCATTTTTTTCACTTCAAAGATTATAAAAAAAAATAGGCTTATAATTCCATTCAGAAAATAGCTGATAATGTAGGAAAGAGGGTCAATGTAATTCAGTCTTTATTTATGTAATACCTCACTGAAAAAGTCTAATCCATCATTAGAATGACCCTATAAGCAGGAAAGCATTATCTGACTTATTCCTTCTTTCTTGCCTTCTTGCCTTTCTTTCTGTTTTTGCATAGGTGAATTTATAAAAGAGATTAAATAGGGCAAATTTGGAGCTCTCACCTTATACATTGCTGTTGAAAATGTAAAGTTGTGCAGCTCCTTTAGAAAACATTGTCAGTTCCTCAAAAAATTAAACATAGAATGACCAAATTACATGGCAATTCCACTCCTAAGCATCTATCCAAGAAAAAAAATAAAACATATACCCCACAAAATCTTGTACATAAATGTCCAAAGCAGCATTATTCATGGCAGCCAAGATGTTTAAATAACCCAATGTCCATTAACTCATTACATGATAAAAATGATATTCCATGATACACACTACAATATGAATGACCTTTGAAAATATGAGGCTAAATGAAAGAAATGTCACAAAAGACTACATATTGTATGATTTCATTTATATGAAATATTCAGAATAGGCAAATTTATAGAGACAGAAAATAAACTAGTGGTTGCTTAGAACTGGGGTGGGGAAAGAGGAGAATGGTGATTGATTGCTAATGGGCTTTCGGTTTCTTTTAGGGATTACGAAAATGTTCTAAAGTTAGATTGTGCTGATGGTTGAACAATGCTCTGAATATGCTTTTAAAAACATTTAATAGTGCATTTTAAATGAGTGAATTGTATGGTATGTGAGTTATTTCTCAATAAAGCTGTTAAAAAAAAAAGAGACAGAGGCCGGGTGCAGTGGCTCACGCCTGTAATCTCTGCACTTTGGGAGGCCAAGGCAGGTGGATGATGAGGTCAAGAGATCAAGACCATCCTGGCCATGTAACACAGCTCCACTAGCCAGTGCCCCAGTAGGACTCTGTGTGGGGGCTCTGACCCCATATTTCCCTTCTGCACTGCCCTAGCAGAGATTCTCCATGAGAGCACCACCCCTGCAGCAAACTTTTGCCTGGACATCTAGTCATTTCCATGCATCTTCTGAAATCTAGGTGGAGGTTTCCAAACCTCAGTTCTTGACTTCCGTGCACCTGCAGGCTCAACACCACATGGAAGCTGCCAAGGCTTCGGGCTTGCACCTTCTGAAGCCATGGCCCGAGCTGTACATTGGCCCCTTTAGTCATGGCTGGAGCGGCTGGGACACAGGGCACTAAGTCCCTAGACTGCACACAGCATGGGGACCCTGGGCCTGTCCCTCAAAACCATTTTTTCCTCCTAGGCCTCCAGGCCTGTGATAGGACTGGTCTCAATGGTCTCTGACAGGACCTGGAGACATTTTCCCTATTGTCCTAGTGATTAACATTTGGCTTGTTACTTATGCAATTTTCTGCAGCTGGCTTAGATTTCTTCTCTGAAAATGGGATTTTCTTTTCTATGGCATTGTCAGGCTGCAAATTTTCTGAACTTTTATACTCTGTTTCCCTTTTAAAACTGAATGCCTGTAACAGCATCAAGTCACCTCTTGAATGCTTTGCTGCTTAGAAGTTTCTTCCACCAGATACCCTAAGTCATCTTTCAAGTTCAAAGTTCCACAAATCTCTAGGGCAGGAGCAAAATGCTACCAGTCTTTTTGCTAAAACATCATAAGAGTCACCTTTGCTCCAGTTTCCAACAAGTTTCTTATCTCCATCTGAGACCACCTCAGCTTGGATTTCATTGTCCATATCATTATCAGCATTTTGGTCAAAGCCATTCAATAAGTCTCTAGGGAGTTCCAAACTTTCCTACATCTTCCCATCTTCTTCTGAGCCCTCCAAACTGTTTCAACCTCTGCCTGTTACCCAGTTCCAAAGTTGATTCCACATTTTCATGTATCTTTTCAGCAGCACACACTCTACTGGTACCAATTTACTGTATTAGTCTGTTTTCATGCTGCTGATAAAAACATACCCAAGAAGACTGGGCAATTTACAAAAGAAAAAGGTTTATTTGACTTACAGTTCCACATGGCTGGGGAGGCCTCACAATCATGGTGGAAGGCAAGGAGGAGCAAGTCACATCTTAACGTGGATGGCAGCAGGCAAAGAGAGCTTGTTCAGGGAAACTCCCATTTTAAAACTATCAGATATTGTGAGACTCATTCACTATCATGAGAAAAGCACAGGAAAGACACACCCCCATAATTCAGTCATCTCCTACTGGGTTTTTCCCATGACTCATGGGAATTCAAGATGAGATTTGGGTGGGGACACAGCCAAACCATATCAGAGATCCATCCCCTTAGTTATTCTTCCTTTCCTTCCTTCTCCCTATGGCTCTTTTATAAGTGAGCTGATAAGGAACTCTTCACCGTCTGGTGTTCGGGCAATGATAATATCTGCTTAGTTCTAGCTTAAAAGACATTTGATACTACAAATTTAAATGTCTCTAGAGGCTCAACTTCAAACCCATAGCAAAAACGAGATCTGAGTGAAGGCTGTGCCACTAAAAGATGCTGTCAACATTTGATATTAAAATAACTATTTTCAGGACTTGAATTCTCGGAATGTATTAATTGCACCTAACTAGCTGGGTTTCTGGTTTGTTCTTTATACTGTTGGCTGAAACACATCTTAAAATAAACTCCATGTTATTCCAGAAAAAAAGTTCCCATTAAAAAATTATATTCTCAGAATTTATCTTCTTAAAACATATTGGTACATAATAACTTAGATTGGCAATGGGTTGAGATGTGAGAAGAGGAAGCTGGGGCTGCTAAAGGTGCAGTAGGGACTTATGAAATTGAGTAGCATTTTTTATTAATAAGGAGGGATATAACAGCAAATGCCTACTTCTTTCCTGATTCTGTGTTGTTTAGGCAAGTTTAGAGTCAACTTGAGATTCAGGGTTGCAATAAACTGGTCAAACTCAACTATTATTTAAAATTGCACTTGGACACTTAGAAATAGCAATTTGTGGCCTTCTGGGGATTTTTCTTTCCCCTTTTGCTTTCAAGTGTTAGAAAATAATGTGAAATTTTCTGGCTAATCATAAACTAATGGAATATGTACAGTAAGAAGTCAATCACCAGTTAATCTCCTAGGGCAGACATCCCAGAACTGGTGGGTATATTTCCTTAGAATTAAAGTACCAGTTGAAAGCCTCATAAAGGGGGGTAAAGGGTCCATTAATCTTAATAAAACCCCAAAAGCATTTCACATAATTTTTAGATTGGTAGTCATGTAATAGCAACTGTGGGAGGAAAAGGTAATTTAAAAGAAGTTGTATAGTCCATTGAAACAGAAAGGTCCATATTAAAGTTGTATTCATGGTCCATTCAAGATGAGTCTCCTGTAGAGAAAAAGGATGGTATAAAAAAATAAATGATATGTTATATTATGACAGTCCTGTGACATGAACTATCATTGTCTCTCAGAGGCATATGCCCTTAACTCATGCTGTGCTCATTCCTTTTGAACAAAAAGCCCAGAAATACTGGATCTTCTCAAAATATAATTATAAAAGTTTATGGTCTTGAAACTTTGTTACTTGACTCTATTTTTTAGAGCTGTTTTTGGTTTACAGAAAACATGAGCAGAAATTACAGAGTTTCCATATGTCACTTCTCCCCACCTCTATCCTGTACACAGTTTCTGTTTTTTACTAACATCTTGCATTAGGGTGGTACATTTGTTAGAAATGATGAGCCAATATTAATACTCAATTGCTAACTAAAATCCATAGTTTATATTAGGGTTAATTCTCTATGTTGTATAGTGCTGTAGGTTTCAAAAAAAATGCACAATGATAATGTCATGTATGTAACATTGAAGTATCATATATAATAATTTCACTGCCCTAAAAATCCTACATGTTCCACATATTTATTCTTCCTTTCTTACTCTAAAGCTCTGGAAACAACTGATCTTTTTATTGTCTCTATAGTGTCGACTTTTCCAGAATGTCTTATAGTTGGAATCATATAGTAAGTAACCCACTCAGATTGGCTTCTTTCACTTAGTAACATGCACTTAAGGTACCTTTATGTCTTTGTGGCTTAATGGCTGATTTCTATTTGTTGCTAAATGGTACTCCATTAAATAGGTGCACCAAATGTGTTTATCTGTTCGCCTTCTGAGGAACTTCTTGGTTGCTTCCAGGTTTTGGCAATTATAAATAAAGCTGTTATAAACATTTTTGTGCAGGTTTTTGTGCGGACTTAAGTTTTCAGCTCATTTGGGTGAACACGAAGGAGTGTGATTGCTAGATTGTGTGATAAGAGTTTGTTTAGTTTTGTAAGAAACTGCCAAAACTGCCCAAACTGTCTTCCAAAGTGCCTATACCATTTTGCATTCCCATCAGCCAGGAATGAGAGTTCATGTTGCTCTACATCCTCAACAAGCACTGGGGGTTGTCAGTGTTTTGAATTTTAGCTATTCTAACAGTTGTGAGTAATATTTCGTTGTTGTTTTAATTTGCAATTCCTTAATGACATATGATGTTGAGCATCTTCTCATAGGTTTATCTGCCATCTGTATATCTTTGGTGAGGTATCTTTTCATATTTTTTGCCCACTTTCTAGGCTGTTTGGTTTCCTATTGCTGGTTTTTAAGGACTTTTTGTATATTTTGTATACCAGTTCTTTATCATATATGTGTTTCTCTTAATACATTCCCTTAATGCTATCTTTTACAGTAGCAAAAGTTTTGAATTTTAATAAAGTCAAATTTATCAATGTTTTTTCATGGACCATGATTTTGGTGTCATAGCTAAAACTCATTGCTATATCCAGCTCATCTAGGTTTTCTCCTAGGTTATCTTTTAGGAGTTTTATACTTTCACATTTTTCAAAAGTCCATGATCAATTCTGAGTTAATTTTAGGCAAAGGTATAAGACCCTTGTCTAGATTAATTTTTTTGATGTCCAGTTGTTTCAGCACCATTTGTTGAAAAGATTATCTTGTCTCCATTGTATTGCCTTTGCTCCTTTGTCAAAGAACAGTTCATTATGTGTGTCTGTGAGTTCTCTACTCTGTTCCATTAAAGTATTTATTCTTTTGCCAATACCACACTGTCTTGATACTGTAGCTTTATAGGAAGTTTTAAAGTTGGTAGTGTCTGTACTGTGTTCTTAATACTCTGTTGCCTATTCTGAGTCTTTTTGCTTTTCCATATGAACTTTAGAATCTGTTTGTCAATATCCACAACATAACTTGCTGGGATTTTGATTGGGTTAAATTAAATATATAGATCAAGTTGGTAAGAACTGACATCTTAATAATATTGAGTCTTCTCATCCATAAGCAAGGAATTTATTTGGATCATTGATTTCTTTCATCTGACCTTTGTGGTTTTTCTCATACAGATCTCGTACATACTGTTAAAGATTAGTATTTATTTTTTCCTTTGGTGCTAAATTAAATTGTGTTGTTTACTCATATTCATATTTCAACGATTAATTGCTGGTATAGTGGAACGATACTGACTTTTGGTATTAAGCTTGTACCCTGCAACTTTGCTACAGTTGTTTATTAGTTTCAAGAGTATTTTTATCAATTCGTTGAGATTTTCTACATATATAGTTATGTCATATGTGAACAAAGAGTTTTGTTTTTTCCATCCCAATCTGTAAACTCTATTCCTTTTCTTGTCTTATTATATTAGCTAGGACTTCCAGTACAATTTTGAATAGGAGGGGTAAGATGGTAGGACATCCTTATCTTGTTCCTGATCTTAGGGGGAAAGCATCAAGTTTCTCACTATTAACTGTGATGTTAATTGTAGGTTTTTTTAGATGTTAGCAAGTTGAGCAAATTTCCTTCCATTTCTAATTGATGTATTTCTAATTGATGTATTCAGATCAATTACATTTAAAGTGATTATTGATGTAGTTGGGTTTTTAAATTTAATTTTATTTTTTTGAGACAGGACATTGCTCTGTTGCCCAGGCTGGAATGCAATGGGACACTCACAGCTCACTGCAACCTTTGCCTCCTGAACTCAGGCGATCCTCCCATCTCAGCCTCCCAAGTAGGTGGGACTACAGGAATAAGCTACCATGGCTGGCGACTTTTTGTATTTTTTGTAGAAGTGGGGTTTTGTCATTTTGCCAAGGCTGGTCTAGAACTCCTGAGCTCAAGTGAGCCACTCACCTCCCAAAATGCTGGAATTACAGGTGTGAGGTACCACATCCGGCCTGATATAGTTGGCCTAATATCTATCATATTTGTAACTATTTTATATTTATTACTCTTGTTCTTTATTTTTTCTTTTGACTTTCACCCTTCTGTTGCCTTCTCTGATTTTAATTGAGCATTTTACATGAATCTATTTTCTTAGCATAAAAATTATACTTAAAATTTTTTTTTAGTGGTTGCCCTAGAGTTTGCAATATACATTTACAACTAATCAAAGTTCATTTTGAAATAACAGTATACTTCTGTTAGTCTGTTTCCATTGCTATAAAGAAACACCTGAGACTGGGTAATTTATAAAGAAAAGAAGTTTATTTGGCTCTCAGTTCTCCAGGCTGTACAGGAAGCCAGGTTCCAGCATCTGCTTCTGGTGACAGCCTTAGGAAGTTTACAATCATGGTGCATGGCAAAGGGGAGGCAGTGTGTCACATGGCAAAAGAAAGAGTAACAGAGAGAGGGAAGAGGTGGCAAACTCTTTTAAACAAAGATCTTACATAAACTCTCATTACCATGAGGGCAGTATCAAGCCATTCATGAAGGATCCAACTCCATGGCTCAAACTTCTTCCACTAGGCCCACCTCCAACACTGGGGATCACATTTCAACATGAGATTTGGAGGGGACACACATTCAAACCATATCAATAATGCTTCATTCTTGGTGCAGGTACCTTATAACAAAGTATTCCCAATTGCTGCCATTCATTCTTTTTTTTTTTTTTTTTTTGAGACAGAGTCTCAATCTGTTACCCAGACTGGAGTGCAGTGGCATGATCTCGGCTCATTGCAATCTCTACCTCCCAGGTTCAAGAAATTCTCCTGTCTCAGTTTCCTGAGTAACAGGGATTACAAGTATGCCAACCATGCCCAACTACTTTTTGCGTTTTAGTAGAGACAGGGTTTCACCATGTTGGCCAGGCTGGTCTTGAACTCCTGACCTCAAGTGATCTGCCCACCTCGGCCTCCCAAAGTGCTCGGATTTATAGGTCTGAGTTACTGCCCCCGGCTGCCATTCATTCTTTATAACATTGCTGTCATTAATTTTATTTATTCATAAGCTATAATCACAAAATTATTTTTTGTTATAATTTCAGACAAACCGCTCTTAGACTAATATTTAAAAAGAAAAATAATATATGAATATATGCTATTTTACTTTTGTTTACTCCTTCTATAACACTCTTCCTTTTTTTTTTTTTTTTTTTTTTTTAAGACAGAGTCTCACTCTGTGGCCAGGCTGACGTGATCTTGGCTCACTGAAACCTCCCGGGTTCAAGCGATTCTCCTACCTCAGCCTCCCAAGAAGACTACAGGCATGCGCTGCCATGCTCCACTAAGTTTTGTATTTTTAGTAGAGACGGGGTTTCACTGTGTTGGCCAGGATGGTTTCAATCTCTTGACCTCGTGATCCACCTGCCTCGGCCTCCCAAAGTGCTGGGATTACAGGCGTGAGCCACTGCGCCTGGCCTCACTCTTCCTTTATGTAGATCCAAGTTTCTGACCTATGTAATTTTCCTTCTCTCTGAAGAACTTTTTAACATTTCTTGCAAGGTAGTTCTATTGGCAACAAATTTCCTCATTGTTGTTTGTCCAGGAGTCATTCTTTCTCCTTCACTTTTGAATGATAATTTCACTGGATACAGAATTCCATACTGGTGGCTTTTTTCTTTTGGTAACTTACACATTTCACTCCACTCTTTTCTTGAGTGCATAGTTTCTGAAGAGCAGTCAGATGTAATTCTTATCATTGTTCCTGTGTAAATAGGTTTTCCCCACCACAAATTCCCAGCTTCTTTGAAGATTTTCTTTTTGTCTTTGAATTTCTGAAGTTTCAATATGATATGCCTAGGTGGAGATTTTTTGGTATCTATCCTGCTTGATATTCTCTGAACTTTCTAGCTCTGTGATTTGGTATCTCTCATGGCTTTTGAAAGATTTTTAGCCTTTATTACTTCTAATATTTCCTCTGCTCCTTTCTTTCTCTCCTTGAGTATTGATATACTTATTATGCATATGTTGTACCTTTTGTAATTGTATTACCATTCTTAGATATTCTGTTCTGGGTTTTTTTTTTTTTGTCATTCCTTTTTTTTTCTTTGCTTTTCAGTTTGGGAAGTTTCTTTCGACGTATTTTCTTGCTCACTGATTTCTTCCTCAGTTATGTACATTCTATCAGTAAGCCCATTAAACTCTTCATTTCTATTACAACGTTTTTTATTTTTAGCATTTTCTTTTGCTTCTTTCTTATTTCCTATCTCTCTGCTTGTATTACCCATCTGTTTGTGCATGTTGTCCCCTTTTCAACTATACCTTTTAGAATATTATTCATAATTATTGTAAATTCCTGGTTTGATAATTCCAAAATCTCTACCATATCTGAGTATCTGAGCCTGGTTCTGATGCATGCTTTCTCTCTTCAAACTGTTTTTATTTTTATTTTTGGTTTTGGTTTTTTTCTTTTTTTGCATTTGTTCATGCTTTGTGATATTTTGCTGAAAGTCAAGAATGATGTATCAGGTAAAAGGAGTCAAAGAAAATGGGTCTTAATGTGAGGTTTTATGTTTGTCTAGCTAAGACTTAGGCTGTGTTTACTGTATGCTGTAGCTGCAGGTGTCAGGGGCTAAAGTTTCCTCCAGTGTTCTTGTTTCTATCCCATCTTTTGTCTTTGAGTTTTTGTAGAGACTCCTTAAACAGGATCTGAACCTGTAGTTCTTTTAGCTGTAATCAACTATTATTATTAACGGGTTGGTAAGGTGTGGGTAGAGAGGATGCATTGTGTAGTCTTATGGTTAGGTCCTAGTCTTTTAGTGAGCCTGTGCCTCTGGACTGTGACCTTCACAATTGCTTCTCAGCTTCCCTCGCCATCCCCCTTAGGTGAGACAAGACAATTAAATGGGGCTGGGGTTATTTCCCTTCCCCCAAAGGTCAGTTAGGTTCTGGTAAAGTAGTTCTTTTCTTTTCTTGCCTTTTTCTTTTCTTTTCTTTTTTTTCTTTTCCTTTTGACAAAGGGTCTCCCTCTGTCACTCAGGCTGGAGTACAGTGGCACAATCACAGCTCACTGTAGCCTCCACCTCCTGGCCACAAGTGATCTTCTCACCTCAGCCTCCCAAGGTTGGACACCATGACAAGCTAATTTTTTTTTTTTTTTTTTTTTTTTTTTTTTTTTTTTTGTAGAGACAGGGTTTTACCAGGTTGCTTAGGTTAGTCTTGAACTCCTGGGTGCAAGTGGCCTACCCACCTTGGCCTTCCAAAGTGCTGGGGTTACAGGTGTAAACTACTGCACTCAGCCAAAAATAGTTTGAGGGAAGTCTTTGTTAAGAAAAACAGAAGGCCCTGGGTGCATTTCAGATGGCTACTATTCCTTCCCCTCGCCAGGAACATGAAGGGATTTTTCCCTGCTTCACCCTTAGAACCTACTAGGGATCCTGGAGATAAAAATTATGAAAGTATTGCGTTATCCTAAAACCGAATCTTAACAGATGTCTTAACTCTCATTCTAGTCCACATTGAGCCTTCAGAAAGTCACCGTGTTAACTTTTCCTATCACTACTGCTCCCAATGGCAGGATTTTGCTTTGGGCTTCTGCTCCTGGTCAGTTGTGATTCTTGGTATTTGTCCCTCCTTCCAGTTCTGGGGGCCACAGTTAGCCCTGTGATCTGAATTCTCTGATGGATCTAAGAAGAGTTGTTGATTTTCAGTTTGTTCAGCTTTGTATATGTTGTGAGGATGGGAGTAATGACCTCTAAGCTCTTTACATGTCAGACCAGAAATCAGAAATGATCCTCAAACTCTGATGATGCTTATGCATAATCATCTCTGAGAATCGCTGACAGGAAAAATCTCCAATGAAAATCTATTGTAGTGTGTTACTGGTGCAGCTATTCTTAAAGTAACCGTGTAGCTATTTTCACCGTATATTTTAATATTTTCATGCAAGTTAAGGGAAGAACCAAGGGTTGTTTTGTTTTTGTTTTTTTTTTTTACACTCATGCCAGTATAGAGCACATTAATGGGCACAAAATAGAATCAATAAATGTTAATTGAATGAACAAATAAAGTAATTAGGGTCCATTTTCCTTTAGGCTAGTCAAAACCTCCAAGCATGTGAAAACCTAACCACAGATTGATGGTTACTTTTAAAAAATCCATTGCTTAAAATGCACTAAACTTTTTGAACAACTGGAAAAAATAAATGCTAGAACACTGAATTAGCTTTAAATTGTCTCCACAGGAAACCTATGCCTCCTATTGAGATGTCTGGTAGTGACGAGATAGTAACAACTCATTAGGGGAAATAGAAAAATGTGACTTTAAGAACTGTTTCACACAGAAAACTAAAGATTTGGGAACAATTTAATTTATCATTATAAAGCAAGTCTCGAGAGAATTTTTTTTTCTGGAAACTTCGTATAAAACCCAGTTTGGTTTCATACTTCTTTTCTCTATAGAATCATTCTCCATAAATCCAGGGCTTTCTGGGGATTAGCTATTCAAATCACATGTGTAAGTTTAAAACCAGTTATAACAATTTACTTATAAGATAAATGTGTAATTAACAATAGGGAGAGAGGCTGTTCCCCACTAAAATCTGTTGATACATTTTGAAAAGGCTATAATTGATGTGCTACAAGAGCCTAAAACAGTGTTTTTCAATTGCCCCTTGATTTTTAGAACAAAAAAAGGACTTCTTTTAAAACAGATTCCCCAGTCAAATTCATCTTGGAATTTTTTACACAATAGCTTGCTCTTGTTGGAGAGATTATAATGAATGTATTATAACATATTGAAGTTTTAAAAAATTCTGTAATGGAAAACTACCCAGACTGTAATTAATTTGGTGATCGAACCCTTTCTTTACTTATTATTTTCCTCTGACATCTATTACTGTCTCATAAAACACACTTTGGGACATCTCCTATTAAAATTTTTTTTGAATAATCAATTTTGGAATAAATGTTTTGTAAATCCAGGAAAGGTAGAGCTGAGCTAATGAATAATTTAATGCTTGCTTCACTTTTGTGCTGGTATGATAGATTCTGCGGGAGGGAGATATAATAGAGACATGAGCAATCTAAAATGGGTAATACAGAAGTCCAAATTCTCCTTTTGCTGATGGAATTTTAATCACATCTGGTATCTACAATGACTCAAATATAAGACAATTAAGTGAATGTTTTAAAACTATGGTGGTAAATGTAAAGGTGAATAGATACCCCTTGGAAGGTTTGGATTTGCAAATTAATTCACATTCACCTTGAATATCATATATTTTATACATTATATATTATGTCTATATACTTTTCTTTTTACTTAAGAATCATAGAGGAAAAGATTTCATTTCATATTTGTTTTCAATAGTCCATGAGAATTTAATGTACATAATTTGGTGATAACATCAGCCCCCTGTAAAATATAGTCAGCATATTATTTAAGCACAATTGTAGCAAATAAGATTCAACCTTAATATGTTGCTATCTGTAAAAGAATTGTATTAAATCTAATTAAAATGAAAAACTCTTTCCATGTTAATGTAGCAGTCATTCTGAACCAGTTGTTTTTCAGAATGATGCCTTTAGAGAAGTAATCTCAGATTTAACACAAAAGCCCAAAGAAATGGAAGACACATTTAGCATACCTCCTAAAAGAGGAGTCATATTTCGCAGTGTTTTAGAAAATAGACAGCTGAATTTAAGATGTTAATCAGTGTGGAGTGTATTAAAATCACAAGGCTGTCCTCTATGAGACTAACTGTATTAAAGAGAATTCAGCTGGCCAAGTAGAATGGCTGATGCTTTAAACCTGTATTGACTCATATTTGAAATAGTAAGACATTTGAAATTGGATTATTTATTTTGGTTTACATAGTCCTTGATGGCTTGAATGTGTCATAGATTCCTCAAATAACTAATAAAAGTTGGAATTACTTTCCATAAGAATTAAAAGTGGTATTTTGGTGCCCATACTGTGAATCAGTGTAATTCTTCAGAGAAAGAACTTCAAAAAAAGCAAATAAACATGAATGTGAATCACTGGTATGGGCCAAGTGATTGGACTAAATCTACTCTCATGTCCCTTAAAACTGCAAAGTATAAACTGTCATGTAGTGTAATGTAAAGCACATGAGTTCTGAATTAGACTATATTTGAATCTTGCATCTGGCAGTTTTTAGTTATATGACTGCAATGTATTCAATTTCTCTGAGTCTCAGTTTCCTAATAAAAATGATGGGATTAAAAATAAAATACTTCTCTTGAAAAGCTACTGAATACAGTCACCAGAAATGATCCAAAAGCGTTTGGAAGGGCTCCCAGATAGCTGAACACATGAGGGTTCCTGGAGGGTGGTGCCCCAGAGGGGCATGGAAGTTCCACGCCCCTTCTCACATGCCTCGCTCTGCGCATCTCTTCATCTGGTGTTCATCTGTATCATTTGTAACATCTTTTATAATAAACTGGTAAACCTAAGAAAAAAACTTCCAGTAGAAAAGTATCAAACTAAAGTATCTCATGTGAAGGATCAGAAATCAGAATGGCATCAGATTTCTCAATAGCAACACTGGAAGCTAAAGACAATGTCATAAGCCTTCAAAATACTAAGTGAAAATTATTTTCAATCAATAATTCTGTATCTGACCAATCTTTCAATCAAGTATGCTTGTATAATAAAGATAACTTGGATAGGCAAAATTTAAAAAGTTCAATATACTCTTTCCAGGAAGCTACTCAAGGGTAATTTTCATAAAACGAGAGTAAATCAAGAAAGAAAGATTAGAATCGGCAAATCTTCTCCTAACCAGGAGCACAGAAGAAGAATGTACAATCCAGAAATCCATTTCATTAATTTTTAATGAGAAATATAATGGTCAAGTGCCCTGCAACACTGTTTATCATCTGGCTGTTACATCTTTTCCCTAGAGGAAAACCTAGGTAACAGACATAGTTATAATCATAAAGCTGTTGCTTTGTTAATAGGAACTAAAGTGAAGGGAGATAATCTATGAGGCCAAGAAATCCATGTCCATTCTCAGGGATCCCATCCCTCCTGGGGTAGTGGGGAAAATATGTTAGCATTCTTATTTGATGTATTATCTACATTTAATTCTCACCTTCTGTGTTAACTTGTTCTTTCTATTAACTAGATTAAATTGATGAATTAACCTTTATTTGAGGTTCCCAAAATTTCCTCAGTCACCTATTTAAAACCATCTTTCTAGAATGAATTAATGTTATACTTCAATGACTATGTATGATTCTTACTTCTTTTATTCAAAGAAAATAACTTTATTTCCAACTTCTGGGGGCATCTCACCATAGCTACTTATGTACTGACCACATATATACCCCCAACAAACTGAATAAAATTAACAAGAATTCCCAAATAGAATAATCACAAAACAAACTTGTAATTAAGAACATGCTCAAAACATTTATCTTATTCTTAGCATTTTGGTTGCAAGAAACATAAATTAGCTCAAACAAAGGATGGCAAATTACAATGACAGATCTTAGTGTATCCAAGGAAATGCTATACAATCATGAACAAATGAGGCCTTTGGGCATTTCAACAGCGAGAGATGCTGTATCATTACTCTAGGCTTCCACTACTATTTAGCTTAGCTACACAACTTTCCAGTGTTTCATTATTAATATAACTCAGCTACACTATGTATGACTACTTTCTGTTTCCCAGTCTCTTTGATTTTAGAATATGTATTTTCTGAGATCAAAATACATATATATATATTCTCTACCTTGATCAGTCAAAACCACTATTGTAATAACCTCACACATGCATATACACACACACATACACATATGCACGCACTAATGTACACATATCAGCCATTCAAATCTGGTTTCAAATCTAGCAAAGAAAAGCAGAAATAAGAACATTTGGTATAATTTCAGAATGAAGAACAATTTTCGACATTTTTTTTAAGTATCAGAAACATTATATCAAAATAGGGTTGACCCAAGGTTCCTACACAGGTTTGTTAAATTTGATCTATTCTATAATTACTGATATTTCCACTAATCCCAGTCACCTTCACACTTTGAATCATTAGTCACAGCGGGGGATTCTGATGTAGTGTGAGTGGATCAATGCAAATCCACCCTTATTACTGGAATACTATCTCAAATTGCATGCCCTACAGCGGATAAGGGTTAACATCTTGATACATAAGTGATTAATTACAACCACCATTAAAATAATGATAAGGAGCTCATATTAAAACAAGCTAAAAGAAAATCTAAAAATATAGAAAGATTTGAGAGCAGAGCAGCTGGAAGGGAAATGCTACTGTTGGGGAAATAAGATTAAAAGTCAATGTCTGATAGAGATTGAAGGGAATAGGAACAGAGAAATAAAAGAAAAATGAAATATTACAGACGGACTTTAAAAAGTTGAGCTAACTTCTTGTGAGCCATTACATTAAGGCCCCGTTTAAAAGGTAGTGTTCTGGTAGTCCTCTTTATCTTACCATTGCATATAGGTATCTTTAAACAAGGCGATCTTATAGCTATATTGAATGACATGAGACTTCTTTCAAATGAGAGACTAATACTTTCAAACTTATCTATGATAGGCAGTTTCTCGATCTTGAATTCACGGTCTCCCAGGTGACCCATAGATAGAATTTGAGGATCTGTAAACTCAGTTGAGAAAGATTATATCTTTATTTTTATTAACAGCCAACTTGAATTTAGCATTTCCTCCAATTGTGATTATAAACAGCAAACCACAATAGTATTAATAATACCTGGATCTGTGTCATGGATAGAAGTCATATATATTCTCATGTCACATTACAATTGTTACAGATACCTCAAATTATCATTTATGCTTATTATTCTGTTAAATTTACAATAGTTATTAGATTTGCTTCTGTTATCAAATGTGTCAATAAATACTTCATTACTATATCACAATTTATTCTTTTTAATATTTTGATAACCATATTTCAATATAATTGGTTTCATTTATTTGCATGTGTATGTGTGACACAGGGTCTCACTCTGTTGCCCAGGCTCAAGTGCAGTGGTGCGACCTCCCCAAACTCAGTTGATCCTCCTATCTCTGCCTCCTGAGTAGCTGGTATTACAGGTGCATGCCATTATGCCCAGATAATATCTGTATTCTTTGTAGAGATGGGGGTTTCACCAGGTTTTCCAGGCTGGTTTTGAACTACTAGGTTTAGGAATCTGTCCACCTCAGCCTCCCAAAGTGCTAAGATTACAGGCGTGAGCCACCACTCCTGGCCTATAATTGGTTTCACTTGTATTCTTATTTATTTTATTTTAGGCATTTTAAAACATGATTGTGAGAAATGTTTCACAGATTGCAGGAATGTTCATGGAACAAAATTTTAAGACTCCTAATTAAGGGGACTCAAAGTATCAGTGATATGATTTGGATGTTTGACTCCTCCAAATCTCATGTTGAAATGTAATCCCCAATGTTGGAAGTGGGGCCTAGTGGAAAGTATTGGATCATGGGGGCTCATTCCTCATAAATGGCTTAGCACCATCCCATGGGGGATGAGTGAGTTCTTACTCAGTTATTAATAGTTCACATGAAACCTGGTTGTTTAAAAGAGTCTGAGACCTTGCTCTTCTCTCTCTTGCATCTGTCTCACCTTGTGAAATGCCTACTCCCACTTCCCCCACCATGACTGTAAGCTTCCTGGGCCCTCACGAGAAGCAGATGCTGGCACCTGGCTTCCTGTACAGCCTGAAGAACAGCGAGCCAATTAAACCTCTTTTATTTATAAACTACCCAGTCACAGGTATTCCTTTATAGTAATGTAAAAATAGACTAACACAATCAGTGATTCAGTAAGCATTTTCATGTTAATTAAAAATAGATTTTTTAAATAAGTAACACAGTATCATTTTTAATAGGAGTATTTTTAAAAATATCAAATAGTATAGAATATAAATAAAATAGTATATGAAAGAGTCCTGGACAAGTGTGGTGGCTCACATCTGTAATCTCTGCACTTTGGGAGGCCAAGGTGGGAGAATCGCTTGAGCCTAAGAGTTCAAGACCAGCCTGGGCAACACAGTGAGACCCTATCTCTAAAATAAAAAAATTAAACAACAACAAAAAAGAGTTCCCTCTTGCCTCCATATACTCCTGTTACCCAGTTCATTCTGTGGTGTGTATCCTTCCTGACATTTTCTATGCATATTTAAAAGATTTCATTAATGAATCTCTTAAAAATATAAATATGTAAACAGAGTCATAACATACATACTGTTCTACAACATGGCTTTTAAATTTAACAATATATTGTAGATATTTAAAAATATCATTACTTATAATTTTTTTTTCTTTTTTTAAAATTATACTTTAAGTTCTGGAGTGCACATGCAGAATGTGCAGGTTTGTTACAAAGGTATACACATGCCATGGTGGTTTGCTGTACCCATCAACCCATCATCTACATTAGGTATTTCTCCTAAGACCATCCCTCCCCTAGCCCCTACCCCCCAACAGGTTCCATTATGTGATGTTCCCCTCCCTATGTCCGTGTGTTGTCATTGATCTACTCCCACTTATGGGTGAGAACATGCGGTGTTTGGTTTTCTGTTCTTGTGTTAGTTTGCTGAGAATGATAGTTTCCAGCATCATACATGTCCCTGCAAAGGACATGAAGTCATCCTTTTTATGGCTGCATAGTATTCCATGGTGTATATGTGCCACATTTTCTTTATCTAGTCTATCATTGATGGGCATTTGGGTTGGTTCCAAGTCATTGCTATTGTAAACAGTGCCGCAATAAACATAAATGTGCATGTGTCTTTATAGTAGAATGATTTATAATCCTTTCAGTATATACTAGTATACCCAGTAATGGGATTGCTGGGTCAAATGGTATTTCTGGTTCTAGATCCTTGAGAAATTGCCACACTGTCTTCCACAATGGTTGAACTAATTTACACTCCTACCAACAGTGTAAAAGCGCTCCTATTTCTCCACATCCACTCCAGCATCTGTTGTTTCCTGACTTTTTAATGATCACCATTCTAACTGGCATGAGACAGCATCTCTCTGTGGTTTTGATTTGCATTTCTCTAATGACCAGTGATGATGAGCTTTTCTTCATGTGTTTGTTGGTTGCATAAGTGTCTTCTTTTGAGAAGTGTCCGTTCATATCCTTTGCCCACTTTTTGATGGAGTTGTTTTTTTCCTGTAAATTTGTTTAAGTTCTTCGTAGATTCTGGCTATCAGCCCTTTGTCAGATGAATAGACTGTAAAAATTTTTTCCCATTCTGTAGGTTGCCTGTTCACTCTGATGATAGTTTCTTTTGCTATGCAGAAGCTCTTTAATTTAATCAGATACCATTTGTCAATTTTGGCTTTTGTTGCCATTGTTTTTAGTGTTTTAGTCATGAAGTCTTCTCCCACGCTTATGTCCTGAATAGTACTGCCTAGGTTTTCTTCTAGGGTTTTTATGGTTTTAGGTCTTATGTTTAAGTCTTTAATCCATCTTAATTTTTGTATAAGGTGTAAGGAAGGGATCCAGTTTCAGCTTTCTGCATATGACTAGCCAGTTTTCCCAACATCATTTATTAAATAGGGAATCCTTTCCCTATTGCTTGTTTCTGTCAGGTTTGTTAAAGATCAGTTGGTTGTAGATGCATGGCATTATTTCTGAAGCCTCTGTTCTGTTCTATTGGTCTATATATCTGTTTTGGTACCAGTACCATGCCGTTTTGGTTACTGTAGCCTTGTGGTATAGTTTGAAGTCAGGTAGAGTGATGCCTCCAGCTTTGTTCTTTTTGCTTAGGATTGTCTTGGCTATATGGGCTCTTTTTTGGTTCCATATGAAATTTAAAGTAGTCTTTCCCAATTCTGTGAAAAAAGTCAATGGTAGCTTGATGGGGATAGCATTGAATCTATAAATTACTTTGAGCAGTATGGCCATTTTCACGACACTGATTCTTTCTATCCATGAGCATGGCATATTTTTCCATTTGTTTGTGTCCTCTCTTATTTCTTTGAGCAGTGGTTTGGAGTTCTCCTTGAAGAGGTCCTTCATATGCCTTGTAAGTTGTATCTCTAGGTATTTTATTCTCTTTGTAGCAATTGTGAATGGGAGTTCACTCATGATTTGGCTCTCTGTTTGTCTGTTATTGGTGTATAGGAATGCTTGTGATTTTTGCACATTTATTATGTATCCTGAGACTGCGGAAGTTGCTTATCAGCTTAAGGAGATTGTGGGCTGAGGTGATGGGGTTTCTAAATATACAATCATGTCATCTGCAAACAGAGACAATTTGACTTCCTCTCTTCCTAACTGAATACCCTTTATTTCTTTCTCTTGTCTGATTGCCCTGGCCAGAACTTCCAATACTATGTTGAATAGGAGCAGTGAGAGAGAGCATCCTTGTCTTTTGCCAGTTTTCAAAGGGAATGCTTCCAGCTTTTGCCCACTCAGTATGATACTGGCTGTGGGTTTGTCATGAATAGCTCTTATTATTTTGAGATATGTTCCATCAATGCCTAGTTTATTGAGAGGTTTTAGCAGGAAGGGCTGTTGAATTTTGTCAAAGGCCTTTTCTGCATCTATTGAGATAATCATGTGGTTTTTGTCATTGGTTCTCTTTATGTGATGGATTACGTTTATTGATTTGCATATATTGAACTAGCCTTGCATCCCAGGGATGAAGCCGACTTGTTCATGGTGGATAAGCTTTTTGATGTACTGCTGGATTCGGTTTGCCAGTAGGTTATTGAGGATTTTCGCACCGATGTTCATCAGGGATATTGGTCTGAAATTTTCTTTTTTTGTTATGTCTCTGCCAGGTTTTGGTATCAGGATGATGCTGACCTCATAAAACGAGTTAGTGAGGATTCTCTCTTTTTCTGTTGTTTGGAATAGTTTCAGAAGGAATGGTACCAGCTCCTCTTTGTACCTCTAGTAGAATTTGGCTGTGAATCCGTCTGGTCCTGGACTTTTTTTGGTTGGTAAGCTATTGATTATTGCCTCAATTTCAGAGCCTGTTATTGGTCTATTCAGAGATTCAACTTCTTCCTGGTTTAGTCTTGGGAGGGTGTATGTGTCCAGGAATTTATCCATTTCTTCTAGATTTTCTAATTTATTTGCATAGAGGTGTTCATAGTATTCTCTGATGGTAGTTTATATTTCTGTGGGATCAGTGGTGATAGCCCCTTTATCACTTTTTATTGCATCTAT
Source organism: Symphalangus syndactylus (assembly GCF_028878055.3). NCBI lineage: Eukaryota > Metazoa > Chordata > Mammalia > Primates > Hylobatidae > Symphalangus > Symphalangus syndactylus. The sequence continues at coordinate 107,167,000 of NC_072429.2, forward strand.
TTTCTTCTTCTCTCTTTTCTTGTTTATTAATCTGGCTAGTGGTCTATTTTGTTTATCTTTTCAAAAAATCAGCTCCTGGATTCATAAATATCATTACATGTAGATTTATCTCATTATTTTTTCAATTGTGGCATAATATTTCATGGTATTGTTAGACTGCAAATTACATAATTGGTCTCCTGTTAGTGAGTATTTAGATATTTTCAAACAATGTGCAGTGAACGTCTTTATTTGAAGTGATATTGAGAATATTTAACAATCCTTGTCATGGGTACTGGCCAATAAAATGGATCCCAACTTTCATGCTGGAGGGAGGTCCTAGTGGTGCCCTGCTGGGCTAGTATTAACCCTTTCATTGCTGGACCACAGACAAGCCCACTGCAGAGGGCCCAGAGGCTGAGGTATTCAGTGAGGCAATCAGCAAGCTCTGTGCAGCAACCACCTATCAGTTGGCTTAGAAGTATTTCTGTGTTTTAATAACTAGCATGGCTATAACTTTGCCTACTGGCTGACTTTACAGTCTGCTTGTCCATATATCTTTGAGCATTTGTGAGTGTATCTACTGCTTAAACTGCTAGAGTACAATTACTAGTTCAATAGAAATTTATATTTTATACTTAAATAATGTCAAATTGCTTTTCAAAAAAGTGCACAAATTTATTCTTCCACTTAAAACCTTCAAAAGCAATATCATTTTTCATCTTTGTCTATATGTGTATATTCTAATACTTAATCTTATCAAACGTCAATCTTTGCTTATTATGTGTTAATGGAATTGTATACTGCTCTCTTTTATTTTGCATTTGTAAATGTATGAGTGGGGTTGAGTAACTTTTATAGGTTTATATGTTAGTTGGCCTTTTTTTTTTGAGCCCAGCCACTTTGAGTTCAGTATTTTGTCCATTCTGCTATTGAGTTTTCATTAGTTTTTTTAAAATGAATCTTTAAGAGTTTTAAAAACACGTATTAAGGAAATTAGTCCTTTATCTACCACATTTGTCAGGTTCATTTTTTTTCAGGTTTATTGGTGTTTTAAATATGCAGAAAACTTTCCTTTCTATGTAGTCAAAATTATCAGCCTTTCTCTTTTGAATTCTAGATCTTATATCACTTTTTAAAAAGTTTATTAAAAACAGTCTTCCTAGTTCTTTTTTTAAAAAACTACTTCTATGGTTTTAGTTTAAATTTATTTATCCATCTGGAATTTATTTTAGTATAATGAGTGAGGTAGAAATCTCACTTAATTATTTTCCAAATGGCTAGCCAGTTGTCCCAATACTTTTTACTGACTAATCAGGTTTTCCTCCACAGAGTATACTAAATTCTTAAATGTACTTACATCCATTGTTAGATTTTTTGATATTTTCTATTGATCTTTTATTCTTATTCTGATATCATACTATTTTAATTACTATAACTTTATGATACATTTTAATATTTACAGGATTTTCCACTTTATTACTCTTTCCTTTTAAATTTTCCTCAATAATCTAATGCATTCAATCATCTGTCATGTAAACTTTTAATTTTTTTTCACATTTCATAAAATTAGTTTTTTTTCTTTTTTTTTTTTGTTGTCCCAGGTTTATTGAAAATATTACAGCATTGCAGAAAGATTAGAACAGCTCCACGAGGGGTTTTTAAATTCATCCTAACTAGTGCCAGGTGTGGTGTCTCATGCCTGTAATCCCAGCACTTTGGGAGGCTGAGGTGGGCAGATCACTAGGTCAGGAGTTCAAGACCAGCCTGGTCAATATGATGAAACCCCATCTCCACTAAAAATACAAAAATTAGCCAGGCGTGGTGGTGCATGCCTGTAGTCCCAGCTACTTGGGAGGCTGAGGCAGGAGAATCGCTTGGACCCGGGAGGTGGAGGTTGCAGTGAGCTGAGATTGCGCCACTGCACAACAGCCTGGGCAACAGAGGGAGACTCCGTCTCAAAAAAAAAAAAAAAAAAAAAAATTCATCCTAACTGCAGGCTGAGTGACCTGCAGGTTGGACAGACTGCCAAGGTCCAAAAGTTTCGGCATTTCTGTACTGCCTGGATCTACTTCAATGATCTCCTGATCCAGGGGGCTCAGACCTCAGGATCATAATTGTCTCTTCTTTCTCTCTCTCCTCCTGCAACTTGATGGAGGTACCTCACACTGGGACCCTCTGAGTCTGCTCCATTACATGGGTTACACAGGCTGCTATCTTGTTCCAGAGATTCTTGCAGGGGATAATGGCAATTTCTTCGCACACATGCTTGTTGGTGTGGAAGTCATTGCCCAGGCACGTGTAGTACTTTTCTATAATGACCCAGGCCACCTTTCTCATGGTTTTAGTGCGAATGTGGCCCATGTTGGTGGGTCCTTAGTAAAAGCACAAAATTAGTTTTCTATTTGGGATCAGAGTGAACTCATAGATTAAAAATAATATCATTACAAAGTTGAGTCTCTCTAGAAAAATAATGTTGTCATCCACTACAGTGGCATCTTCAGTAGAATTTTATGTTGTCTTTACTTTTTAAAAAAGTTTATTCCTGGCCAGGCACAGTGGCTGATGCCTGTAATTCCAGCACTTTGTGAGGCCAAGGCAGGCAGATCATCTGAGGTCAGGAGTTTGAGACTAGTGTGACCAACATGGCAAAACCCCATCTCTACTAAAAATACAAAATTAGCAGGGTGTGGTGGTGCATGCCTGTAATCCTAGCTACTCAGGAGGCTGAGGCAGGAGAATGGCTTGAACCCAGGAGGCAGATGTTGCAGCGAGCCAAGATCGCGCCATTGCACTCCAGCCTGGGCAACAAGAGCAAAACCCTGTCTCAAAAAAATATTTATTCCTAGATTTTTGATTGTTCATTTCTATTGTGAATTGGATCTTTTTTCTTGTATAATTTCAAGCCAATTTTTTAGTGTGTATAGAAAAGTTATTTCTTTGTTTATTTTTTAAACTAGTAGGCTTACCGAATTCTAATTGTTTCCCATTGTTTTAATTTGCTTTCTTGGGCCTTCTAAGTAAACAACCACACCACTTGCAAATGCTGGCTCCTGTTTAGGATATTCATATCTTTTATTTCATTATCTTGTCTAATTGCATTTTCCAAAATAGGAAAAATATCAGAGTATTAAAAAAGAGATGGAGAATTTCTCCAAGGACAAAATTACATTATGAGTCCTGGATAAACTAAAATGCTAAGAATAACTCTTGCTCAGGGAAGCTCCTTTTGTATATTATTTTCATTGTATAAATCACTCTTGGTTATATTTTCAAGCTCAGCACATTCTCCCTGACCCATAATTGGTCTAATAATTTTAAAGTAAAAATTGATAGCTGTGGACAGCTATAAATAACTGGCATTCACACCATGCTTTCAAAATGCACTTGTCTAGCTTTATTTTGCCAATAACTTAAACCATATGGAAAGGGCAAATTCTCCTTCACAAATGCATTCTAAAAATAGCATGCAGTAAATGATAGCATTTGACAAGTTTTTACCAATTTGCTGATTCTCAGAGACAGAAAACCAAGTTGCTATAATCAGTTTAAAGTGAAAAAACATGCACCTTCCCAATCCAAGGTGTTTTATTTTTTTATCTTGTATTAAATCATGTTTATAGAACAACAGCTTTGCCAGACAGGTTGCTGTGTATTCACTTCTATTTTCTTTGCTACTGTTCCAGAAGCTGAAGGGTCAGTGATGAGATTGGTAACTTTTAGGAGCTTTAAGCTGAAGACATCAATGGACTTCCAGATATTCTAAATCCTTTAAGTATCAAAGTATGAAACTGATGACTGAGTAACCACATCTAAAACATCAACTTAGTCTCCTTAGCTGACATGCTATGGGGCAGGTATAGGGACAGAAGATGAATAGGAGTAATGCCCAGAAACTGATTATTTACACCATTGACCCTCTTTTCTAACAGGGATGGGAGGTGAAGGTAAAAGTACCTAATGACACCTAAATTTGAGCTGTGAATATTTATTTGCATGGGATAAAAAGTAACCCCTCTGATGTGCTTATGTGTGTCATGGCCCTTTTCCTATACATTGAACACTTGGACTTGCAGCATGAGCCGAAAGAGATGAGAAGATGAGAGCGTTGCCTGTTAGAGGCTAAATGAAGCCAAGGTTATGACTGCTTGAAGAATAGGGAGTTCTACAGCAAGTTAATTCTACTATGTTTCCCAGTGAACACAAGTAGTTCTTATCTACACTCATTGTGAAATCGCATATTCCCATTTTTTTTTTTGTATTTTTTGTAGAGACAGAGCTACAAAAATTAGAAACATTAATGTATTTGGCTAATTTTTATGTGTTTTTGTAGAGACAGGATTTTGCCATGTTGCCCAGGCTGGTCTCCAACTCCTGGGCTCAAGTGATCCTTCTGCCTTGACCTCCCAAAGTGCTGAGATTACAGGCATAAGCCACTGTGCCTGGGTGATGATCTGTATTTACTATTTTATTTGGATCTCTTTTGAAGATTTATTTCTTTTTCATAAGGCTGCTATTCTAAGTACCTTAAGAAAATCTAAAAGTGACCAAATTTGGTGAAACTATTGAATGATCTAGATCCAGGTTTAAGGGATCTTGTAGTCAATTATTAGTAGAAGCTTTCCATAAGGACCAGGAACATAAGAAGAGAAAGGAGACAGGTGAGAAAGGATAACATTACAGTCTATGCTTTGAGTGTTGAAAAGTGAAGATAAGGTAAGATAAGCAATGATGTAAGTTGAGATGGTGCCATAGGCCATTATGTTTGCTGTAGATACTGGGTTACAGTTGAGTGCCAAGTTCTAAAAAATCGAAAACAGAAAGAGCCTACAAGACAGTGATTTTCAATTTTTTAAGTTGACAAAGCAGCCATAACTCTTGGTACTCTGATACTCTACTCCAAAATAGTTACAGATTTATGACATTATATGACAAGGAATAATTTTGCCATCAGTAACTGGAACTGTATTTGATGTATGAGGGTTTCTGAATTTCAAAAAGAATAGTGGATAAAATTTACAATAAATATATATATTAGGAGGATAGATATCTATCCTGGTTACTTACTTACCTAATTTAATTTGAGGGACGAGCCTTGCTGGTTCAGTAATAATTTAAAATTTAATAATTTCAGCTGGGCACAGTGGCTCACGCCTGTAATCCCAGCACGTTGGGAGGCTGAGGTGGGCGGATCACTTGAGGTCAGGAGTTTGAGAACAACCTAGCCAACATGGTGAAACCCCGTCTCTACCAAAAATACAAAAATTAGCTGGGTGTGATGGCAGGCACCTGTAATCCCAACTACTCGGGAGGCTGAGGCAGGAGAATCGCTTGAATCCGGGGGATGGAGGTTGCAGTGAGCCAGGATCGTGCCACTGCACTCCAGCATGGGTGACAAGAGCAAAACTCTGTCTCAAAAAAAAAAAATAATCATTTCATGTCACATTATTTTAACATTTGCTAGGAGAAAAGAAAAAGCAGGCACCCAAATCTTAAGAGTTCTAGAAAAATTTAACCTCGAGAAACTCCATTCATTAAATTAAGTTCATTGGTTTTGAATAAGGAAAGAAAAGCTGAGATAGAAAAGGGGCTTTTTTGCCTGGGCGTAGAGGCTCGTGCCTGTAATCCCAACACTTTGGGAGGCTGAGGCAGGAGGACTGCTTTCCTCCAGGAGTTTTAAGACCAGCCTGGGCAACATGGAAAGACCTTGTCTCTACAAGAAAATTAAAAATTAGTCTGGCGTGGTGGTGCATGCCCGTAGTTCTGGATGCTCAGGAGGCTGAGGTGGGAGGATCACTTGAGTCCTGGTTGAGGCTGCTGTAAGCCAAAATCACACCACTGCAGTCAGCCTGGGTGACAGAGTGAGACCCTGTCTCAAAATTAAATTAAATTTTAAAAGTCTTTTAAATTTTTATGCATTCTTTAGATATGCCCAGTAACTCTTCTGTGTATTTAGGATCTACCTTTTACTAGGAGTAAAATATTGAAGTAGAAATAAACTGCCTCTATAATTTCTTCTTTTTTTTCGCATTTTGAGGTGTTTATTTACACATAAACACAATGATCAAGTAAATATTTTAAACCCAAAAATTTTCATTATTTCTTCTCCTCTGCCCAGGAATGGCATAGATCACAGGAGTACAAAGACTGGAGAGGGAAAACAGACAAAACTAAATACGGCCATTTGTATCAGTAAAAAGTGAAGCTTTGATCTCCAGAATATAGTAAAAGCAATTAGACGCAGACCTTTCTGGCATGTCTGGTGTTTCCTCATTTTTGGGCCCAGGACACCACTGCCACTTTTTTGTAAGGCGAGGAATTACATTTTTGAGAATCCACTTCTCTGTGAGGTTCTGAGTCAGTTTGCCAATGTGAAAAATTTGCCGGAGAGACAGAAGATGGAAATGAAGAGGAAGCCATTAGTCTTTTCAGAGGTGTTTGCAGCTTGATGCTTGGAAAAATAAGACATTCACAGTGGCTTTCCAGCAATTTTTTTAAAAATTTTACTTTAAATTCCAGGATACATGTGCAGAATGTGCACGTTTGTTATATAGGTATACGTGTGCCAGGGTGGTTTGCTGCACCTACTGACTCGTCCTCTAAGTTCCCTCCCCTCACCCTCCACCCCTCAGCAGACTCTGGTGTGTGTTGTTCCCCTCCCTGTGTCTATGTGTTCTCATTGTTCAACTCCCTCTTATGAGTGAGAACATGTGGTGTTTGGTTTTCTGTTCCTGTGTTAGTTTGCTGAGGATGATGGCTTCCAGCTTCATCCATGTCCCTGCAAAGGACATGATCTCATTCCTTTTTATGGCTGCATAGTATTCCATGGTGTATATGTATCACATTTTATTTATCCAGTTTATTGCTGATGGGCCTTTGGCTTGGTTCTATGACTTTGCTATTGTAAATAGTGCTGCAATAAACAAACTTTAGTCTAGTTATGTTGATAAAAATCACTCCCATGTTCTTAGTACTGGGAAACCCTATTGGTTCTTTAGCAAATTAATCAGGACTCTTTTAGTAGTAAGAGGAAGAAAACCAATTCAATTCATTTTGGGAGAATGAATCATAACTTATTGATACATGTGGCTAGGAAGGATACAAAGGTAAGTCACAAAATCCAGGAAGAACTGAACTGGAGTTAAGACTCAATGCCACTAGGACTCTGTTCATCTCTCTGCTTGTCTTTGCTTAATTGATGGATTGATTTTTAATTTTTCTTTTCACAAATAAAGCCTCCATTCTGTTTTGTTCTATAACAAAGCAAATGGTGCATTAGGAGTGGAGAAAAGGGGCCAGAGGTTAAGTTTCCCCTTCTCTCCTCCCATTCACCAAGGTGCATAACTTCTTCAGTACAAACAGTCTAGGTGTCCAGGATTAATCTTCTAAGTCTGAAGAGTTACAGCAGTTATCTAACCAGATGACTTAGGTGAAGGGGACCAGCATGGCAGGACAAAACCTCCATCACATTTCCCAATTTTCATGAGGTTACTCTGAAGAGTTGAGAAAAAAGTCTCCATCTCTAGTGGACCTAGACAGATTGGTGATCTCAAAGACTCATTTAAAGCTTTGCTTTGCAACTTTTAGGTAAAAATGGATGATTAAACTTATACACATCCAATTTTAGTCCCCCCACAACCCCCCCCAAAAAAAAACCTACCATAAAAGGGGATTTTTTTTTCAAGAAATGAACCAAAAAAGATGGGAAATTAGAAGAGGAAAAAATAGCAGAAAAATTTGGGACCTGGTAAGCAAATGAAAAGTGGTACTGATTTGGCATATCTGAGAGAGCTACATCTCAAGCTGACAGTGGAAACACTAAGGAATAAATTTAGTTTATTTCACAGAATCCCTTAAAATGTTGGGAATGGGTGACACACAGTGCTCTCGGAAGGAGGGATAAAGAGAATAGCTGAATTAAAGAGGACTAGTAAAAAACTGTTTAAAAAGCAATTAGATCTTCAAATCTACCCATCCTGTCTACACAGCTAGCACCTTACTGAAAACAGGATGCTGAGCTGTCTAGTTCTTTTTGTCCACTTGGTTCCGAGAATCCTGGAAGTCAGGCCTTTATCATCCAGGAGAGACACTGGAGGAGTCTCCTCAGGGGAAAACAGTTGTCCTCAAAGAATATATACAAAGATTATGAAATTGGGAGCTCATCAACAAAATATCCTAGGCAAATTATCTACTGTGAAGGCTGTGGTTGATAAGTACTGCTCATGCTCAGGTCTTCCAATAAGTGCTTTGGTTCTCTAACCTTAAAAATGGGCAGATAATTAGGGTTACGGGACAGTTGAAGAAAGACTTTAACATGGAATATAAAGGAAAAAGGAAAAAGCAACACACTGGAGAAAACAGAGGCTATGCAATGAGAAGAAAACTTGACAATCATTAATATCCTCAGGGAATGTGATGATAGTACAAACCTGAGATAAGCAAGAGCTCTTAGGAATTAAAAATATGAAAACAGATTTTAAAAAGTAATAGACAGATTGGAAGATAAGAGTTGAGGAAATATTCCAGAAAGTGAAGCAAAAATCCTAGAGACTGGAGCAAAAAGATAAAAGAGTTGGCAGGAAGAGAAAAAGTGTGAACGTTAGATCGAGAGTCCAGGAGATCAAAAACAATTATGATGTGCCAGTCAGGCTTTACATATACCAAATCATTTAATTCTCAAGAAAGCCTATAATGTAGGTACTTTTATTATTTCCTTTAACCTAGTGGAAAAACTGAATCATAAAAATATTAAAAGTCTCACCGTTTCTGAGGAGAAAATCTAGGTTTCAGGCCCAGGCAATCTGACCCCAAAGCATAGGGATTTCATCACTTAACTTTTCTGCAGTTCAAGAAGAGAGAGATAGAGATGGAGATAGAGAGAGAGAGAGAGACATAGAGAGAGAGACATAGAGAGAGAGAGAGAGAGAGAGAAAGAGAGAGGAAGAAAACTTGGTTTCCTGGATAAAAAAGACATTTTCAGACATACTAGGTCTCAAAAAAATTGTCTCCTATGTATCTTTGTTAGAAAGTGGTTAGAGGAAAGCTCCACAAAATTGAAAGAAGAAGACTTGGGAAGAGAAGAAAGGCAAAGAAAATCAGTCCCCAGGGTGTAAGCAGTTCAGATGAGAGTAGGCCAGAATGCTCTAAGAATGGCTTTTCCAAGAGATGGAATTAAAAGACTACCTGATGTGTCTAAACTTTTTTCTTTTTTTTCTTTTTTTCAGAGAAAGGGTTTTGCTCTGTTGCCCAGGCTGGAGTGCTGTGGCACAATCATGTCTCCCTGCAGCTTCTAAACTCTTGGGCTCAAGCAATCCTCCTGTTTCAGCCTCTCAAGTAGCTAGGACCACAGGCACATGCTGCCACTCCCACTTAATTTTACAGAATGGGAGAAAATTTTTGCAATCTATTCATCTGACAAAGGGCTAATATCCAGAATCTACAATGAACTCAAACAAATTTACAAGAAAAAAACAAACAACTCCATCAAAAAGTGGGCAAAGGATATGAACAGACAGTTCTCAAAAGAAGACATTTATGCAGCAAAAGACACATGAGAAAATGCTCATCATCACTGGCCATCAGAGAAATGCAAATCAAAACCACAATGAGATACCATCTCACACCAGTTAGAATGACAATCATTAGAAAGTCAGGAAACAACAGGTGCTGGAGAGGATGTGGAGAAATAGGAACACTTTTACACTGTTGGTGGGACTGTAAACTAGTTCAACCATTGTGGAAGTCAGTGTGGCAATTCCTCAGGGATCCAGAACTAGAAATACCATTTGACCCAGCTATCCCATTACTGGGTATATACCCAAAGGATTATAAATCATGCTGCTATAAAGACACATGTACACGTATGTTTATTGTGGCACTATTCACAATAGCAAAGACTTGGAACCAACCCAAATGTCCAACAATGAGAGACTGGATTAAGAAAATGTGGCACATATACACCATGGAATACTATGCAGCCATAAAAACTGATGAGTTCATGTCCTTTGTAAGGACATGGATGAAGCTGGAAACCATCATTCTCAGCAAACTATTGCAAGGACAAAAAACCAAACACCACATGTTCTCACTCATAGGTGGGAATTGAACAATGAGAACACGTGGACACAGGAAGGGGAACATCACACACTGGGGCCTGTTGTGGGGTCGGGGGAGGGGGGAGGGATAGCATTTGGAGATATACCTAATGTTAAATGATGAGTTACTGGGTGCAGCACACCAACATGGCCCATGTATACATATGTAACTAACCTGCACGTTGTGCACATGTACCCTAAAACATAAAGTATAATAAAAATTTTTTTTTTAAATTTTTTTATACAGATGAGGTCTCCCTATTTTGCCTAGGCCAGTCTCAAACTTCTGGCCTCAAGTGGTCCTTCTACCTCAGCCTCCCAAAGTGCTGGGATTACAAGTGTCAGCAACTGTGCCTGGCCCAATGTATCTAAACTTTTAAGGGGAGATTCAAGTAAGTGGCAGAGAGGTGAAGGACTGAATTGGAATTCATGGTAAGTATATCAAAAAAATTAAAATAAAGAAAAAATAAGACAATTATTAACTCCACGGATAGGGTAAAAAAATAAACGTAAAGAAAGCAGAGTTATTTCAATGGTACAAGTTTGAAGAGCCTTTAAAAAGTCCTGATATGAACACTGAACAATGATCTAACTAAAATTATGTCTTAACAGTAGTGGAAGGATAAGGGATGGGAAACAAATTTATGTATGATAGCATAGGGAGAGGAAAGAGACCCACATGCTAAGTTCCAGTAGGAAGTTGGTAGATGATGCCTACCACTGAAAAAAGTAAAGTAGCATCACAACCATGTGTTTTTAGAAATCTGAAAGTAAAAAAATATTTTCTAACAGTATTATTTTTCATAATAGTTTCTGTGATTTTTGTAGAACAATTTAGCTCGTTATGTGTATGAACACCTGATAAAAATAAGAACAAAAAGATTTTCTTTTGATTATTAACATTTTCTTAATCACAGATTATTTGGAGTGTAAAGTCCTCTTATGCTGAGCTCAGTTAAAACCATTTACATATAGTAATTCGTAATTAGAACCCATACTATTATAATATATAAATGTCTTTTAATTTTATATCTTATAAAATCTCTTAAAAATCCCCTTATAACCATCTCATCCTTAATGTATTCTGTATTCTTATGAGCTAGGCATTATTTTCCATTTAAAACAAGGTTTCAGAGAATTAGAAAAATGTTTAAAATTGCCCAAGATCTCTTAGAAATTTTGAGAGAGTAACAAGATCAGAACATAACATTCCAAATTCTTTGTCTTTATGCCACAAAGTCATGTTGAATTTTCCCAAATATTTAAAAAATAATAAACAAAACCCCAAATAATTTGAGAATGCCAAAAAGAATAAAAAGAAGCAACAACGTTGGGACTATTGTAAACTAATTGTTCATATTTGACAAGGACTCATGAATTCCTGTTAGATATAAAAGTAGAGAAGTAAATTTCTTCCAAAGCTGTGACAATCATAATTGACTAAAGACTATTATAAATAAATTTAAAAAGCAGAATGAGCAATAAGATCAAGTATATAATCAGTGGATAAATATGGTAATGGCTAATTACAGTATTCCTATGAAATCAATGAAGGGGAAAGAGCTAAACACACACACACACACACACACACAGAGCAAACACACACATACAACTTTATTCCAATTATTTTCTATCAGTGGAGCTCATTATTTCTGGTTTTGATTGGCTCTCGGTTTACTTCTTTTAGATCAGAATGTTATTTAAATCTAGTTTATATGAAATTCTTTCTCTTTAACAAAATATTAAAAGAATGGAAACAAGTGAGCACATATTAAGTTGGCCTCAGATTTCTCATCTATAGAATTAGGATAACAGAACCCATGTAACAGAGTTGTGAAGGTTAAATAAAATAATGCATGGAAGCATCTGGCATAGTGCTTCAAGACATTTTAAAGACAAACTCTAATACTAATGCATTTGCTTAGTTCTCTGTCCTGTTCTCCCATTTAGGAAAATATCTTAATGGATATATCAAGATTTTTAAGTTATGCAAGGTCCTGAGGCATAGTCTGGAAAGACAAAATTGAGCTGGGGAAAATTGAAAAGTTGCTTTGCATAATATATTATGGGAACTTTCAATTGGTTGGGCATGGGGGCACAGACTCGGGGTTTAGAGGTCTTGGACAGGGAGGAGAGGAATGTAATAGAAGAGAAAACACAGTGAGAAATACCCAAAGATGGAAAGACAGCTCAGTTTAAAACAATCTTCTAGTGATTAATTTTACTTTTTTTTGCATCTATGCTGGGCATATTTCCCTCCCCAAATGTTTTGTTTAATAAAAAGTTGGCTACTCACCCAACAGTCTTTTGTTAGTGGAGCTTTGGGAAATTAACAGGGGGTTAAGGATACAGACAAAGAAAGGTCACAGAGGCAAGGCAGTAAATAGGGATTGGGACTGGGAGTGAAAGATGACTGGATCCTGAAGCCTCTCCCAGGCCCCCACCATCCTAAGGAATACCTGGGAAATTGTGGAGGGCTCTAAATTTCCCAGTGTATACAGAACAAGGAGCTAAACATATCTGTTTGCTTACCATACAAGGCTGGCAAATTTGGGCTTCTCAAGATTAACATCATTAGTGTTTCTTTACTTTAGCTAAAATAATTTAAAGCACGAATCGTTCGAAGAAATGATAGCTAGTCATAAGTGCTTCTCTAAACAATGACACATAATAAGTCTTCATGGCATAGGGGTAAGAAATTTAAACGTTTAGAATGTTTAATGTTTTATAAAACTTTTCACAAGCATTAGCTCATGTAATTGTCACAAAATCTCTGAGGCTATGGAATGCCTTTTTATTTTTAATAAGAGAAGCAGACTTGGATATGCTAAGAAATTTGCCCAAAGGATCATAGTGAGAATAGGCTTTCTGCTGTACTACAAACAAACCCAAACTTTAGTGGGGTGGAGACAGGATAAATCTGACCTAATTTAAATTTTGCCCATACTCTTTCTGAATAGACAAATCAACTTAAAAACTTTCTACATTCCTAGTATTATTGCAGCTGTCATTTCAATACATTAATGAGTGTGATTTGGGTAATCCAAACCCAGAATGTTTTTAAAATTTGCCAAAAATTAATGTGCATCCTAAAAGAGGTTACCCTCCAGCAGGATTGTTTTATCAATATTTTTATGAAGAGACGTTTTACATTCCCTTCCATCTCCATTCTTTCTTTTTCCATTATAGTTTAATAAGAAAGCTAATTATTTTAATAAGCCCGGTTCTATAAAGAGGAAATCTTTAAGCCAAAGTGAAATAAAAGCTAGTCTGCAAATATATCATCTTATTATCAAAGTACTGATGGAACTATGGGGTCTAAACACAAATAAGGCAGAAATTTAATGCCATTTAAAAGCAAATACTCCAGGGAAGGCCAAAAGAAATTGGACTTAGGAATTGAACTGTTAGAGAACAATTACAGAGATAAGAGACAATTACAGTTTATGTTATATGTTCATGCAGAGATATATTGGCTTGTGCATTCAAAAGTATATGCATGAATAAGTGGCTATTATGTGGCTCTGTATCATGTCTTTAATATTTGGTTTTCTTATAATGACCCATTGGAAGCACATAGGAAATCAGTTTGGGTACCATATTTCTATCTCCCAAGTATGCAGTTCCTCCCTCACTGCCCCCACAATTGGCAGTGATTGCTGTTTACATGGTTGGTGTTGAAGAAGCCAACTTTTCCTGGCTTTCTGGTTTCTATTCATAAACAAAATGAAAACCTATTGATTAAACACTGGTGGAGGCAGTTTGTCAGCCTGTTTGTCAGCCTTCCCTTGAAACTGTATTAAAAATAATATGATATGAGTTTATGTTAAATCGATAGCTATTTTGCTTACGAGCTGGATGTGTAAAGGTTCTCTGTACCTGTGCTTTGCTAAGATTTAGTGCTACTGAATACAAGGCACCCTTCTACCAAATATATCATGCCAAAAAGTTATGTAACAATGGAGCCCCCAAATCTGGGCGATCACAGCAGCATGTTAGCAATAATGCTAACCTTTCTATATACCTTGGCATTATTGTTGATAAATGAAGATAATGATAGTGTATACCTCATGATGACTCAGTCTACATTTGTTATTTATTGTTTCTGGTTTCTTTTTAGCATAATTTTTTCATGCTGAATGTATTTACTAAGATGTTTTTAGCTGCAAGTGACAGGCCAAGTTGGAGTGATCCAAACACACAGAAGTTTGTTTTCTCACTTAATAAGAAATCTGGAGATAGGCAGCTCCCTCAGAGGCTCAATGATGTCAAAGTGTTGGTTAGTACGTTTCTGGAATTCTTTTGCTTCCTGTGCTCCCAAGTCCTATCCATGATCACAAGATGGCTATAGCATTACTTGAGAGTATTCAGAGTGGAAAGGAAGAGGGCAGGCAGAAAAGAGATTTTCTTTCCCCAAGGAGTAGAGTATCTCCTTAGGTCTCATTTTCCTGGACTGGGTTGCATGCTAACCTGCAGGCCAATAAAGAATTAGATTCCTATGACTAATGAAGACTAGTAAGAATTTATTCCCTGGGCCTGGGGTTGGGAGATTACTACCCAAACAAAATTATGGTGGTGTTCACAAGGCAGAAGAGTAGAATGGCATTGGCAAGGCAAACAACAGGGTGGCTGACTGTTTCCTTTTAAGGCTCCTTGTGATCAAGCTTGATTAACACCGTAGAGCTGAATTATTACTGGACTATTAGTTTTTGTTATTTCAATATGTAGTAAAAAGGAAGTCAGGATTCATTATTTGTTTTTGGCTTCTAAACAATAAAATAAATAACAAGTCTATGAAGTTACATAAGGAAATTTAATGTGTGTAAGCAGGCCCTCTTTGCAGGGTGGGAATGGTTTGTTCATTTTTCCTGATTTATCCATATAAATGTTTTCATTCCTAACTATATTCTATATATTTATCCATGGCCTCTTAACATAAATACAGATTTGTTTTTTTTAAAAATAGATTGAACAATAATTCCTGTCTAGAATGAATTACATATGTAATATTATGCAAGATATCTTCCAAGTCTCTAATTTTTGAAGTTCTGCATACAGCTGATCGCCAAGAGAATTACTTGGCAGTCAATGTTAAATGGGTAAAAATGTAAGTGGAAATTATATGTAAAACAACTGAACAGAAAACCATACGCATTTGGAAACAATGCAATTATTTGATTTGTGAACGTGGTTATTTAGTTTAAACATTCAAGGAATTTGATTACATTGTGAATAATAGCTAAATATGAAAATGCCATTCACAGTGTAAATACCATTTCTTAGGTTTGTCTTCAGGTTTTGTATTTATTTTATTTTTATTTTGTCTTCTACGAGGCAAGATTTTGACATCAGTACCATTCTTTCTCCTTTACCCACTACTGCTTTTGGTATAATGCACACCAGAAGGCTCCCCCTATACCAATCATTTCTAAGGTATCATAGTAGCTGGGAGTTATACAAGTATTCATGAGAACACCTGATCATTCGCTCATTTTATCCCCTTTTGGCTGTTCAAGCTCCATTTCGGTAATAATATATTACGCTATTTTATAAATTGTACATAACAATATATTATGTCTAAAGCCACAAGAATATTCTGATAAAGAACTGAAAAGTATTTGAGATGTGTCAATCAACATAGAAATGGAATCAAGTTCCTTTAAAAAAGACTAAATTTTTGGTCTGAAAGCTGGTAAACTAAGAATGCTTTATTCCTATAAAAGGTTTCACAAATGATTTCTAACATACTGGAAAGATTTTTTTCAGCAATTTTAAGGAGGTTTTAATAACTGCCTGCAGTTTGTGTTCAAAA
This sequence comes from Symphalangus syndactylus, assembly GCF_028878055.3. NCBI lineage: Eukaryota > Metazoa > Chordata > Mammalia > Primates > Hylobatidae > Symphalangus > Symphalangus syndactylus. Next base: position 107,182,885 of record NC_072429.2, read on the forward strand.
GAAACTTTGATGAACTGGGTGACCTATATGAAGGGGCTATGTAAGTCAGTCACATGAAATGATATTGATAAGAAAATGTATACATTTGACATCCAGGCAATATTTTCTTTTTAGGAGATTTTCAGGTCCAAAATACCTCTGCTAAAAATTAAACCAAAAGCCATGAATAAATAATCTTCAATCGAAGGCTTCATTTCTAATGAGGAGAGAATAGAAAAATACATCATGGCCATCAGCCCTGAGAGGTGTGGTGACTATATTCAGAGATTGTCGTCTGTGGTCTCCTAGCTTTAATTGGCCTCCTGGGGTACATAGAATGTTGTGTGTTTGTCACACTTATAGAGATCTTGGCACAAACTATTTTCAGCTGTTTGGAAACTTAACATACAATAGAAAGGGCCTGCTGAGTCTGGCATTTGCTGACACAGCCTTGAAGTCAATGGAAAAGTCTGGCTTCTTTTTTGAGGTTCTCACAGTGATGGATCTGCAGACTGCAAAGTATACAAGAAGCTAAGAATCTCCCTTAGCATAGCCAAAGCTCTTCCCCACAGAGACTCCAGGGATTCTGGCTAGTACACTCTTTCTGCAGGGCCCTGGAATATTTTCACCTTCTCCACTTGAATATTAGTCTCCACAAGAAAATATTTTACAGCATTTTGCCTAAATTTGCCACACAGAGATTATGCAGAGGCGGCAGGCTGGTAACCTGAGGGCTGAATCTAGTGCACAGGCATTTGCTTTTGTTTGTTTGTTTGGATCTTCATAGCATTTTGCTTTGCTTTGTTTTGTTAATTTGAGTTAACTGCCAGCTTTTAAAATTAGGACATTTCACATTTAAAAAAAAATTCCAGATTACTGATTTCTCTAGCAACACAAGGTCTCAGTTCCTGCTTGGCAACAGGTAACTAGGGCTGGGTAGCAGCTGCCCTAGTTTGAGGGGATGTGGGTCTCAAGTGCCAGAGCCCCACTGGAGGGCCTCTTGCCTTTACATTCCCTGTCTGGCTGTACTAGACACTTGAATCAGCAATAAACATGCCTTTAAAATATAAATAGAATATGCCTTAAAATAGATTTCAAACATAAGAAGCAATAAATAATAATATTGTATACAACATAACCACCTCTTAGCTTGCTTAAGTGGTAACGTACTTTTTTTAAAAGAAGTGAAACATTACATACACATTAACTCTTCCTGTTTATCCTCCCCAAACCTCAATCATCTTTCTCCAACCATACTGATGACTACCATTCTGATTTTGGTCTTTATCATTCCCATGCATGCTTTTTTTCTACTTCTACTTTTGTCTCCATATAAATGACTTTTTAAAAACGTAAATAAGATCACAACTCCTTGTTTAACATCCTTCAATGACATTCTGCTGTGCTTTATAACAAAATCAGAGCTCCCTCTAATGCATAACTTCCAGTCTCAGATCTTACCACTCTCGGTTTCCAATGTGGCTTATCAAAGCTGGAGGTTTCACCTCTATTAAGAATCCTCCCTGACCGCTTTATCTAAAATAGTCCTTCCATTCTGTCTTGCCTTCCTATTTCCAATTACACTGTGAAACATCACCCTGTTCATTTTTCACTTGGGTGTGATTCACACATCACACTGTGCAATCGTATTATTTGCTTATTTATTGTCTGTTTCTTCGACTTGAACATAAACTCGATGAAGGCAGGGTGCTTCTCTGTCTTGATCATGCTAGTATCTCCAACTTAAACTAGTGCCTACCATATGGTTGGTGTTAATAAATACTTTTTGAGTGAATAGATAAAAATAGTTTTTCCTTCTTCTTCCCTGTAATTATCCTATGTGTAGGCTCTGCACTCTCTGATTCTACCTTGACTCCAAGGAAGAAAATTATTAGATATTGGAAAATCAGTCAAGAATGAAGTTGAAATTTTTCTAGACAGCTATTTAAAATATGTATAATTCCTCCAAAATTTTTGGAAGATAAGCGAATGCCTTCCCACTGAACGAGCAGCTTTCTAGGTGAGCTAGCCCACAGGTTCTAGTCTAACTGTACTAGTCCATTTCTACACTGCTATAAAGAAATACCTGAGACTGGGTAATTTATAAACAAAAGATATTTAATTGACTCACAGTTTTGCATGGCTGGGGAGGCATCAGGAAACTTACATGGCAGAAGGTGAAGGGGAAGCAAGACACGTCTTACATGGTGGCAGGAGAGAGAGAATAAGTGAAGGGCAAACTGCCTCGTTTAAACCATCAGATCTTGTGATAACTCACTCAATATCATGAGAACAGCATAGGGGAAACCACCCCCATCATCCAATCACCTTCCCCCAGATCCTTCCCTCCTACACGTGGAGATTACAATATAAGATAAAATTTGGGTGGGGACACAAAGCCGAACCATATTACTAACCAAGTTCTCTAGGGTTAATATACCGTCTTGGCTGTAGAACTATGCTCCTTATGGCGGTGCCATCCCCATTCCATAGATCCAGGCCCCTTCTTGGCCATGGATAATTATGGAGGATTGACCATGGTAGCTGACTCTCAGGACTGTCTTGTCATCCCCTTCTATTTTAGTGGCCTTTCCCAAGAACCTCCTTCACCCTCTATAGGCTTTCTCTCACAAATATTCAAGTTTATTTCTCTCCTGGAAGTAACGGTCCTCAAAAAGATAATAGGTTTAGCATCCTAGCCCTTTGCAACCTAAAACTCCCACACTCTACCTTCAGAGCTCAGAAAGTCTAGTCCTTAACAACATGGTGACATTCACTCATACTCTGGAGACTTTTTGCATTCTGCTCCAAATGCATACTTTTTTCTAGAGTACAAAAGGTCAAAGCAAATTATATTTCTACTATGCCAGCCAGAATGAATGGAGAAGCACCCAGGATTGGGGGGTGGGGGATGGAACTGGGAAAACTAACTCTACAACTAGGAATAAAAGGCACTGCCCAAAGGATATGATTAAGTCCACTAGGGTCCGGGAAGCCATTCATTCCTGTGTTACACCTCTAGAAAATGGGGCAGGGGCACAGTTGCAGGAAAAAATTGATATTTAAAGTTAAGCAAATGTTTATGTTATATCTAGTCTTGTAAGTGGTATCACATAAATTTTTTGAGAGAATAGGTAAAGAGTTGATGAGTCATCATCTACCATTCACATCCAACCAGTTCAGCCAGTCAGCCAGGATCCCTTCTCCTGCCATGTGTCTCCCATTGTTTGAAGCTCAGCCTTATTTCAGCTTTCAAGAAGTCTATAGGTAGGTGAGTCCAAGGTTATAATTTCAGGAGCTCAAAAAAATGATCAGAGACCTGTTTTTTTTCTTCTTTTCCCCCAGCATCCTCAACATGTTGGTCTTCATCTTCAGGCTTTTCTGTCATGGTTGCAAAATGGCTGCCATTGTGCTAAGCATCACATCTTCATAAACCTCTATTAAGCAGTAGAAAAGAAGTGACTCTCTGCCTCTGTCCCATTTTAAAAACGAGAAAAAATTTTCCAAAAGGCTCCTAGCAAACATACCATTACATCTCACTGGCCAGTACTTCTACTTTAAAATATCACTGACAAGAGACATGGAGAAATCATGACTGGTTTACACTAATCAACATTCACTCTTCAGGGCTACTAAGGGGCCCATTGGTTATTAGGCTTCCAAACACCTAAACAAAACCAAAATTTTATTGATAATGAGTTGAATCAAAATAAGAATAGCTGTTAAATATAGACAGCTCTTGCAGATGCCACAGGTACCCCAACCATACCTGCTAGGCCTATTCAGAAAGATTCCTATAGATAGGTCCTGTACGCACTCATGGCTTCCTATGTCACTGTGTTTGAGAGTGTTTTCTGCCAATGGGAACTTGCTCTACCTGGAGGAATCTTCAACCAAAGAAAACAGTAAATAGTGGGTAAATACCTCAGTTTTCCTATTAATGGAACATTTTTGAGGCATCTCCCAGAGGGTCACCAGCAGGATGGAGCCCCAGTTGCCCACAATGGTTGTCTTTCCATTCATGAACCGTTCATTGACTTTCCTCCCTTCAGTGACTTAATTCTTCACAGTGCTTCCTGAGATTACACCCAAATCTTTGTTTTGGGGTCTGCTTTCAGGAGAGCTCAACTAAGTCATCAATCAACAGTGTCTGCCTCCTGTAGCTCTGGCCCTTCTCTTCTATGATGTCTTCCCTGATCTTCAAAAGTTACTTATTGGGCCAGGTGTAGGGGCTCACGCCTGTAATCCCAACATGTTGGGAGGCCAAGGTGAGAGGATGGCTTGAAGCCAGGAGTTTGAGATCAGCTTGGGCAACAGGGCAAGTCCCTGTCTCTAAAAAATTTAATAAAATAGCCATGCATGGTGGCATGTGCCTGTAGTCCCTGCTACTCGGGAGGCTGAGGCAGGAGGATCACTTGAGACCAGGAGTTCGAGGCTGCAGTGAGCTAGATCACACCACTGCTCTCCAGCCTGTGCAACAGAGTGAGACCCTGTATCTTAAAAAAAAAAAAAAAAAAGTTACTTATTCCTTTGTGTGACCACTATATGGTAGAAAGCATTAGTACAGCATATTTTAAGTGTGTTTCTTTCCTACCATACTGTATGTTCCTTAAAGTCAGGGACCCTGTTCTATTCACTGTTATATTCCTGTTGTTGAAGACAGTATCTGGCACATGGTAGGTGCTGATTAAACGTTGATTAACAGAACCCAGTATGTGGTTTCTTACCTAGGGACTCCTCTTAAAAAAAAAAAAAATCACAATCCCTTGAGCCCCCACTGCAGTTGTCCCCACCTTCTCGCTTTCATTGTCATCACTTCCATTACTCTCTGCTTCAACTGCCGTCTCAGAGGTTAAATATCTGGCTTACTCCAGGCAGGCAAGGTATTCATATGGGATAAATACGCTCTCTATAAGTTAATGTCCCTCAAGACATTTATTTTCTTTACCCGTGTTTCAGCATTCCCAATCTCTGAGACAGATCTTTTAACCTAAACATTGCCTCACAGCTGGCAGATCGTCTCCAGACCCACTGAACTCCAGCTCACTGAGAAAGCCAATAATTCACTGGCCTAAAATATGGGCAGCAGGGCAGAAGGCTGCCCCTCTGCTGCTGCAAGGAAATTTTATTTGAGAAACTCTAATTCTTAGTGATATATTTACTATATTCCCATTTTTTTCTTAACTTTATTGCCTCAACAGTAAAACTAAAACCTATTTTAAGTATTCAAATAGAGCAAGTCAGAAATTAAAAAAAAAAAGTCAAATGGACAATGTAGGGGCTGCTATGCATTTGTCTTACTCTCAAAAATCTAAGTCCTATGAGAAAAAAATAAACAGAAAAAAATGGTTACTCTTGTCAATAAAATAGATGCCAATTTCTGATGCAGAGTGACAGTTCAGGGAGAAAAGATAAAAGCAAACTTGGGACTTTTAGAAAAATTTTTGAAAGAGAGGAAGAATGAGATTTTCAGACCAATATGAAGCTAGAGCAACGCCAACATAACATGGGATTAGTATCAGCGTATTAACGGCTGTCATGGTGAGGATGACTTCTCACACTAGTATCCAGTTGGCATTTATTTCGAATGGGGTAAACAGGAATGGCAGGAGTGTGGAGCACGGGTGGGACTGCACTAAGTGTCAGACAGAATAATCTGTGAGATGAATGTGGCTCAAATGTTATGTCTTACAAATGCTGGACTTAAGTGCAAGAAGAAACATGCTGCACTCAAGATTTCAGTCCCGGGGACAGAGGTTGACTCACAGCAGAGCTAAACGAAGCTTCAGTTTTAGGTTCCCTTCTTTTACACAGGTGCCTTCCAAGAACCAGTATCTAATTTGTATCCATTATCATTTTTCTTTCCAAATGCTGTCCCTGACCCCGGCCACCAAATTTTATAAGCTTCAAACTCTAAAACACCTACATCTCCCCGTGCCAGACAAACTAATTTTTAAGGAGTTTCCAAAAGATGTTGATGAACATTATAAAGACATACAGGTTTTAAAAAGTATGTAAAGAACTGCAGGCTGGGTGCAGTGGCTCATGCCTGTAATCTCAGCACTTTGGGATTGCTTGAGTCCAGGAGTTCGAGATCAGCCTGGGCAACGTGGTGAAATCCTGTCTCTCCAATAAATACAAAAAACTAGCCAGGTGTGGTTGTGCACATCTGTAGTTCCAGTTAGCCAGGAGACTGAGGTGGAAGGATCACCTGAGCCTGGGAGGTCAAGGCTGCAGTGGGCCATGATTGGACTGCACTCCAGCCTGGCCACAGATGGAGACCCTGTCTCAAAAAAAAAAAAAAAAAGAACTGCAGTACTGAAAAACAAAAATGAATGAATAAATAAATACATATATAAACTATATCACTTGATATTTACTTAGAGGCAAATTTTTATAACCCCTAATCAAGAGGTTTAAGATACTGTCTCTTTCCTTAAAGATATTATGGTGTAATTTAGGAATTGAGACATAGGTACATAAAAATAACTATTGTCTTAATATTGAAAAATGGGAGGTATTCATTTAGCAAATACTTATTAATTGTGCCTTTGTTCCAGGCACTGCACTAGGCCTCAGAGATCCAATAGTTAACAAAACAAAATAATCAGCCTTCGTGGAGCCTACAGTCGAATGGGAAAGAAATTGAAAAAGTAAATAAATGAATAAATGAAATAATTAAAAGTTATAAAAAGTTGTTAAAAAAAAAAACCCTATCAGGTTGCTAAGACAGAGATTAAAGAAGAAACCTCTTTTACCTTGGGCAGTAGTCAAGATTTGAGAACATAACACACTTGAAGGAAGAAACAGCCATGAAAAGAGATGAAAGGAAGTATGTTCTGGGCAGATGTGTAGGTGAGACCTGAGGTGAGAAACAGCTCAACATTCTTGAGCAACAGAGGAAGCCAATGTGGGTAAATACAGTTAAGTGGCCAGAGACACGAGATGAAGCAAGAAAACGACCCTTGCAAATGGAGATTTTTGAGTATTTGCTTCATTACATTTCTTCCTTAATCTGGGAAGTGATGGGATTGAAAAGCTAATTTTTATTCTTAGAACATAATAATACAAGTAATACAAGATCCAACCACTGCATCCCAAGAGGTAGTTTATAAAAGTTACAGTAAAGGAAGAAAAATTAAGTATGTGTTGTTCTATAAAATTCTTATATCCCCTTTTCTGTCACATATATATGTAAGTATGTGTGTGTGTGTGTATATATATATATGCCGTTGATTTGTGTTTTTATCAAGTTAGAAGATGGTGAAAGCCTACCTCTCAAAGTCCCAAATAAGAAACATTGTCATTGGATGTCAACACTATCATTCATGTGGGTCATAAAAGAATGGGTAAGGCTATATTCCACTCCCATCATTGGAAGAAATGAGCAACCATGTTCTTAGACTTAATTAAACATGAATCTTTTTATTTAAAAAATTATTTTTTAAATTAAACAATAAGAATTGTTCATATTCATGGGGTACACATAATTTTTTGCACATATAATGTATAGTAATTAGATGAGGATAATTAGCATATCCATCATCTCATTTGTGTTGGGAACATTCAATATCCTCCTTCTAGCTATCTGAAACTATGTAATAAATTATTGTCTACAAACATACCACCCTGAATGTGCCCAATCTAATGGACTCGGTTTTTTTGTTTTTTGAGACAGAGTCTTGCTCTGTCACCCAGGCTGGCGTGCAGTGGTGCAACCTCAGCTCACTGCAACCTCTGCCTCTTGGGTTCACGTGATTTTCTTGTCTCAGCCTCCCTGAGTAGCTGGGATTACAGGTGTGTGCCACCACACTCAGCTAATTTTTGTATTTTTAGTAGAGACGGGGTTTCACCATGTTGGCCATGCTGGTCTTGAACTCCTGACCTCAAGCGATCCGCCCGCCTTGGCCTCCCAAAGTGCTGGGATTACAGGCATGAGCCACCGTGCCCGGCCTGATGGATCTTATTTAATCTTCCTCTCTTCAGTTAGGGGAGAAGAGGGGTAGGAACAACAAGTACAATTGTCCAGAATTCTGAAATTAAAAAAAGAAATACTATCAGCTGAGGCCTGAGGAACTGTGTGGGTAAAATTTCATTATTACTCAATATTAACTTGGATAAAAGTAATAAAAGGAATTTTACTGAAAACCTTTTGGCTGGCTTCTTTCTCTTGGAATTCTCTATCTCCATTTTGCTTCTTAATGAAAGAATCAGTTAATTCCAGCTCAATAATAAAGAGGTAGGCAGGGGCCTGAAAATACCCGGTTTTGAAGCCAATGGCCTGGAGAGTAGATTTTGATTTAAATGCAATGGAAAGCCACTGAAAAGTCTTAGCTTGGAAAATTATTTGGCTCGATTTATGTTTTAAAAAGCTGTACATTTTAAGAAGCACCACAGGCAATAAGTTCTATATAGGGAGGTTAGTGTGTGCTGATTATAGAGAAGAGTAGAGATAAAACTGGGCCCTTAAATGATAGGTGGATGACAGGAGAGAGATTAAGAGAGGGTATTCATGGTAAAGGCAATGAAACAAGAAAAGGCTTTGAGATGGGCTGGGTTGGAAGAAAGTAGGGAATATACCTGCCTGACTGAGGTATATTAAGTTCTGATCAAATTGTAGTTAGAATCTGCTTATCAGACTAGGAACATTTAGATAACAGGAGACAAGAAATTTCATATGCATAATATAATGGAAGTAAAGCTTCAGAGACATGAATTTAATGGAAATGTCAAAAAAGCCTTCTTTAGAAAGTGGAGAAGGAAGTTAAAAATTAAAAGAAATAAGAAAAATCAGAGCAACAAAATAAAGCCTGAAGTAAAATATACATTTCCTTTCTTATTTCCAGTTAAAACCCAAAGAAGTTTGGCAAAAGCTGTGTTATTCTTTCAGAGGCTGACTGGGGGAAACAGAGAAGCAAGATCAGGATAAATGCTGCTGGGGCTAAGACTAGCTGAAGGATGGTTCTCAAAGGAAGGTGGCATGAATCAAAATTACACTGAACTTGGTGATTTCGGCTTGGGTATAATTCGAGTTGATATTCAGTGAGCTTAATTTGGAAGGTGGCAGGTGGTGGCTGCTGTCCTGTATATGTGTTGAAATAATCATTAGTCAGATGGTAGAGTCAGGCAAGTATCCTACTGGGGATAAAGGAGAGGTTCCAGGAAGATACCGGAGGCTAGGTTATCTGTTAAACCCATGATGGAAGTTAAGCAATTTACCACAGTTTAGTCAATATACAAGTATCCCAGTTGCATTTTGCAATCCAGGTTCTAAATTCAAATAGGTGAAATACTAATGAAATATTCCAACCACTGGGGAAAAGAGGCACTTATGACATTGCAAGCCTTAGTTCCAGTGTTCTCAGAACCTGAACAAATCTGAAATGTCCTAATGCAGGGAAGGAGTATAATGTAAAAGAGTCCAAATACCTGGGCTTACATCCTGAGTTCTGTCACTTACTAACTGGTGACAAGTTATCTCTCTGAGGCTCATTTTCTATTTCTAAAATATATGGATACTCATACCTAAATGGCATGGTTGCTATGATAATGCTTGTAAAAGAGCTGGATACAGAAAATGATTCAATAAATGGCAGGGAGTTTGTTTTGTTTTACATAAATGAGGTAATTAGCAAAAATGGTCTAGGGCCTAGATCAAATGTTATTCTGAAGGGTTATTACACAATCTGAGATACTTATTCATTTCCCCAGTGCTCTGAGACAGAGGTCACAGACATAAAAAAATGTTGTGTCTCATTGGACTACAAATGAGCATATACTGATGGCAAATAATGAGGAACATCAGACACGATGGCTCAGAATATCGAGTGAGTCCTTGGTGACCCTGGTCTTTATGTTCCTCTCTGGAAAGCTGGTATCTCATGACATTTTAGAAAAGGTTGCGCAGAGTCCAAAGAGAAACTGCTGAAAGCATCAGCCCCAGTATGAAGACATTTGAAGAATGACAGAGCATTCAGGTCACTTGGCAGTTGGTACAGAAAGTGTTTCACACTAATAAATCTGTGCACAGAAAACCCAGCTATTCCCACAAGACTGTAAAAGACTGACATGATACTTTTAAGTAGAATGAGGGTAAAATCATGCTAAAAGTAAAGTTATTACAGGAAAAAACGGTAGGTATTGACCAAGTGATATAGTAGAGTTACTGAATTTGATCCTATAGAAGAGAGAAATGATTGTTTACACAAGTCCTTCTGTGTTCACCTAGAATGCTGCATTTCCACCATTGTAGCACTTACCATTCTAGAAAGTAATAGACCACCTGTCTGTTTCCCTTACTAGATCCAAGCTCTGTAATAAGATGAAGTCAACCTAACTTTACAGTTCTATCCCCAGGATCTTGCACAGTGTTTGACACATAGTAGATGCTCAAAAAACACTTGATATTAAATGAGTAATCAAGCTAGTATCATAGAAAATACATGTAGAAAATAAGGTAAATTTAAGGATTTTCAAAGGGAGAAAAAAGGAGATGCAATGTAGTCCATAGGCAGATATATTAACAAACAGGGAATCAACTTCTCCATCTGTGCCCATGATGAAAAAAGAGAAGTGAGTAAAAAAAGATTAATTCTGAGTTGTGGGTATATAGTAAACTTTAAACTGTGGCCATAGCAGCTCAAAATCAGATGCAAGCTCAAATCAGATGCAAGCTCAATTTATGGTAAAAACAGTTGTCATTTTATTCTGGTTTATGACTTAAAAAGTTAAATATCATTGGTTCTTTTACATATAGGATCCGGTCTTGGCAAAATTTACAAGAAAAGGAGATAGATTCTTACAGTATAAAAGTCAAATGTAATCAAGCACAGTAAAAACAATATGGTTATTAATTCAGCACCAAAGAAGACAAAACTCCAGGTCCAAAAATCTCACAGACTAACTTTGACAAACGTGACCCCTGGGCAATGCAGGATGACCAGGAGGTGTTGGAATTGGATGTACAGATCTATTGCTATATGTTACAGCTGGGTGATTTAAGAGACCCCCCCCCCCCAAAGCTAATGAATATTACAAGGAACCAGAAACTCCCTTGACAGCCATGTATACATGTGTAAAATAACAAAGAATCTGAATGCAAGTGTTTGTACTTCATCACTCAGCCTGAAATTCTATCCAATTCATTCAAACCCAGAGAAATGTGCAGCTTTAGCAAAAACCAGTCCATCCCTTGAAACAAAATATGAAAGTTACCACTGACATACCCACTTTTCTAGCCCATTCTTCATTTCAGATGCTCTTAATAGAACTCAGACACTGCATCTGATCAATCCATATTAAGGGGCCAGCAATATAACTTGACAGTTCTTCTGGAAAATTACATGTGTTAATACAAAATTTGGGCATTTGCCATAGAGTTATTTTGTATTAACTGAAAACTGCTGCTAGAAGAACAAAAAATTTTGCCTGAAGAAAATTTGGAACTTTTTATCCAGCTTAATTTGATACAGAAATTCAAAAAATGAGACAGGATAATATATTGCTTTTTCTACACTAATATTTATCCACCAAATCAAACTACTTTTGCTGTTTGTGTCCTTGCATTTTCTTTGATACAGTTTATCCCACATTAAATCTAACTTTAAAACAATAAACTTTTTTGAAAAAGTAATAAAACTTAGCTTGAGGGAAAAATTGACAAAGTTTGGATGGACTGGGACAATTGGACAACCAGACACAGACTCTTTCTAGAAAGACTGTGGTTTTATTGTGGATAGTTTATATCTTTTCCTAAGATATAAAATGTTATTATTTAATATCAAGAATAATTGAAATTCTTATTAATTTCAGGCTAATATAATAGATGTTGGAATCATTGTTTAATGTCACAATCATCGTTTTCAAGATTTGGACATTTAAAAAGAAACTGTGTATCTACTGTAAGCCCTACCTCTTTAATGAATTCCTTAATATATACTGATTTGGACTGGCCAAAAGATGTTCACTAATACCATTAATCCAATCCAATCCCTATTTGCAAAGTTTACAAGACAAAAACACAAGCTCAAATTGAAATCTCATATTGGCAAAGTCACATTTAATGATAGTAGATTAGATCAGATGAGCAAAAGTCACGGGCATCAGTGCTCCGTGAATCATGAAAGCTGTCTTGGCTAGCCAAGTTCTGCTTTGACCTCTCTCACCTCTTTTCTACTCCAGCTCTTGAGTTTGGAAAGCTTCAGAAATTAGTCCTAGATCCTCTTCTTTTCTCTATCTAGACGCTATTCCTAGGTAATCTTAACCACTTAGAGGGATCTAAATTACATCTCCAGCTCAGACCATTCGCCTATACTCCAATTGCCTTTTACATATCCACTTAGATGTCACATATCCATTTTAGAATCCATTCTTCACAGCGTTATATTTTTAAAATAGGAATGAGATCATGTCTCTTTTCTGGTTAAACTTCTTCCTTGGCTTCCATTTGTCTTAGAATAAAATTCAAATGCCTTACCCTAGTCTAAAATGTTTGCCTGATGATTTCTTCCTAATTCTTCACATCCTCTCTCTCTGCTCACAGCTATAGCTCCTCATAGTTCCTTGCAGGAACTAAAGCCTTTGGTCTTTCCATACCTTTACACTTGTTCCTGGACTGCTGTTTTCTCTGCATTTGTTACCCTGAATTGTTTATTCTTAGCTCTTAGGCCAAGGTGCAAAGACAATCCTCTTAGAGGTTTTCTCTCAGCACCTTCTTAAATCTTGTCCCATTTGCTCTTTCTCATCACCCAGATTTTTGTCATCTCACACTAGTGACAATCTTGACTGCAGTCATCCCTCAGTATATAAGGGTGGTTGGTTCCAGGACCCCTGCATATACCAAAATTGACCCACGCAAACTCAAGTCCCAGTCTACCCTCCATATATACGTGGGTCTCACATCCCACATATATTCCATACTATGGATGAAGAAAACCTCACATAAAAGGGGACCCATGCAGTTCAAACCCATGTTGCTCAAGGGTCAACTGTATGTTATTTTAAAAAATATTTAAAATTCTATAAACATGACATTGTTTTCCCACACTTCCTCATTGTGCCACACTCCCTCTTCAACTGGATGCCTCCATTGTCTCAGGAAGGGTTAGGGTTACTATATAATGAAAGCAAAGAAAAGAGGGTTCAGCCTATTACAGCCACAGCAGCTATGAAAAACGAAGTTTTTCATTTATGAGAGCTTCTTAAAAAGAAAGGATTTTTGAGGAAAATGCTTTTCCCTAAAGTTCTGAAGGAGTTACACTATATCCATCCATGATGACATTAAAAGAAAATAGACTGAAAAGTACTGATTGTTGTAAATGAAGTAATGAATGAAGAAGTGTGGAAAGCGTAAATGAAGGGTGAACTGAGGTGGATGTGAGGAGCCTTGACCATTTTCCACAGGGTCAGTTAAAGGGAGGGAGAGACTGCAGGCCATTCTCCCTGCCTGTAAGACTCAGAATCAGACTTTCTGGGATTGAATTTTAGCTTCTCTGTCTACCAGCTGAGAGACTTTAGCCAGGTGCCCTAGTTGTCTTATCCGTAAGTAAAACTGAATTATATTTCTTACTTTATAGAATCTTGAGGATTATGACAGTTAATGTGTATACAGCACTTAGAACAGGATCTAATATTACTATCCACTTGATAGTCTCTCATTCATTGTTTAAAATTGTGGTTAGCCTCATTGCCTCTTTGAAGACTTTCTTTAAAGTTATCCTTTTAATAATCCCCACCCCCTGACAAAATATTTGCACCTCTATTTACTTGGATTACTCAGCTTCATGAAGAAATTTACTGCCAATCCAAGCATAAGAATGGGTGTAATTTTGCTCAATTACTTGCAATTCCTGTTAATGGAACAAAGGTTTCTGTGATGATAGTTTCTATAGCAATATATTTAAATAAGTTATGAAACTGCAGAATTTTAAATCCCAGGTGAAGTTTATTTCCTCAAAGGAACTTTATCAGGCACATTGTTAACTTAATTTTTTAAAAAGAATTTGAGAGGATAATTTATAGGCCATTCTCAAATGTTACACTTTTATAAACTAAAAATTCCTCTGAGTGATTTATTAGTGGGAGAGGCATTATACACTCTCATGTTCTGAATCTAACATTAATGTCTCCATCTTACACTTATGGCATCATTACTATAACACCATGAATTCATACTCCAATTATTCTCAATTGCATATTGTCATACCTTTTTCCTTCTGAGATTACTCTACTTAAAAGTACATCACATTCACTTGTGGAATATCTAGAAATCACATTAATTAAGTGCACATGGGAAAATTACTTAGCTTTCCAGGGTTTCTTCATGGTCTAAGAGAATACATTAGCACAAATGAAGCAAGAACAATTAAATAAACCACAAGTCAAAGGAATGATCAACTTTATTATTTTTTTTGAGATGGAGATCTTTCTATTTTGTCCAGGCTGGCCTCAAACTCCTGGGCACAAGCAGTCTTCCCTCTTAAGCCTCCTGAAGTGGGACTACAGGCATACACCACTGTGGGAATGATTTTTTTAAAACTGTGCACTAGAAGGTAATGTGTGCCTTTCACATTATACAATTGCTACTAATCACTTACTGTAGAGAGGCTTTTTAAAATACAGGTTGAATAAAAAACTACAGAAATTCTTTATAATTTGTCTTTAACAAAGTGCTATTGAAGCTATATATATATTGTGCTATATATGAAGAAGACTCCAGAGACTAAGTTTCTAATCATCAATGAGAATGATTGAGCCGTAATTTAAGTCTTTAAACAACAGTGCGATTTTAGCAGTGTGTTCAGTTTCATCTTGGTCCTAGGTGTTAACATACCAGTGATCCAAATAATTTCATAAATGAGATTAGGATCTTTTGCCTTTCCTTATGAAAATTTCTTTCTTTTACTCACACTGGTGTTATAGTTGTAAATGCAGAGTGTTCATAAATATTCATTTCCTTTCCAAGTGGTTATATGTTGCAACTCCAAGTGTATTGAACATACTTTCTAGTCTCTATTCTTGGAACATCCTCCCTCTTCTTACCTTTCTTCCTACAAGATATACTTTTCCTTCTGCATCAAGGCTCCCCCAAATCTCACCTTCTCCCCAAAACTTCTCAACCTAAATGTGAAGAAAATCATAATGGCTTTCAATCTAAATCTCACAAGGTGGGTAAGTTTAATGTGAAAATACTAATTGGTCTTTTTTTTTCCAAGCCCTCTCATTCCACCACCCCAGTGATTCATTCCTACTATATAGCTCTGCCCTTTAATGACCCTTAGCTTCTATTTTCTCATTAAACTTTACCTGCCTTGCATTCTATTCCTTCAGGGCTTTCTAGTGATGATTAGATCATATGAGAAACTAATTTGAGCTAATGTAATGTATGGAAGTAGCACTGCCTATGGTCTATAGGTATAAAACACATAATCTGAGAATGTATGAGCTCAAAGAGGGCAGAGATCATCACTCACTTGGCATGGGAACTGGAACCAACTAGCCAGATTCTACAATTAGGAAAAGGCTTTGTTTCTAGTTAGTTTTATAGCTTAAGGTATATATTTTAAGTTTTGGTACCTTAAAGAAGACAAATTTAATGAGCAATAAAAACCTTCTTAGAGAACACAGTCTTTAAAAAAATCACATGGAGTAAAGAGATGTTATTGGAACTAAAATGTAATGAGTTGCAATTAAGTAAGTAGCCATTGTAATACACTTCTTCTGATTAGATATTACTTTCCTTGAGCATGTTTTGACTCACCAACTTAAAGGCCAAGTGACTTCATTCTTCCCATCATGGCAATTTCCCAGCATAACACACCCTGGAATGTATTATTGTGGTTTAAAAATGGGCTGTGTAGTGGCAATTTTGTCATAATTAAGATGTTTTGCAGAAAATAATAACGTGCCTATTAAAATATTAAGTGAAAGTTAATTCTAAGCATTGACATATGTGGAAACTTAAGTATATAAATATATATAATTTAATATACTTTTACATTTTTATATAGTTATATATACATGTCGTATTTTATATATTATAAATAATTACATATGCATATATAATTTTAAATTACATTTTAACTTTTTCCAGATTTAGATCACACTCTGTGCAATTTATTTAGTTGGCATACTACTTCTTAAATATAAAATTTCTGAGGAGACTGTTGGTTGAAAAATAAATTAAATGAAGTTTTCATAAATTTTAAAAAGAAATAATCTAACAGCTATGGTAGGGTAGGGATTAATCAGCAAGGTCTCACACTGCTGGTGAAGATGTGTATTGTTGAACTATTTTCTGGAGGTCAATTTGGTCTTTATAGTGAATGTGTTAAAACTGTGTATACCTTTTTATCTAAAAAATCCACTTCTAGAGTTTCACCCTAAGGAAACAGATAAAAGTATAAAGTTGCATATACAGAAATGTTCACTGTATCATTGCTTATCATGTTAAGATAATTACAGTCATCTAAAAATACAAAGAGGGCTAGGTGCTGTGGCTCACACCTATAATCCTAGCACTTTGGGAGGCTGATGGGGGAGGATGGCTTAAGCCTAGGAGTTTGAGACCAGGCTAGCCTGGGAAACACAGTGAGACCTTGTCTCTACAAAAAATAAGAAAAAAAATTAGCGGGGTGTGGCGGCATGTGCCTGTGGTCCCAGCTACTCGAGATGCGAAGATGGGAGGATTGCTTGAGCTTGGGAGGTCAAGGCTGCAGTGAGCTGTGATCACGCCACTGTACTCCAGCCTAAGCAACAGAGCGAGACTGTCTCAAAAATAAATTAAATAAATAAACAAATAAATAAATAAAAATAAAAGTACAGAAAGAGAAGTCTGATTAAATATAGTATATAGGTACAATGAACAATTTGTGCTTTAAAATGATTATCCAGATTACATATGCTAATACGGGAAATTTTTATATGTGTTCAGTGAAAAAAATCACATTACAAATACTATGTGTAGTATGACCCATTTATATTTTTTAAATACACATTTATACATGCATAAAGTGGACCCTGGACAATGAATATGTGGGTTAGGGACACTTCCCTCCTGAGAAGTCAGAAATCCATGTATAACTTTTGACTCCCCCAAAACTTTACCAATAGCCTACTATTGACCAGAAGCCTTACTGATAACAGAGTCGATTAATACACATTTTGTATATTATGTGTAATATATACTGTAGTCTTACAATAAAGCAAGCTAGAGAAAAGAAAATTAATAAAGTCATAAAGACTATTATTCCTTAACTGGAAATGAATCACTACAAAGGTCTATTCCTTAACTGGAAATGAATCACTACAAAGGTCTTCATCCTCTTCAACATCTTCATGTTGAGTAGGCTGAAGAGGAGGAGGAAGAGGTGTGGCTGGTCTTGCTGTCTCAGGGTAGCAGAGGCAGAAGATGTGGAGAAAAGGGGAGGCAGAAGAGACAGCCACACTTGGTGTAACTTTTTTTGAAAAATGTCTGTGTATCAGTGGATCCTCACAGTCAGACCTGTATTGTTCAACCAGTATATAACTCTGTATGCCTGTGTGTATATGCACTTCTTCATGCATGAAGTAAAGTTTTCATTCACAGCATCCTTCAGTAGAATCTTCCATGATGAAGGACTCCAATATGGTGGTCTCTAGCCATTCTTATGGCTGTAGAGCACTTGAAGTGTGGTTAGTGAAACTAAGAAACTGAGTTTTTAATTTTATTTAATTTTAATTACTTTTCGTTTAAATACTACATAGGGCTAGTGGCTACCATACTGGACAGCACAGATTAAGGAGGGTGTACACCATGCTGTTAACACTGGTTATGACTTACTATTGTTTATTTTTTCTTTTTGTATATTTAATTTTAGTTCAGCCTGTCAGATGAACACAAAATTATGAATTTTATACTTAAAATTAAATCATGCATAGAATATAATGGAAGTTGGAAGCTGAGATTTAAAGAAACTCAAAAGCTCTGTCTTCAATTTTCTGTTTTTTTTTTTCTTTAAAATGACCATAGGGAATAATGTTTTAAAAGACTGCTGAGTGCATCTTAGAATATTTCTGTAGTATTCAAATAAGAAGCCAAAAGAAATGAGCTATAATTATGCAGAAAAATAGATATTTATTAAATGTATGAGGCCGGGCACTGTGGCTCACGCCTGTAATCCCAGCACTTTGGGAGGCCAAGGTGTGTGGATCACGAGGTCAGGAGATCGAGACCATCCTGGCTAACATGGTGAAACCCCATCTCTACTAAAAATACAAAAAATTAGCTGGGCGTGGTGGCAGGCGCCTGTAGTCCCGGCTACTTGGGAGGCTGAGGCAGGAGAACAGCGTGATCCTGGGAGGCGGAGCTTGCAGTGAGCCAAGATCCCGCCACTGCACTCCAGCCTGGGTGACAGAGTGAGACTCCGTCTCAAAAATTAAATAAATAAATAAATAAATAAATAAATAAGTAAATAAAAAATATATATAAATATATGAAGAGACAGAAACTAAGAAAAATATCTCAACTCTCCTAATGATTATTTTCAAGTGTTATTATTTTAATATCTGCCTCAGAAAAACTCATTTGTGATCTGATTCTTCTACGTGGCTACAAATGCATGAAAGACGAAAGGACTGCACTAAAATATATGAGAAAATCGATATTTTTCTAAACTCAGAGTTTTCCAATTTGTAAATTCCAGTTCTTTCCTCTTAGGTTTCTTAAGTAATTAGCTGAAGTCATCATAAGCCACTAATAATTATTTTCAAGACCTGGGGGACTGGCCGGTTGCCAATGGGCTAGTAGTTGTAAGTGCTTAGAACCACAAGGAAGGAAAATAACAATGTTAGAAATTATAGATTCAAAACATCAACTATATAACTCAGAAAATATTGATAAATACTTCAGACAAATAGGTTACTTTGCACGTCAGTTTTATAGTTTTGCCTTTTTATCATAAAAGTATGAGATAAGAGTGATTAAAATGACAAAACCAAGATAAATTAGTAAATTTATCTCAGGTAGGTAATATTAGTAACGCTTGAAACTAAGGTCTTTGGCCTTTTATGACCATTCTGAGGCAGTATCATACTAAGTACTTATCTGTTGATCCAGGTACCTTTTCTTCATGCATTACCAGATTTAGGAAATGAAGGCCTGATGAATCTTTTCCTTTTTTTCCCCACCCCTGCAACAACTGCATAGGCAGTGTGGCTACTTCCGGGTACCCAATTATTCTTGCTTCAAGGTATGCACTCAATCACATTACCCTCTCTTTGGAATACAACAGATCATTAACATAAACTTAAAAAATAAACTCCAGTCTAGACCTGCTGATTCTTTTAACAGCATAAAGTATCAAACCCATATGTAAGCATTATTATAAACTGCTGTTCTGAAATGTCAGGAAACTATTGTCCCAGGGACAGTGAATCATTAGAGCCATATAATTAGTTAGTTTTAAAGCAAAAATGTGTAACAGGAAAGAGATATTTGGCATGTCACTTGCAATTTGCTGGTTCTCCTCTGTTCTTGAGAATTCTTACACCAAAAGGAACAAACCAACTATACCAGGCAAATGAAAATTCAGGATAAAATTGATCAATAAACTTATCTATGGTTTTACAACACCAGCACAGACAATTAGTTTGGGACTCTCTGGATCAAAAATGAAATGCAAGGTAAAGCTGCATTTGCTTTCTGTGTTTTTCTTTGTGGTTATCAAATTACATCCTTGCTTTCTTTTTTTGGAGTCTCGCTCTGTCGCCCAGGATGGAGTGCAGTGGTGCGATCTCGGCTCACTGCAAGCTCCGCCTCCCGGGTTCACGCCATTCTCCTGCCTCAGCCTCTCCGAGTAGCTGGGACTACAGGCGCCCGCCACCACGCCCGGCTAATTTTTTTGTATTTTTAGTAGAGACGGGGTTTCACCGTGGTTTCGATCTCCTGACCTCGTGATCCGCCCGCCTCGGCCTCCCAAAGTGCTGGGATTACAAGCGTGAGCCACCGCGCCCGGCCACATCCTTGCTTTCAATGGCATCCACAGAAATGTTTTCATTTCCTCTTGAACAAGTAATGGTTAAAGACCAGATACTGATTTGCAAGATTTCCCACATAGTTAAAACCTTCTTACATGTATGATGGCACACATGAGAACTTGAAAGGGTTAACCGTCTTATTTCTCAGGGACAGGGACGAGGCTAGGTCATAATGCAGGCATGTTTACCCGTTTTCCTATCTATGTGGAGAAAATTTCACAAAGGCCATTTCCAACCTTTAAAATACTAACAGTCATGTTGGTGGTGAGGAACATTTCATTTGGTCAGGTCTGTCTCTGCAAGGTAAGGTTGAAATCTGGCAAGTTTGAGCTGTGAAGATGACAACCATTCTTTATAATTCTGAGAGAATATACATTTATTTCCTTTATAGGGTAGAGAAACCCCAAATTAATTTAATCACATCTTTAATAAGTTATTTCAATTTTCATATTAATCAGATTTGTAATACCACTAACAGTGATCTTATTGAAAGGGTAAGCATGCAACAAATGTAGAATTAATGTTCAAATTTGAATGAGCTTTTTTTTTTTTTTTTTTTTTGAGACAGAGTCTCACTCTCTTGCCAGGCTGTAGTGCAATGATTCGACCTCTGCTCACTGCACACTAGACTTCCCTGGCTCAATCGACCTTCCCACCTCAGCCTCCCGAGTAGCTGGGAATACAGGTGCTCGCTACCATGCCCAGCTAAATTTCTGGTATTTTTTTGTAGAGACAGGGTTTTGCCATATTACCCAGGCTGGTCTCAAACTCCTGGAGGCAAGTGATCCTCCAGTTCCACCTCCCAAAGTGTTGGGATTACAGGCATGAGCCACTGTGCGCAGCTTGAATTAGCTTTTAATGTTTGAACCTCTTTTGGGCATTTATTATGTGCTTTACAGTAAGCTAAGTGCTTTATCTACATTATGTTGGTTACCCCTCATTAATAATCCTGAGTTAAGGAAAAAAGGATTGTCTATGTTACACATATATTCCCTACATTAGCATTCCCTAATATGTTCCCTAGATTATTAGTTTTAAAAAACATCCAATGAAAATGAGAGCCCTGTGGTCAAATTTGTTATCTCCTCTTAGACATTTAAAACAAGGCACAGATGTTCCCTTTATTACTTAAGTTCAGCGTTGCCCTGGAGATTCTAGCCAGTGAAATTAAGCAAGAAAAAGATGTACAGTTACTCAAGATCAGAAAGGAAGAAGTATAATTTTATTTGCAAATGCCATGATTGCCAATATAGAAAATCCTACAGTGTCTTAAAAAAAAATCTACCAGAACTCAGAAGTGAGTTTAGTCAGGTTGCAAGATAGAATATCAATTATACAAAAATCAACTGTATTTCTAAATACTAGCAACAAACAATTGGAAGTTAAAATGTAAAGGAAACCATTTATATAACTCAGAAAGAAAAAGTCAAATATTGCGCGTTCTCACTTATAAGTGGGGATTAAGCAATGCGTACACATGGATGTACAGAGGGAAATAATAAACATTGGAGACTTAACAGATGGGAGGGTGGGGGGTAGAGAGGTATAAAAAATTACCTATCGAGTATCATGTACACTATTTGGGTGATGAGTACGCTAAAAGCCCAGACTTCATCACTACATAATATATCCACGTAACAAATCTGCACTTGTAACTTCTAACTCTATTTTTTTTTTAAAAAGATTAATGACAGGCTGTTTTTCTATCAGTGAATGGAAGTGTATGACAAAGAAACACCTTTGTAAGCTAACCCTTAGAATATGTTATTATAACATGTTTCTTTCTCCATTGGGTCCTATTAAGCCAACCAGAGAAATATAGCAATAAAAGGCAAATGTAAGCATGCTTTCTTTAAAAAAATTAAAAGAAATCATTTACAATAGCATAAAAAAACATGAGACACTTAAGATATGTATTTTGAAAGTAGAGGGAGGTTTATAAGCTGAAAACTACAAGACACGAGTTAGAGAAATTAAAGAAGACCTAAATAAGTGGAGATATATACCAAGTTCATGAATTGGAATGTCAGTATCAATAAGATGTAATTTCTCCCCAAATTCACCTTTAGATTCAACAAAATCTTAATTAAAATCCCAGAAGACTTTTCTGCAGAAATTAACAAGTTTTATACAAACTTTAAAATTTGTATGAAAGTGCAAAGGACCTTGAGAAGCCAACGCCATTTTTGGGAACGAATAAAGTTGGTGAACTCACACTACCTGATTTCAAGATCATAATGCTGTAAAGCTATGGTAATCAATGTGTGGCAGTGGCCTAAAGATAAACATATATATATATAAACCCTTTTACAAAAGTGCCAAGAAAATTCAATGGGAATATAGTTTTTTCAAATAATTACCATATAACCCAGGAATCCCACTCCTAGGTGTTTTCCAAAGGCAATAAAAACATTATGTTCACATAGAGTTCTGCTCTGTTTAACGAGTATTATAGCAGCTTTGTTCATAATAGTCATAAACTGAAAACAACCCAAAAGCCCACCAACTGCTGAAAGGATAGACAAGTTGTAGTACATTCATGCAACTTAATACCACTTAGCAATAAAAACGAATTAATTACTGATACATGCAACATCAAGATGAATCTAGAAACATTATGGTAAGGAGAAATCATATACAAAAGCTACAAACCAAATGATTGTATGACAGTCTGGAAAAGGCCAAATTATAGGGCCAGAAATCAGATCAGTATTTGCCATGGGCTGGGGATGGGGATAGGTTAATGACTACAAAGAAGACGGAGATAACTTTTTGGAATTATGAAAATGTTCTATCTCTTGACTCTGGGAGTGGTTATACAACTGTATACGTTTGTCAAAACTCAAAACAATTATATATTTTAAATGGGCAAATTTTACTCCACGTAGATTATATCTCAAAAAACGCAATGAGAAAAAAAAGGCTCAGAAATGCTTCATGAAGAAACTAGTCTAAATGCTTTTTTAACTCATAGTTTTCTAAGATTATTTGTTATTTAAAATTTATTTGCTACTTCTTTGACCTTCCTGTAGAAGTCTCTATCATGCTCAACTATATTAATTCTGGAATGTTAATCCAAAAGATATTTACTGCTACAGTACACACAAATAGGCCATATAATAAATTAATAATTATAAAAAGAAATAAAGTTTCTTAAATTAATTTTAGGATTATAGATAAGAAAGTTTCTTAAAGTAATTTTTAGGATTATGGATATAATAGAGGCATAATATTCCACATGTTTGAGTACTACCTGTAGAGAACAAGTATAGAATAGTTCCCAAGAGAAAAGTATTCACATTTAAGGAAAGTCTACTATTTATTAGACACCGCAAGAGCCGTTGAGAACACAGAGCTAAAAGACACATTTCTTGCCTTCAGGTTGCTCAGCAATAAATGTGAGAGAGAGGCAAGTCAACTGATATTGAAAATTAAGCATAATGAATGAGTACTAGAGGTGTTTACATAGTTACATGGAAGCACTCAAGAGGTACCTACAGTTCTAACTCAGAGGAGCAGGCAAAGAATGGCTCAAAGAAAGGTTCCTTGAGGTAGTGCCTGAATGAGGTCTGTTGGCATAGGTTGACTTTAGGTAGTTACAGAAAGCAGGGGAAGGCAGACAGGAACACTGCAGCAGAAGAAAAAACATGTACAACACAGCCGATATGACCCTTGAGAGAAAACTCAAGTGGTTCTCCACTGTTGGAATACCATGATTTTTGTGGAGATTTTAATGAGGGCATGACTTAAATTTGGATTTAAAAAGGCAATTCTAATTGCAATGTAGAGATGTTTGGAAAGGTAAGACTAAAACACAGAAGCCAGGTAGAAGGCCTGTTATGGTATTTGAGATGGAAAGGTACTAAGGGGGGGTATTAACGAACATGGAAAAGACGAGACATATGAAAGAAATATTTAGAAGACAGATTTGATACAAGTTGAACACTGCGTGAATATTCAGAATGAGGTAGAACAAGGGGTTCTTTCTGGGTCCCGTGAAGAAAACATGGAAGTGCAGTTCCAGATAAGGATCCTTCTCAAATTACTAGCACTATCCATGAAACAATATTTATACATTTCTATTCTTTACAATCTTTATTCCTTATAATTTTTATTCCTCACAATTTTTATTCCCTGCAATTCTCTTACAATGTTCAACAGGCAGGAGATTCTTAAAAACTGTTTGTTGGATGAACGAACAAATGAACAAACTAGAATAGTGGAGAACTAAATGTTAATAATTTCAGATTCTAGGAAGAGGCAGACGAGAATTTTTAAATAGAAATTCAAGAAACTACACTTGTTTCTAAGGCTCTGAAAATTCAATTTCTTTCAAAGCCCTAAGAGTCAAATCATATGGAACACTTTATAAGACTAAAGACTTAGTATTTTTTTTTGTTTGTGTTTTTGCCTTTTTTTTTTTGTTTGTTTGTTTTGAGACAGTGTCTTGCTCTGTTGCTCAGGCTGGAGTGCAGCAGTGCAATCATAACTCACTGCAGCCTCCAGCTCCTGGGCTCAAGTGATCATCCTGCTTCAGCCTCCAGAGAAGATGTGACTACAGGCATTCACTATCACGCCTGGCTAATTTTTTTGATTTTTTTTTTTTTTTTGGAGAGACTGGGGTGTTGCTTTGTTGCACAGGCTGGTCTTGAACTCCTGGGCTCAAGCAATCCTCCTACCTTGGCCTCCCAGGCCCTCAGTAGGTTTTGAAACTAAAGTATGATATAAAGCTGAAGATAGTAATAATAAAAAAGAAGTGGCTGTGTGCGGTGGCTCACACCTGTAATCCCAGCACTTTGGGAGGCCAAGGTAGGGATCACCTGAGGTCAGGAGTTTGACACCAGCCTGGCCAACATGGTGAAACCTGTCATTACTAAAAATACAAAAACTAGCCGGGTGTGGTGGTGGGTGCCTATAATCCCAGCTACTCGGGAGGCTGAGGCAGGAGAATTGCTTGAACCTGGGAGACATAGGTTGCAGTGAGCCAAGATCGCGCCATTGCACTCTAGCCTGGGTGACAAGAGCGAAACTCTGTCTCAAAAAAAAAAAGCAGCTCTTTAAGTACTATCAAAGTTACTTAGATGTACCATTTCTTTAAATCTTTTCAAAACATTTTTATTTGCATTTCTCTTACAAAGAACTGTTAGAATTTCCCATTCCTATTTTAATAGATCTTATCCTGAAAAAAGCATTTGCATAATTTGTATACATTTAATAAAACTAACTCATGGTAAATTCTCTACCTACTGTTCAAATTATTTTAAATATTTTCTGTTCTTCCCCAGATGCCCATTCCTATTCTTACCCCTCTCATTTTCAGTCAAAGACCTCACTTCTCACTTTACTAACAAAATAAAGGCATCTAGCCTGAACTCCCTCATTTGCCTTCTCTATGCCTCCCAAACGTCTAGAAGGAGATTTTCCCTAACAGGAGTTTATTTCAATAGTTCCAGTGAAAGTGATTGATTTTGGGGTATATCAGACAAAAAACTAAACATATACCTTCCTGATATTGTAGTACACAAATTGAATGTGGAACATAAAAGATGAGCTGGACATACAACCTGACTTTGAGTGATTCAATTACAGTGAGGAAACTGAAGTCCAAAGAAGTTAAACAGTCAGTGTAACCAAGAGCTTTTCTTCACTTTAAGTTACCTCCAGGTTCGTCGATTGTAAGAAATGTACCACTTAGGCCGGGCGCGGTGGCTCACGCTTGTAATCCCAGCACTTTGGGAGGCCGAGGCGGGCGGATCACGAGGTCAGGAGATCGAGACCACAGTGAAACCCCGTCTCTACTAAAAATACAAAAAAAAAAAATTAGCCGGGCGTGGTGGCGGGCGCCTGTAGTCCTAGCTACTCGGAGAGGCTGAGGCAGGAGAATGGCGTGAACCTGGGAGGCGGAGCTTGCAGTGAGCCGAGACTGCGCCACTGCACTCCAGCCTGGGCGACAGAGCGAGACTCCGTCTCAAAAAAAAAAAAAAAAAAAAAAAAAAGAAATGTACCACTTAGGTGAGGGATGTTGATGAGGGAGGCTATGCATATTTGGGTGTAGGGGGTATACAGGAAATCTCTATACCTTCCTCTCAATTTTGCTGTGAACCTAAAACTGCTCTAAAAAGATAAAGTCTTTTAAAAAAAAGTCCCTCCAAACTCTAAAAATATATTGTCCTATGATTAAACAGAAAGTCTATGAATAGGTTATGGGTAAGAGAAAGACAAAGACTAAATAAATTAGCCAGGATTTATCAAATTAAAAGTAGACTAGGGTTATTTAAAATCTAGCTATGAATAGGTTAAAAATAAAGAAGGCCAGGTGAGGTGGCTCACGCCTGTAATCCCAGCACTTTGGGAGGCCGAGGTGGGCAGATCACGAGGTCAGGAGATCAAGACCATCCTGGCTAACACAGTGAAACCCAGTCTCTACTAAAATACAACAAATTAGCCGGGTGTGGTGGTGGGTGCCTGTAGTCCCAGTTACTCGGGAAGCTGAGGCAGGAGAATGGCGTGAACCCAGGAGGCGGAGCTTGCAGTGAGCTGAGATCCGGCCACTGCATTCCAGCCTGGGCGACTGAGCGAGACTCCGTCTCAAAAAAAAAAAAATAAACAAAGAAATAAAGAAATATATTAGTGTGTATGTTAACTTATTCAGAAAATATTTACTGAGGGCCTTTTGTGTGCCAGGAAGTGTTCTGGGCTGTGGGGATACAATAGTGAACAAAACAAATAATAATCCTCCTTTTTGGGTTTATATTCTAATGAGGGGCGGTGCAAAACATACAACTAAATAAACTGTGCATTATATCAAAGAGTGAGAAGTGTCATGGAATAACAAAGCAGAAATGGGCATAGTAATTGGCCAGGAGTAGGGTGGAGGCTACAAAGCTGAGGTGGGAGGATTGCTTGAGGTCAGGAGTTCGAGATCAGCCTGAGTAACATAGCAAGACCCTGTGTCTTAAAAAAAAAAGTGGGGTGAAGGGATAATCAGAGTATTCAAATGGGATTGTCAGGGAAACTCTCTTTAAGAAGGTGACTTTAGAGCAAAGGCCTGAAACATGAGAGGGAACAAATTATGGAATGATTGCTGGGTATGCTGGTGAGGAGGAGGATGGGAAGATGGGACGACACAGGAGAGTTATCTTTTAGGCAGTGCAAAAGGTTTAAGGTAAAACCACTTCTAGCATGTTTCATGAACAACAGGCTAGAACAAAGAAACCAGTGGGGCTGGAGCAGAGGGAAGGAGGGGAGATTAACAGGCAATAAGAATAGCAAGTTAGGCCGGGCACAGTGGCTCACTCCTGTAATCCCAGCACTTTGGGAGGCCGAGGCGGGTGGATCACGAGGTCAGGAGATCAAGACCATCCTGGCTAACAAGGTGAAACCCTGTCTCTACTAAAAATACAAAAAATTAGCCAGTCGCGGTGGTGGGCGCCTGTAGTCCCAGCTACTCAGGAGGCTGAGGCAGGAGAAAGGGGTGATCCCGGGAGGCAGAGCTTGCAGTGAGCCGAGATTGTGCTACTGCACTCCAGCCTGGGCAACAGAGTGAGACTCCATCTCAAAAAAAAAAAAGAATAGTAAGTTATTAGCAGTTTGCTGTAAAGTGTAAAGCCTTATATTCAGGCCTGAGATAGAAGCTGTTGGAGGATTTTTGAGTAAAGAAATAATCTAATCTAACTTATATTTTAAAGGGCCCATTCTGGCTTTTATATTGACTATAAGAGGACAAGGTGAAGCAGGAATCAGTAAAAAGGCAGTTGCAATAATTAGGTGAGAGACAGAATGTCACACACGTCTGTGTAAAGAGACCACAAGCAGGCTTTGTGTGAGCAAGAAGGCTGTTTATTTCACCTGGGTGCAGGCGGGCTGAACCCGAAAAAGGAGTCAGCAAAGGGTGGTGAGATTATCATTAGTTCTTATAGGTTTGGGATAGGTGTACAAAGTACATTCTTAAGGGTGGGGGAGAATATTACAAAGTACCTTCTTAAGGAGGGGGGAGAATATTACAAAGTACCTTCTTAAGGGTGGGGGAGAATATTACAAAGTACCTTTTTAAGGGCAGGGGAGAATATATGTATCAGTTAGGGTGGGCAGGAACAAATCACAATGCTGGAATGTCATCAGTTAAGGCTAATTTCACTTCTTTTGCAGATCTTCAGTTGCTTCAGGCCATCTGGATGTATACGTGCAGGTCACAGGGGATATGATGGCTTCACTTGGACTCAGAGGCCTGACACAGATGTAGTAGGAAGTGGTTAAGGCTGAGACCAACTCGGCTGGGGAGACCCTAACCCAGTGGCACTAGAGGAATGAAAGACACACACACAGAAATATAGAGTGTGGAGTGGGAAATCAGGGGTGTCACAGCCTTCAGAGCTGACAGCCTCGAACAGAGATTTACCCACATATTTATTGATAGCAAGCCAGTGATAAGCATCGTTTCTACAGATAATAGATTAACTAAAAGTATTCCTTGAGGGAAACAAAGGGATGGGCCATAATAAAGGGATGGGCTCTGGCTAGTTATCTGCAGCAGGAGCATGTCCTTAAGGCACGGATCGCTCATGCTATTGTTTGTGGTTTAAGAACGCCTTTAAGTAGTTTTCTGCCCTGAGTAGGCCAGGTGTTCCTTGCTCTCATTCCAGTAAACCCACAACCTTCCAGCGTGGCAGTCATGGCCATCACGAACATGTCACGGTGCTGCAGAGATTTTGTTTATGGCCAGTTTTGGGGCCAGTTTATGGCCAGATTTTGGGGGTCTTTTCCCAACAGGTTAAATTCTGGATCTATTTTAAAGGCAGAGCCAATAGGATTTGTTGACAGATTGAATGTGGGGTACAAGAGAAAGACAATAATGTTTTTGGCCTGAACACCTGAAAGGATGGAGTTGCCAAGAATGAGGAAGGGGGGACTATGGGAGAAGCTGGCTTAGAGGAGGCTGGAAGAATGGAATATCAGGAGTTCAATTTTAATCATGTTAAGTATGAAATGTTTATTAGACACCCAGTTGGGGGTGTTAAGTAGGAAGTTGGATACAAGAGTCTGAAGTCAGAGGAGAGGTCTATGCTGGAGACACAAACTTAGAAGTCACTAGCCAAAAGATGGCATATAAAGCTATGGAACTGGGCTGGGTGTAGTGACTCACACCTGTAATCCTAGCCCTGTGGGAGGCCAAGACAGGAAGAATACTTGAATCCAAGAGTTCAAGACCAGCAGGGGCAACCTCGGGAGACCTTGTCTCTATTTAAAAAGAAAAAGAAAATAAGCTATGGAGTGGGATGAGTTTATTGAGAGTAAATAGACAGAAGATGTTCAATGACTCAGCTTTGGGGCATTCTAATATTGCCAGGCCAAAGGAACAAATAAAGGAGTTTGAGAAAAAGTGACCAGCAGGTCAGGCGGAAAACCAAGAGAACATCTTGGAAGCCACAGTTTAAAATGCTGCTTGTAGATCAACTAAGATGAAGACTGGAAATGAACCAGTGGATTTAGAAAGATGAAAGGCATTTCTGTCCTTGATACAACATATCTGGGGGATAGAGGGCACAAAATTCTGATGCGAGTGACAACAACATGTTTTATGCTTATTAGCCAAGAGTAAAGGAAATGAAGCAGGAGAGAGAAGAACTGCTGGAATGATGGCCTGAGCTGATTAAAAGGCTTGAAGTCTAGTGAACATCTGCAGGGGTTGACCTTATGTAGGAGCACAAACAACTCACAAATAAGAATAAAGGCAGAATGTATGTTTAGAGAAAACAGCTTATGTTCATTTACTATTTTTCTTATATTTATATTTTCTTTGACATACATTTATTATTTTAAAAGTAAATTACTTCTGTTTTATTACTGTACATATTTTATTTTTACATGTAATAAAAAAATGGCTTTGTGGCTTTCTTACTTTCAGTCCAAAAAACCTTTCTGAGCTCAAGCAATTCTAGTGTGCCGTAACACTACTTCAAATGGCAGAAATAACTTGAATTCACAGAAGACATTCCAAGACTCTTTACTGTTTTTCCTTAACCACAAAAAAAGTAACCAATGTACCTCATAAAGGTATTCCATGAACAGGGATATGCAGGAGTATGTGAAGGATAATACTCTTTTTAGTCTGTATTATTTATCCCATGTAATAATATACCCCAGGGTAACATAATACTCCAGAGTAAATAATATACAGGGAGATAATATTTGGCATTTGTTATATTTAGGCTAAATAAAATACACTGGTCTTCTTTCCTATGATTCATAATTTGGAGCAAGTAAAGTGATATCAGTAAATTATGCATACTTTTCAAATATTTTCAGTGATTCATCGGTATCTAAATATCATTATTATTACATGAGGTCTCACTCTGTTGCCCCAGCTGGAGTGCAGGGGCATGATCATAGCTCACTGGAGCCTTGAACTTGGCTCAAGTGATCCTCCTGCCTCAGCCTCCCAAGTACATGGGACTACAGGTACATGCCACCATGCCTGGCTAATTTCTTAAGCAAAAATTTGTAAAGACGGGGGTCTTGCTTTGGTGCCCAGGCTGGTCTAGAACTCCTGGCTTTAAGTGATCCTCCTGCCTCAGCATCCCAAAGTGCTAGGAACAGGTGTCAGCCACCACACCTGGCCCTAAATATTATTAATAACCTAAATAACCTAAAATACCAGAACAAGCATCGGGTCTCACAAATTCAAGTTATATGTTAAATATAAATGGGAAACAT
Organism: Symphalangus syndactylus; assembly: GCF_028878055.3. Taxonomy (NCBI): domain Eukaryota; kingdom Metazoa; phylum Chordata; class Mammalia; order Primates; family Hylobatidae; genus Symphalangus; species Symphalangus syndactylus. Next base: position 107,213,590 of record NC_072429.2, read on the forward strand.
TATTTTTCAAAAACAGTTACTTTATATAATTCTATTTATAATGTACTCTGTATGTGTGTGTATATATATATATATACACACATATATATATATATGTATATATATAGTCAGTTACTATTCAGCTACTTTGCATAGTAGCTGAATTTAAGCTTTTAGTCTGATAAATTTAGTAAAACAAAAAACAAGGCAAATCCCACATGTGCTATTGATGGTACTACTGAATGTATGACTAGATATCAGTTTTATTGATGAGATAAAAAAAACCACCTTATCTTTTATTAAAATTTAAACAAGCACAACTAAAAATAAAGTAAAATAAAACATTAAATTAGGCTGGGTGCTGTGGCTCATGCCTAAAATTACCCAGTACTCTGGGATGCCAAAGCAGGAGGATCACTTGAGCTCGGGAGTTCGAGACCAGCCTGGGCAATACAGTGAGTCCCTGTCTCTACAAAAAAATTTTAAAAAAATTAGCCAGGTGTGGTGACACATGCCTGTAGTTCCAGCTACTTGGGGGGCTGAGGCTGGAGGATTGCTTGGGCCCAGGATGCTGAGGCTGCAGTGAGCCATGATCATGCCACTGATCCAGCCTGGAGGACAGAGTGAGACCTTTTCTTAAAAAAAAAAAAAAAAAAAAAAAAAAAAAAAAAAAAAAAACCACATTAAATTAATAAAATTACTAATCTTTTTCTATTTCTAGAAAATAATCCATGGATATCAGTAAAATTAATTAAAAAATGCATTTTATCTTGGGACAGCATGTGCCACTGACTTAAGTGTATTTTTCTTTCCCCCTCTGTGTTTTTTTTTTTTTTTTCCTGGTCTTAAATAGTGTTAGTTTGTTCAGGCAGCTGTAACAAAATACCACACACTGGATGGCTTAAACAGAAGAAATTCATTGTCTCCCAATTCTGAATACTAGAAGTCCAAGATCAAGGTGTCTGCAGGGTTGTTTATTCTGAGGCCTCTCTCCCTGGCTTGTTGATGGCCCTCTTCTGTATTTTCTTTTCTTTTTTATTTTTTGAGATGGAGTCTTGCTCTGTCACCCAGGCTGGAGTGCAGTGGCGCGATCTCGGCTCACTGCAAGCTCCGCCTTCTGGGTTCACGCCATTCTCCCGCCTCAGCCTCCCGAGTAGCTGGGACTACAGGCGCCCATCACTATGGCCAGATAACTTTTTTTTTTAAAATTTATTATTATACTTTAGGTTTTAGGGTACATGTGCACAATGTGCAGGTTTGTTACATATGTATCCATGTGCCATGTTGATTTCCTGCACCCATTAACTTGTCATTTAGCATTAGGTATATCTCTTAATGCTGTCCCTCCCCCTTCCCCCCACCCCACAACAGTCCCCGGAGTATGATGTTCCCCTTCCTGTGTCCATGAGTTCTCATTGTTCAATTCCCACCTGTGAGTGAGAACATGTGGTGTTTGGTTTTTTGTCCTTGTGATAGTTTACTGAGAATGATGTTTTCCAATTTCATCCATGTCCCTACAAAGGACACGAACTCATCGTTTTTTATGGCTGCATAGTATTCCATGGTGTATATGTGCCACATTTTCTTAATCCAGTCTATCATTAATGGACATTTGGGTTGGTTCCAAGTCTTTGCTATTGTGAATAGTGCAGCAATAAACATACGTGTGCATGTGTCTTTATAGCAGCATGATTTATAGTCCTTTGGGTATATACCCAGTAATGGGATGGCTGGGTCAAATGGTATTTCTAGTTCTAGATCCCTGAGGAATCGCCACACTGACTTCCACAATGGTTGAATTAGTTTACAGTCCCACCAACAGTGTAAAAGTGTTCCTATTTCTCCACATCCTCTCCAGCACCTGTTGTTTCCTGACTTTTTAATGATGGCCATTCTAACTGGTGTGAGATGGTATCTCATTGTGGTTTTGATTTGCATTTCTCTGATATGGCCAGATAATTTTTTTGTATTTTTAGTAGAGATGGGGTTTCACCGTGTTTGGCAGGATGGTCTCGAACTCCTGACCTTGTGATCCGCCTGCCTTGGCCTACTCCTCTTCTGTATTTTCATATGGTGTTACTTCTGTTTGTGCTATCTGTATTCTAAGCTGCTCTTCTGGTAAGGACACCAATCATACTGGATTAGGGCCGACATGAACCAACTCATTTGAACTTAACCATCTCTTTAAAGGCTTTATGTCTAAATATAGACATATTGTGAGGTACTGAGGGTTAGGACTTTAACATATGACTTTTGGGGGGACACAGTTCAGCCCATAAATAAGATAGTATAGTTAGCAATAGGGAAAATGCATGATTTGGAAAAGGCCTTAATTACTTTTCTTTACGCAGTCATAGTATTTTAATTAAATAGTAGCTCCATCAAATTAATCCCTTGAAATTCATTTTATTACAATAATTAGAATGTTCATTCTTTATCATTTTAAACAGAATCATCACTCTGTGTTCTTTGAAAAACCAAAAATGGTGGGATAGATTACACACTGCTTTATAATTTACAAGGAGCTTTCCTATTTTTATTCTTTTTTGAGTCTAGCAACCCTGTGAAATTGGTACTCATAAAAATTCAGAAAAATATGGCTAGGTCTAAAACTTTTGTTTTCCCATTCTTCACTCGAATGCCCATTTAAAAGGTCTCACTGTGTTGTCCAGGCTGGTCTTGAACTGCTGAGCTCAAGTGATCCCTCTGCTTTGGCTTCCCAAAGTACTGGGATTACAGGCATGAGCCACCACACTCAGCCTAATTTAATGTTTTATTTTACTTTATCTCTAATTGTGATTGCTTTAGTTTAAATTTTCATTTTAAATTATGTTATACATAAAAAAGAGAACAGCAGATGGAAATTTATGTGCATGAGAATTTGGGAGACTCAAAAAATCAGCATAAATTGTAAGGGATTTTCAAGAAGACTGACTTAGGCCTAAGCTCATCATTGCACAATGCTTTTTCAAGTACTGTAAGCATGGCTGCCTGCATCTATAAAAGGTGGCAGAAGCAGGGTGAAATTAAGGAAAAAAGATAGGCTTATTTTGTAAATAGGACTAAGCTACCTTTCTGACTACTTACATTAGTATATAGTTTATAATCAGACTTTCCTCAGACTCCAGTAAAGTTATTTTAAAGCTTTGCATAATGTATAAAACTTCAGATGACTCCCAGGAGGATAGTGACTATGGTAAACTAAAATTCTGTACTCACTTTTAATGCTGCAATTAAGGGCAGAGCCACATTTCACAGGATCAGTGGCAAATATATGACATTCCTTCTCCTCTTCTGGGGATGTCCCCAGAGATCCATCACTCAGCTTGATCAAATTAACTGAATCATTGTTCCACTCATTGAGCCAGTGTGTTCACTGCCTAAAAATTCATAACTGTGCCAGCTGTGGCTACCACTATTATGGTGTGTTTTTTTTCCTGTTGGCTAATCCCATGCTTTTCAGTGAGCAAAACTATAAGATATTATAATTGAGTTTCTCTTCAATTTAGGAAAATTCTTCATGCTTATTTTTTCATGTTGAAATCCCTAAAGTACTATACCTTGGGGATAAATTCATGACCTGGCAAGAATAATGAGCAGAAGCATCTTTAAGAAGAGAATCTAAATTTACACTTCATGAAGTAAGGAAGAAACTTCTGGTTAAACCTGCCTTTATTTCCTCATCCTCCTGAAGCCACCTCCCCCCCAAAATTAGTAAGTTTACCAATCTTTTTCTATTTCCAGAAAATAATCCATCGATATTGGTAAAATTAATTTTTAAGAAAAAATGCATTTTATCTTGGGACAGCATGTGCCACTGGCTTAATTATATTCTTCTTCCTCTACCCCCTTTGTTTTTTTTGGTCTTATATAGTGTATTAGTTTGGGCAGATGTAACAAAACACCACACACCAGATGGCTTAAGCGGAATAAATTCATTTTCTCCCAACTCTGAATACTAGAAACAAGGAATTAAAAAAATATATATAAGAAAATTGAAGAAAAAGACGACGAGAAATTTCAACAAAATTCTGGAGATAGAAAGCTGATGGAGAGTAGTGCCCAGTAAAGGAAGCTACAACCCAGCGCCTATATAGAAAGTTATCTACAAGAAACATCCTTTTCCTTTTTCTTCTTTTTTCTTTTTAGTCTTATTTGCCCTCCAGACACCCAGAAAGGTTTAAGACATGGAGGCACAGGTGTTGGGATGTTGGTAGTGAAGTTTGCTGAAAACAAGGAGAATGGTTTAAAGTGGCTAGGTCCCCAGATTTTGTTTCCTGTCTCACAACCCTAAGCTAACTGATTTTTTCCCTGTTTTCTTCTGCCTTTTCACTCTGCAGGATACCAATGTCTTAACCTCTAGTTGAATTATTAGGTATGAGAAGCTGTGGAACAGGGGCACTGGTCAGAGTGAAGTATGAGCAGGGAAAAGCAACTGAAGCCAAAGGGATTAAATCCAAGTTTTCCTAGTGATTATTGGAACACCAGCCCCATTCCTCTACATTGCTCCTGGAACACAAGCACTAAGAGAGAATGTGATGGTTAATACCGAGGTGTCAACTTGATTGGATTGAAGGATGCAAAGTATTGATCCCAGTTGTGTCTGTGAGGGTGTTGCCAAAGGAGATTAACATTTGAGTGAGTGGGCTGGGAAAGGCAGACCCACTCTTCTTAATCTGGGTGGGCACCATCTAATCAGCTGCCAGCGCAGCTAGAATATAAGCAGGCAGAAAAATGTGAAAAGACTAGACTGGTCTAGTCTCCTAGTCTACATCTTTCTCCCGTGCTTGATGCTTCCTTGTCCTCGAACATCGGACTCCAAGTTTTTCAGTTTTGGGACTCAGACTGGCTCTCCTTGTTCCTCAGCTAGCAGATAGCCTATTGTGGGACTTTATGATCCTGTGAGTTAATATGTAATAAGTTCTCCTTTATACGTATATCTATCCTATTAGTTCTGTCCCTCTAGAAAACCCTGACTAATACAGAGAAGAAGACAATTCTTCTCTGAGGAACCAAATGACCCCCAAAGAAAAGATCTATTCAAATTGATGCTTGGGAGATATTTTTTAAGCAGCTTAATTACCAATCATTATACAGTTGAGGCACCCTGTTCACAAACATATAGAGCTTCCATACAGTATTTCACAGTCTTACGCTTAAATATGAAATAGCTAAGTATCATAAGACATTTAAGGAAAGTCTTCAATGTGAAGTACAGAAAACTACTGCAAGCATAAAACAACAACAGCATGCTATAAAAACAGAACAGAGAACAAGGAAAGCTTTTGGAAATAAAAAATAGGATAGCCAAAAAAATAAATAAATAAATCAATAGGAGATTTAGAAGAGAATGTGAAAAAATTTCCCAGATAGTAAACTAAACGTAAAAGAGATGGAAAACAAGACATAGAAAGTAAACAACTCAGACAATCTAACAAAAAAACCAGCTTTCAAACAAGAAAATGCAGGGAGTGAAATCATCAAAGGAATTACACAAGAAAATTTCCTAGAACTAAAATGTCTAGAAAATAGTACAGATTATACAGTAGGGAGATAGAAAAATACACAAAGAACAAACAAATACATATTCGAGCACTTGGAAAAGAATACTGAAAAACTAGCGTATATTTAGGCAAATGAAAAACTAATAAAAACTGGTAAATGAAAACTTTAGGTAGTTACTAATTCTAAGGGAAATATAAAAGGTTGTATAAAAAAAGGAGTAGTTGCAGTGTCCTACTTGGCTCAGTAACAAAAGGTATTTGCATGGTTATAATAAAGAAAACCCTGTGTAGGAAGGATGGGGAATGGAGAAATAAAGTAATGGGACTGATAACACTTATACATTGAGATAAGCAGTAAAATATATTATTTAGAAATATGGAAGTAGCAGGGGAACATATTTAGAAGAATTCATGTTTGGTTTGGGAGAGGAGGATTGGCATTATTATAAGCCTTTTAGTAAATTTGCCTTAATAAAAATTATGTACACACATCTGCCTTAATAAAAATTATGTACATACATTTGGTAAAAATAAAAATGTAATTAAAATTAATATAAAAGAGAAAAACCAAAATTATAAAAGAAGATATAAGATATATATCTTATGGATATAAGAGACTGGAAAACTAACAGTCAAGACTTAGATATTTCTTGTTTTATATATATAGATAGATATATCAAGAATATATATATTCATCTATATATGAATATATAAAAACTTTAAATATTATGAAAGGGCTTTTAAACGTAAAACTGGACCAAATTTATAATATATATATATTTTTAGTATGATGAAATCTTTCCCTTATTTTCACATTATGTTAATGCCTTGATTTACTAAATAAATTGTTTGGCATCTTTAGATTTTTATAACACACATACTAATTTTTTAAAAACAAAAATGAAAGATCCAAACTGCCATACACAGCATTCTACTAATAGTAACTCTATAACAAAAACATCTCTGCAAAACTTTGCTTTCCAAGTGAGGCTAGGGAACAGCTCATTTCTTACCTAAGTCATTGGCTATAAAGGATAGAAACTCAAACTAGCTAAGTAATGATGGAGAGTTTATTTAAAAGAATATTTAAAGGAGAAACCACTATTTAAAAATGCAAGGACAGGTTTTAGGAGAGATTAGAACAAGGAAATAGGATGCTATCAAGATCAAAGGCAGTCTCAGTAGGTCCCCCCTTATCCGCAGGGATATGTTCCAAGACCCCCAGTGGATGTCTGAAACCATGGATAGTACTGAACCCTATACTTGTATACACTACGTTTTTTTCTTTTTCCTGCACATACATACCTATGATAAAGTTTAATTTACAAATTAGGCACAGGAAGAGATTAACAACAATAATAATAAAATAGAACAATTATAACAATATACTGTTCACAATTTCACAGACAGAAGGTTCTTTCTTACTGTAGATCCTAGCAACCTCAGCATACAATTTTCTTTCCTTATTGAGTTGAGAACTTTCACCTTTTCACTTAAGGCACACACTTCAAGGTTTCTCTTTGGCGTATCTGAATGGCCAGCATCATCATGCTTGCTCTTTGGGACCATTATTAAGTAAAATAAGGTTTACTTCAACACAAGTACTGTAATACTGAGATAGCCGATTTGATAACCAAGAGGGCTACTAAGTGATTAACAGGCGGGTAGTACATGCAGTGTAGATATGGTGGACAAAGGGATGATTTCTGTGCCTGGTGGGAGAGAGCTGGATAGCATGATACTTAAGCATGCTACTCAGAATGCTGTGCAATTTAAAACTTATTATTTCTAGAATTTTCCATTGAATATTTTTGGGGTGTGGTTGACCGTGGATAACTGAAACTGTGCAAAGGGAAACCATGGGAAGCGGGGGAACCACCCTATTTTATTCTTTCTATTCTCTTTCTCCAGGGGCCACAGGGACTCTCATCTCCTCATCTTTCTATGTACCTGATTCATTACTCTCTTTCTCTACAGAATAGATGTCTCTGTGTTACTTAATCAAACCCAAACATAGCCATTCCAAGGTCAACTTAAGTGATCTCCCTAAATAATTCAAAGTTGCTGACTAGGATTTCTAAGTTCCAATTCCAAATGCTTGCAAGGGAGAATCTGATTGGCTCAGCTTGAGCCAATCAGCTGTGTGAGAGGGTGTGTGTGTGTGTGTGTGTGTGTGCGTGTGCTTGCACGCACGCATTGGGGGAGGATGTCATATGACCTAACCATTTGCTCTACCTACTCAGCTCTTGATAAGGACTCAAAAGGTTTCTTTCTATCCCTAGCCCCATTCCCCAATGAAGTGGACATTCAATAAATACGGAGTGATTGATAAAGATTTCAAATGAGGTGGAAATGTGAAAAGTGTAAAGAAGAATGTATGTTTCTCTTCTCATTCTTGAGTAACTTTTTTTCACATGTATGCCCTGGAATTCTAAATCGGGGTGTAACAGGAACCTCTTGGTCCCATTCTATTTTTTTATTTCCTAGAGATATTCCCACAATTGACCAGCATTTTAGACAAACATGATTCCCTGGTGCTGTGAGTTGTTACTTAATTTTCACTTTGGCTGCCAGTGGTATGAGAAAAGAGCCTGTGTCATGGGAAAGCTTTCCAGAAGTTATTGTTCATGCGTTTGTTGCTTTGCCTATTATTAAAGAATATAAAAATTACACTTATATTTCCTGCTATATGAAACCAATTCTTACATCTCTATTTCATATTGTATGTAGGCAAACAATAAGGAACACAGTTAACATAATGAGTGATGGGCTGGAAGAAATATATTAGATTCTAAAATGCAAGATACTTGAACTAGCATGTTAGCCCCATTAAAATATCATAAATATTCATTTCTTGAAAATTGTCATTTCCTTCTAAAGCTGAAAACAATTTTAAATTACAATTATGTTAAATGACACTCATATCTCAGCTTTCCTACCTAAGTACATTAAGGAAAAATTCCAAAAAGAAGAGTGAGAGGAAAAACCCTGTATCTTAGCAGGGTTTATCAGCAGGGTTTTCATTGGTTAAAGAGGTTTCATTTTAGGTTATATGTGGCAAAAGACACGAAACAGGTGTGTTTACAATTTCATTTCATTCCAAGTCTTCATAGAAAAGATAGTTTAGAGTAGGTAAATGCTTATTTTATAAGGATAGGAAACCATCTGGGCTTCCTGGATATCTGGCTGAAAATTCAAGACAACTGTCTTTAGATTTTACAAATATAAAGCAAGTGGATTAAAGTGTGGATAAAAATGTAATGAATAAAAACTACCTTTGCTTCTTCTGAAATATTATTTCAAATCTACACGAGACTTCTATTTAATAGTCACCAATAAAATATTACACAATTTGCTAGATCATCTTGTACTATAGCTGAATGATGAATGGAAAAGAAAATAGAAATCGTTCATGAAGTGATGACTTCATTGCAGTGATTATTTTTAACCACTTAAAATTTATTTTAAATGGTTAAAACATAAATGTTTATTTTTAACCACTTAAAATTTATTTTACTCAGGTAATATGTGCTTTCAGATATTTTCACATTTAATCTTCTTACGAACCTTCTGAGATAGGTATTATTACCTTCTATCAAATGTGACAGTCAAGGACTTATGCAAGATCGCATTGTCAATAACTGATGAAGCCAGAAATCAAGTCAAAGTTTCAGGATTCTAAGAATATCAGTGTTTTAGTATGTTGGCTACAATTGAAAAAATAACTAATTCAACACAGTTTCTCTTTGGCAGTAACTGTGAGAAATGGTGTGTCCTTGTTTTTGTTATGTATTCATTCACATCATTATTTGCATGCCTACAATTTCATTTGGGTGTCTATTCCTTAATGACAATTTCTTCAAAAACAACTGTCTCCTTATAGGCTTGTCCACTGGTAATTCAAAGATACATTTCAAAAGCTCAGCTACATGAGTCTTCCAGCAAAATACTCCTATATTTTACTGATTAATACTGTAATTTTTCTTCCTCAAATTAATCATTTCTTTCTCTCTTCTCACTTAAAAAAACTGCCTATTTAAGTTAGTTTCATGTAACTAATCTTAAATGATCGTAATTTGAAGCTTTACAGAACAACTCTCAACATCAGACCAGTGCACTCTGGTTGAACTTTTGTTTTTCAGTTAATTGTGCTTAGTGTGCAGCTCAGGTTGATAATCTTGTCTGTGTTGACACTCAAATATCTACTCATTGATACTATGCTGCCAGTTTTAACTATTTTCATAAGTGATAAATCAAATTTAGCTCCTGATAGTTCCAAAATATTTAACTATTATCATTAACACTTCTCAAAAAATGATACCAACATCATTTTTGTTTTTAATTTCCTAGCATTTTTAGAATGAGAAAACTCATGCTCAAAATTAATGGTTTAAGATGTTACTTGTCTGTTTATGAACTAAATGACAATGTGCAAGACCACTTTATATTTTAAAAATATATAATCTGAGTCTTCATATTCTATGCTCATGTTGAAACAGGCTAGATTTAATAGCAATCATAAATACCATTTCTGACTATTAAATTAATTATTCCTTAAATTAATAAATTAGGTATTGTCTTAATCAGGGCAACCAATATATTAAAATGGATTATTTTTCACAAGTTTGATTGAACATGTTGTGTATTTCAAAAGTGCTATACTCTTCAGAGAAAAGGTATAATACTTCTTGAAAGTCTTACAGATAGTCCAGTGCATGGAGCTCTATAATTCATGAGATTTGTAACTTTCTTCCTAAATATGGATGTTGATTTACTATTTTACTGATAACTTTAGCTGGGACATTTGCCAGCAAAGTTATTTTGTAACAGAAAATAGCATGCTTTGCTTTCAACATGACTATTGTAAAAAAATTGACTGAAACTAGACTATTAAGGCCTCTTTCCTCTTTTCTCCTAAGGAAAGTAAGGAAGTTACAATAGAAAGTAAAATAAAAATAAGGAGAAAGCATAGATTTATGAAAGGATAAGTCAGATTCAGAAATTTCTCCTAGCCTAAAGCATTACAACAACTACTGCATGCAGGCAGAATTTTGAAGGAAGTCTCCTGTATCATCAAGGGTCTAGATTACATCATCATTGATTTAATCTTTTCCATCCCCTAATTTTGATGGTTTTGCTCTCCTAAAGGCTGTTGTAATTTATCCCAGGGGTTCTCAAAATAAGTAAAATTTAAAATAGAAACACTGCTTCTGTGTTTTCTTTATTGTCTTTGCCATTTGTTAAAATCATACCTATTTGTAGAGGTAACAGTATCTTCTGCTCCAGTTCCAATGAAAATGCTTTTTATATATTCACTATTTTGTCACTGAGATCAAGAAGAATTTTTGTGATTTGTAAAATGAAAAACCAATAACACATTAACTGTGCTTTAGTGTAAAACTTAACCAAATGGATTTTGCTGAATTTATGAGACAATAGCTATACCCAAAACAAATATGCCAGAAATGGTTTGCATCATGAGATACTTCAAGGATAATTTTATTTTTCTTCTTAGATCAGACTGTAGCAAGCCTTCCCCAAATAAGTTTCAAAAATAAAAAAAATTACAGTAGTCTGTACTTTCTAATATGTTCACTTCTTCAGAGATTTACTAGGAAAGAGAGAAAAAATTCTTGAAGAGGATAATGAGTCCCAGCTGAGAATCATGTGCCAAGCTGCTCAGTGACTCTTTTTTTTTAAAAACATAGATAATGAGGATAGGAAACAAGTTTTAGTTAGTTGCAAGTGTTTCTTTAAAAAGAAATTCAAAGTCTAGAAGTTGCCACCTTGAAAATAGGTGAGCTGCCATTTCAAATTTCCCTACTTTATCTAGTGGAAGGGATTTAAGAAGTTGTCAGCCATTCTCAAAGCCATGTGGTGCCAATCTAGGTGGAAGTTGTCACTGGTCTCTGGTAAAAAAAAAGTTAAATTTCCTCTACTGAAGGGACTGTTGTTTAGTGAATCCTTACAACTCCTTTGGTGTTAAATTAGAAATTTTAAGATGAAACGATGTGAACTAAATTGTAGCTGTTACTTTTAATGTCCTCGCTTAGCAAAATAAAAAATTGGCAACTTTTATTTTTTTCTCTCCACCCTTTTCCTTAAAATTTTACTGGTTCACAAAGCCACCAAATAAGTGACCACTGATTTAATGGTTCTTCTTTGTCTTTATACAAATACTTATTGAAATACTCTGGCAAAGATCGTCAGCATGACATACAGGTATCAAACAGAGCTTAGAGTTTAGTGACTGACACAAGTAATAATTATAATTGATGAGATGGGTGCTTTTGGGGTGAGAGAAGCTGAGCATATGAGAAGGGCACATAACCCCAATCTGAGGAAGTCAAGTAAGGATTTCTAGGAAAGAGATAAAAAATGTGAATAGGGGTATGTTTTCCTCATGACCAAAGTATCTCCTACGTGGTATTTAGGTTCTTTGGAAGGCAAATCAAAGGGTTGCTTTATCATCATGTTATTAGAGCAAATGGCTTCGATAAGAATCTGCTGAACTGTGATGCAAGGATCATGTAGCAGCCCAAAAAACAGGTCTTTAGTAAGGAGAGATTCATTTCTCTGTACACAGGGTAGTAGGATTTTTTGAATCAATAAGTGATTTTCTTTCTTTCTCTTCTGAAAGTGAAACTTTTTTCATACTTCTCCAGGACCCGAATCACTGTTTTAGAGGGAGAGAGTGTCAGGGGGGAAAACTAGGAAGGGGTGAACTGTATCTCTCTGGTTTGGGTTTTCAAAACGCTTCAAAGAGGATATATGTAGGTGCCTCTGGATAAATCACAGGTAAGACAGCACCTAGAGAATAAAACACTGAGGATGAGGGGAAACTTCCCCTGAGATTAAAATAGTGCTCTCTCAGGGACTGGGTAATAGAGGCTGGAGTAGAAAGGAAGAAGAGAGACCCAAGGGGAGCTGATGAAAGCAGTGTGGCTCCCAGTGAGACAAGCCCTAAGTTTAGTCAGAGTCTCAGAGAGGTGACAGCATCCAGAAAAAAAAGTCTGGAAAGTGAGACTAGGGAGGGAAACCCAAATTCCCATGTGATCCAAACTGAGTTAAGAGAGCCACAGGACCCAGAGACATTTGTGGAGAGAAACAAGGGCTGTATTGTGAACTGGAGGGCCATGTGGACTTCTCAATGCCTTGAGACTATATAAAAATGAATGATATAATTGGTATGGCTGTACTGGTTGATAAATTGCCAAAACTGATAAATATTAATTACCCAGAATCACTCGCCTTCCCCAAACTAAAAGATTAATGCCTGGAATAGACGAGGAGCCTCCAGGACCCCGTATAAGCACTAAAGCCAGTGTCTGCTTTCTTTCTGACTGGCCGGTATATTGCTCATCTATTGTCATACAACATTTTACTCCCCAAATTGGCAGCTTAAAGCAATGTTAAGCACTTTTTTTTATCTTACAAAGTTCCTGTGAGTCAGGAATTTGGGAGCAGCTTAGCTGGGTGGTTCTAGCTCAAGGTATATCAGTCGAGATGTCATCTAAGTCTGTAGTCTTGACTGGGGCTGGAGGACCAATCCTAAAATGTCTCATTCCCATGATTGGCAAATAAATGCTGACTTTGCAGGAAGCCTCAGTCCTCACCACATGGACCTCTCTGTGGGGCTGCTTGAGTGTCCTCATAACCCAGAATGAGTGATCCAAGAGAGGGCAAAGCAGAAGCCACACGTCTTTTATGACCTAGCCTCAGAAAGTCATACTCCATCATTTCCGAAATATTCTATTGATAACACAGGCCGTTCCTATTCAGTGTAGGAGAGATTACATAGGGGGTACTGACCAGAAGGTGCAAATCACTGGGAACCATTTTGAAGGCTCCTGTGACAGTTGGCAACCTTGCCTATAGCTTGTTAAATATTTTGAATATCACTTTCACACATGAGTCAGAGTAGTCTGGAAAGAGGTGGAGGCAGCAGGATGAGGCAAACCCCAAAATGAGATTAAATTTTTGTCTTCCCCAAAGAATGGTACCTCAAATAAAAATTGAGCTTTACAGACAACCAAAAGAATGCGAGAAAATATTTACAAAGCATACATCTGACAAAGGTCTAATATTGAGAATCTATAAGGAACTTAAACAGTTGAACAAGCAAAAAACAAGTAACCTCATTAAAAAATGGGCAAAGGAGATGAACAGACACTTCTCAAAAGAAGACATACAAGCAGTCAACAAACACTTGAAAAAATGTTCATCATTACCAATCATTAGAGAAATGCAAATCAAAACCAAAGAGATACCATCTTTCACCAGTCAGAATGGCTTTGGTTAAAAAGTAAAAACAAAAAACAAAAACAAAAACAAAAAAACAGTTGTTGACAAGGCTGTGGAGAAAAGGGAACACTCATACACCATTAGTGGAAATGTAAAGTAATTCAGCCATTATGGAGAGCAGTTTGGAGATCCCACTACTGGGTATATACCCAAAGGAAAATAAACCATTTTACCAAAAACATACCTGCACCCCTATGTTCATTGCAACACCATTCACAATAGCAAAGACATGGAATCAACACAGGTACCCATCAATGGTGGACTGGATAAAGAAAATGTGGTACATATATACCATGGAATACTTCACAGCCATAAAAATGGATAAAATCATGTCCTTTGCAGTGACATGGATGCAGCTGGAAACCATCATCCTAAACAAACTAATGCAGAAGCAGAAAACCAAATTCTGTACATTCTCATTAGCAGAAACTAAGCATTGGGTATACATGGTAATAAAAATGGGAACAGACACTGGGGAATACAAAAGGGGACAGGGAGGGAGGGAGGTAAGAGTTGAAACAAACAAACAAACAAACAAACAAAAACTACCTACTGGGCTGGGTGCAGTGGTTCACATCTATAATCCCAGTACTTTGGCAAGCTGAGGCAGGTGGATTGCTTGAGCCCAGGAGTTTGAGACCAGCCTGGGCAACACAGTGAAAACCTGTCTCTACAAAAAATACAAAAAATTGGCTGGCACGGTGGCATCCACCTGTAGTCCCAGCTACTGGTAGGGAAGGGTATAAGGCAGGTAGGTCGCTTGAGCCCAAGCTCGGGAGTTCGAGGCTGCAGTGAGTCTTGATCGTGCCACTGCACTCTAGCCTGGGTGACAGAGTGAGAACCTGTCTAAAAAAAAATTAAAAAACAAAACAAAACAAAAAACCCAAAAAACCTCAAACTACCTATTGGGTACTATGCTTACCATGTCGTGGCTGGATTCATTTGTACTTCAAACCTATGTAACAAACCTGCACCCCAATTCTAAAATAGAAGTTGAAAACAAATTGTTTTATAAAAGTGCAAATTTTGTTCTTGCATACCTGAGTTTGTTTACTGAGATTCATAACTACTGTGTCCCATGTAACTGCTCCCTGAAAAGAACTGCCAAAGTTTTCTTCTGTTGCTTTAATTCTTTAAAAGACAATCAGCAGCCCTTTTCTGTTGCTAAAAATTTTAAAAAGAGAATCCTTTTCTTTGAAACTCAACTTTACTAGTCATGTGAAGTCTAAGAAGCACTTTGCCTCCCCCCATTAGGTACTGATTTCATTATATCATTCCTTCTGGCAGTCCAGAGTACAGACCACTATTAATTACCTTCCCAGAAGAGCATCTGTGCAGCACAGCAGATGCTAACTAAGGCTGCCTTGGCATTCAAAAGACAGAACAGCAAGATGACATTGAGGGGCTGCATATTTACGCAGCATTCATATTTCACACCTGTAATCAATTATCTACTGTTGGAAAATACTGATAAAATTTAGCCTTGCTTAAGTTTATTAACAAGCAACCATCAGTGATAGTATGGCAGCTAGCCATTGAATTATCTAGGGGCATTCTGAGTGCAGTGTCTTTTGAATTTTCTAGTATTTCATGGAGAGCTTGAGTTCTAGAATTTTAGAAATGCTGCCATTTTTCAGAGTTGTACTGTTATTCTTGGAAAGACATTTCTAAAATTCTAAATTACTTGGATATATTTAGCATCTGGGTAAAAAAGGAGGAAGAAATATGAAGTTCTAGGTAATTTACCAATGGTAGCAGTATTAGTCTCCACCCATAAGAATGAATGATTCCTGATTTATGTCTCATAAAAACAAGCCTCTGTGGATTATATGTATTCTACCAAGTTTTTTCTTCAACACAAGGCAACCATTGCTGAGCTATTTATTATATACTAGAAAAAGACATTCTGTGCAGTCAAAATGGGTAATTTCCATATGTCAAATCACTAGTGACTTCTGAAGAACACAGACCCCTACCTCTCATCAACAATTCTTTACCTAATAGTGTTGAGGTAGTGCACACCCAGAAGGGAAAGATAATAATTGCTACTGTGGCAGCCATGAGGTATACTGTTTGAATCTCCCTTCAAACAAGAACTTGCTGAAGTAGTACAGGAAGTTGACAGCCTCCAGCTATTAAAGCCTTCAGGATTAATCTCAGCTTTTGAGCGGAGGCCATGCCCTTCTGGGTAGTCCCCAGCCAATAAATGTGCATGTCACTACACAAGGCCTGGCAATTTCTGCCCATTGTGGGTCTCTTCTAATGGGCAATCTTTGTTCAGAAGCTTCTCATTGAGTTGGCTGATACTTTGTCAGATCTAAATCATGGTCTATGGCTCTTCCTGCGCAATCTTTCTTCCTACCCACTTGTCTTACACAGGTATTATATATGCGCCATGGTGTAAAAGCTCTCTATAACCAATTTTGCTTCCTCTTTCTCTTATATTTCATATAGAGTGCTCCCAATAAATTTCTTCCATTTCTAACTCCATCTCAAAGTCTGCTTCCCAATGGACCAAAATGACACAGCTACTGTTTACTAAGAACATACAATGTGACAGAATATATCACAAGGTATTTGGAAAATTATTTAACCTCTCCTAACTGTTCCCTCATCTGTAAAGTGGGGTTGTTTAACAATTAAACAAAATAATCTAGAAAAAGCATTTTGTACAGTTCCTGGTATACAGTAAGTACTCAATAACTGATATGTAAATTGAAAATATTATTATGCCAGACTCTGAGAAATTTTGTGTTTGTTACTTGTAATCCATTTTATAATTGGCAAGTATTATCATGCTTATTTTACACAGGAAACTAGCATTCAGTGAAGTCAGCTTGCTCAAGTTACTTAATGTACATTGCTAGGATGTGTAACCTGAGATTAAAACCCATTAATCTCCATAGATGAGAGGAATGTACATGTATGTAGGCAAAGAATCCACTGCTGTCACCTAGAATGTAAAGGTGCTCCACACCCTCTCTGGCAGGGTATGTACAATGTAATTAACACAAACTATTTTGGAGATTCTTTCATAAATTTAAGTCTATTCTTCTAATTTCATCAAATATATGACCTTAGAATCTATCAACGGGTGCTTAAGACTAAGCACTTGTCTAAAACTTAGAAGAGGAATATAGAATGGCACTGCTACCCCATGATGAGTACCAGTCAGTTATTTTTGTAGAATGGCTCTCAAATTGGGTTTGTCTGACATTTTCTAATAACTCGATTGAGGTTCTACTTAAAATAATCTTGCATATTGCTAGAAAAATTTTATCAACTGAAACCACCTCCCATCATACCTCCATCCCCACTGGACACATGTTCAAATTCATTATTTAAAGATCCAAAATAAATGTGTAATAGAAACATAATGAACAGAAGGAAATTAAAGTATTCTATTGCTGAACGAATTTCTAGAGAGGTGGCAGCAATTTAAGTGGCAGCTTTTGAAGCATGTCTATATTGTTCCTTACTTCCAAGTTTTGAGATAAACAATTTTAATAAAATTTAAAAAAATTATGTTACATAAAATTTTGAAAAATAGAGATCATGCTGTTCTCTCAGGAGTGAGATGGTGATGCATAGGTCTAATAGAATGGATTTGGGGGTGGGCAGTTTTGTTAGACTTTCTGCTGGGAAACTAGTCTTTTTTACAAATAAAACCACGGTGCTGACCAAATAGGCCCTCTTAGGTACAAAAGAGAGTGTGATTTATGATCTGAAAGAGAAGATGACCACATTATGCTCAATGTGGCTGTTGGCCTTTAAGCCAATTTTAGCCGAGTAGTCAGCATGACCATAGAAAAAGATGACCAGTAAAGAAAACGACATTCTGGTCTGGTGACCAGAGTAAGATAGCTGAGAACTACAGGTCTAAACAAATGACTTAGCAACTTGTAACTAGAGTAATGCTACCAAACTACCAAAGAGAGGGACTATTCAAAAATAAAAATTACATCAATAATAGACTAACATGCATAATATGACATTCAGTATATCTTTGCATGAGTTTGCCATAATTTATTTATTGTGAATAAACACCTTTTTGAACTTTTTTTTCAAGTAAAGGATTCAGTTATAGTCCTACTGTAGAAAGTAGAGTCTACATGGTCTTCAGGGACCATCAGTTCACATTAATAGTATTTAGGGACTCCTGGATATTTGGTAACCAAAAGAGATGCTTATGAAAATACATTTTTGCACAAGGAGTTACATTTACACAGATGTACGTGTGTATCAGAACAGAATATGCACTTTGGGGAAATTAAATACATATCACTTGAAAAAGTAGACTCTTAAGTATGGTTATAAATCTCAAAAAGAAACAGCTCTAATTTATAGCCCATGTGGGGGAATTCTGGGTGTACTCTTTCTGGATGTACTTTCCTTTTCACTGCTACAACCACAGCACAGAGGGGTAATTATCAGTTTGAGAAATCTACTGTGAAAGGACCAAAGCAATCTCACTGGAAATGTTTCCCAGAGACTCCCCTTTCCTAAAATAATATAATTGGGTATGAAATGATGGTTGGCACATTTAGAAACATATATATTACAAATGACAACAAACTTTAAAAAAAATAGACATGCCTAAATGCTACAGTTGTGCCAGCAAAGGGGGGACTGGGTATTGCTTTTGGGGGAAACATATTAATTGTACAGTCTTTTAAAAATGTACTAAAAACAATGTTCAGTAGATTCCTAAAACAATTCCATATTAATCTGGTTTTTGGTAAATAAAATTCTTAAGAAAAATTTCATTCTGAACAAGATGCATCACAATGAAAGTCTGGTGACATGGAATGAAGACTATTTTCTGGTGGCACAGAATGAATAATATTTCTACTTAGATAAAAAGGGACTATGGTTATGATACACTAATTAGAAACTGACACAATTTAAAAGCTTTGGTAAATTTTATAGGAGAGCTGTAGTGACACCAATTTACTCTGATGGGTAACTGTCATAGTAAATAGGAGTTACAAGCTGTGTTACGTAACGTGGGACACTAATTCACTATGATTAAGACCAAGACAAAGCAGACAGAAGATTCTAAGTAAACGGTTTGATGAAGATGCTGAATATTGCAAAATCAACTAGAATAGTATTATGTTCCATCCTGTGAAATAATGTACATTGTAAAAATGCCATAAAGTTTATTAAATTTAAGAGGTTGCTTTAGTCCTTCACAATGTCTGAAGATAATTATTAATTGAATTAAGTAAACCATAAAAAAATGCACTCTAAAGTGCTCTGTGGACTAATTTGGCTTATATCCTGTGAAATAATGTACATTGTATAAATGCCGTAAAGTTTATTAAATTTAAGAGGTTGCCTTAGTCCTTCACAATGTCTGAAGATAATAATTGATTTAAGTAAACTATAAAAAAGATGTACTCTAAAGTGCTCTGTGGACTAATTTGGATTATATCCTACCTCAAAGAAAATGTGGGCTTATTCAAAGTTTTTCCTGTATCAGTCTAGTTCATTCCGATTTATTGTCATTCCAACTCTTCAAACATAATCTTGCAGGAAAAAAACCAAATCACAATTTAGCTTCACATAAAAAAATTATAGACATTTTCATTGTGCTGTTGATATCATTAAGTGAGATAATGCTTCCCGTGGTGTCTGACACATCTTATTCACAATGTGGGTACTAATATAATCTAATATTTGGCTGCCTGGACATTTCGTTGGTATTTGTCACCAATATTGGGCAATGTTCAATCAGAAAAACTGGATTAAATATTTTAAACACATGTGAATGAAAATTCTTTTTTTTTTTTTTTTTTTTTGAGACGGAGTCTTGCTCTGTCACCCAGGCTGGAGTGCAGTGGCGCAATCTCGGCTCACTGCAAGCTCCGCCTCCCGGGTTCACGCCATTCTCCTGCCTCAGCCTCTCCGAGTAGCTGGGACTACAGGCGCCCGCCACCACGCCCGGCTAATTTTTTGTATTTTTGGTAGAGACGGGGTTTCACCGTGGTCTCGATCTCCTGACCTCGTGATCCGCCCGCCTCGGCCTCCCAAAGTGCTGGGATTACAAGCGTGAGCCACCACGCCCGGCCTGTGAATGAAAATTCTCCCAATGAGTGAGAGGGTGAGAAGCAAAACTTTGAAGACGTCTTGTAAAGGAGGAGTTACAGAAGGTAAGATTGATGTTTATGTTTTCAGTGTTACAGTTTTATTTATAGAAGGTATTTTTTCATTTAGTTATAATTACATGTTATACAATGTTAAAGAAGAATATAGAATTCTTGTCACTGACATACCAGTTTTTTCCTAAGTGTGCCTGAGGAAAGCAAGTTTTATTAGACATGTAAAATGTTATAATCTATAAGCAATCATTTTCCCCACTTCAGAGTACTGTTGGTGACAAAATTTCTCCTAAATATATTTTTCTCATTAATATTTTATCTTTCATCTACAATCTAAACAACTGATCTCCATATGAATCACCTATCTTTGTTACCTGCTAGTGGTAGAAACTTGGGCAAATCATTTCACGTTAGGGCTTCAGGTTAGGAAATATGATATCCATTGGTGTTTTTTAAACTATGAGTCATGACCTCATTTCTGTGTCATGCTAGTAGTTTTAGAAAATAAAATGTAGCTGACAGAATTTGAATAGAAAATGTAGAGGACAAGACACATGACAAAGCTAATTTGTAAATTTTGTTTCAGTTTTAAATACACGTACACACACTATGTAACAATGCAAAACATAGTCTTTTAATATGAGTTGCAGGAAAAAGAAGTTTGAAAAATATTGTTCTCAAGAATCATCAGCCCATTCTAACTCAAAAATGAAATTACTCCATTTTCCAGCTTAGAAATTCTGAAAATGATGACTTTTAACTCAGTGTCATATGGCTTACTGCTTGACAGACAATAGTAGCTAGCTATGGGATATTTAGCTGAAGTGATTAGAAAATATGTATTCCCTCAATTAGTTGTAAACTTTAAAATCCATTGCAAGGCTTTAAAAAAGACCTCCTTGAGCTTTCCTAGAGGCTTTAGACCCCTCAAACAAATCAACAAAATGTTAAGTGTCAATAATTTCGTGAAAATATTAAGTGGCTCTTGTATGCAACATATTGTAGTAAGGGCTGAGAGATATAAAAATGAATTGGTATGGTCCCTGAATTCATTGAATTTATAATTTTTAGGAAAGTATCGGCTATAAAAAGAAAATATCCCATGCTTAACTGGAGTTCATATGTGTACTATTAAGAAATGTTATTCTTAATAATCATTAATATAAGCTGTCATTTTTAATCTGACTCATTCATTCAATAAACATTTTTACTGTCTCCAGGTATTTTTCTAGGCTGGATGTTCCAAGGTGAAAATAACAAAGTTGGTACTCTGAAGCAGCTTAAAGTGGTGTAAAATACAGAAAGTAAGCAAGTAAACAAACAAAAAAATCAAATAGTGGTAAGTGTCATGATGATGGATAGGCATTACCTAAGGGCTACTTTTTTGGATGGTCAAGAGAGGTCTATGAGTAGATACATTTAAAACTGAGATATGAATGACAAAAGGAAGACGGTTTCTAGGAAAAGGAAACAGCTGGGCAAATGCCAGATACAAGGCAGATAGGATCTTGGTCTGTTTGAGGAATAGGAAGTAGATGAGAATGGCTGGGGGCTAGTGAGGAGAGATAGAATAGTAGGAGATGAGGTAGGAGAGGTAGACAAATGTCACCTGGCTGAGTAAAGCCTTGTAAACCATGGTAAAGTGTTTGAAGTATATTTTTATTGCCATGGGGAGCCATTTGAGGCCTATCGCCAAGGGACTTCTGTAGTCTGATTTTTTTTTTTTCAAGACCAGTAGGGTTGTTGTATAAAAAATCAGATTTTACACAGCAAGAATGAAACAAAGGTGGCTAGGAAACTGTCACAATCATTCAGGAGAGACACAGTTGTGGCTTAGATTAAGGTAATTGCAATATATATGAAAAGTAGATGAACTTTGGGAAGTGCAATATAGAATTTGCTGATAGACTAGATATGGCGGGTGGTGTCAAAAAAAGGAATCAAAGGTACTTCCTGTAATTTTAACTTGTGCAACTAGGTAAATGGTTTCCTCACCTATGACAGGGAAAACAAGGTGGGAATGCGGAAGGTGACAGCAGGAATCCGGAGTTCTGTGTGGGATATGTTAACTTTGAGATGCGTATCAGCTAGCTATCTGAGTATGTCAAGCAACCAGACTGGGTTTTGGGAAAGTTTATCAGTTTGGGACTGATCAGCATATAAACAGCATTTCTAGACGTAGGTACCTCCATGAGGGTGCCACGCAGGGGCTTTAGCTGCAGCATCTATTTTCATCTTGATTAACAACACAAGGTAGCTATTTTCTTTTTACACAGATATTATTAGATTTTTATATATGGGCCTTTTTGATGTTTAGAGAGAAATAAGCTGAAAGTCACCCAGCTACTAAAAGGTAGAGCCTGGATTCAGATCTGGGAGTTCTTGTTCTTCCTATTGCACCAGGTTGTTTTGTTGGAGCATTAAAATATGTGCATTTCTGAGTATTTTTTAACTTTTTGAATGAAAGAGTTTTAAAAAGTCTGTTTAGAAAGAATGCCAGCTCATTAGAATTCAATCCAAGTTTATACATTCACTAGTCTTTTCTGTTGTTAAGTGACTTCTCTGGGGTATATGGCTTGATTTTTTTTTTCTTTTTTTAAACAAACAAACAAAAAAAACCTCTGTGGTTGACTGGAGCCGACAGGTGAGGAATGGAGAGATGTTGGTCAAATAGTACAAACTTTTGGTTGTAAGATGAATATGTTCTGGAGATCGAATGTACAGCATGGTGACTACAGTTATAATTCTGTATTGTATATTTTGAAGTTTGCTGAGCAATTTTTAAGTGTTCTCAACACACACACACACACACACGGGAAATACGTACAGTGATGGATGTGTTAATTAGCTTGCTTGTGGCAATCATTTCACAGTGTATATTTACATCTAATCATTACTTTGTATACCTTAAATATACACAATTTCTGTCCATTATACCTCAATAAAGCTGAGAAAAAAACCCTCCACTCTTTTGACTTGTGGGATAGGATTATTTCTACTTCTCAAATCAACTGCCCCTTCTTCACTGACCAATAACTTTCGGCTGCACTGCAGTGATTTTTAGTTTTTCCTCAGCTTACATATTCCTCCTCTACAATCTCATGTCCCCATTGCTTCAAATACTAAATATACGCTTATCATCCTCAAATTTTTTGCTTCCTGTCCAGACATTTCTCCTTAAGTCTAGGAGATGACGTGCAAAGTTTCCTAAAAGCAATTAGTCTGGTGGTAAAGGAGGCTCCCCCATCCACCCAGGAGTAATGAGGAGCGAAGTTCTGGAACTGTGAAGGTCTCATTCGTACATTCATTCCTTATAAGTACTTACATACTCGCTACAGTTTCAAACCTAGTGTGGCATGCAGACATGGATGAAGCAATGACAGGCACGACGAGCGTTAATGAAGGGTACAAGCTAGCGCGAGGGCATTCAAGGGAACTTCAGAGCGCAAAGGAAGAATCCCACTTAGTCCCTCAAAACTTTGGAGTTTATCCGTTCAGTAGATTAAAAAGTGAACGGAATGCAAATCCCATTAGGGAAGGAGGAAAGTTGGGGACAAATAAGGGATTCATGCAGAAGGCTGCACTGCGGCCGGCCATGAAGAGAATAAGGGTACTTAACGGAGTGTGAAGAGAATGAACACGCCTAGGTAGAAAAAAACTGAAAAGCCAGGATTGACGGACACTAAAAACCCAGCATTTGTTAAAAATCCACGGCAAAACACACACACACACAAACACAAAAACACACCACACACACACACACCTCACCCCGAGCCAGCACCGCAGTCCCGCCAGCAGCCAGGGTATCCTGAGATTCCGGGAGCGCCGCGCACCGCCCACCTCGCTCCGCCCTCCGTCCAGCTCGCTCCGCCCAGCTCGCTCCGCCCCCTTCCCCGAAAGCCCCTCCGCAGAGCCGCGTGCACGTGCTTGGCGGATACCGCCCCCTCTGCTCTCTTGGCCAATGAGAAAAAGCTACGTAACTCGCCACCGCCCGGTGGCGGGTCACGTGACTGCGTCTCCCCGCCCTCTCACTCCGCTGCCTCTAGGTTCTGGGAAGATGGCGAAGGTCTCAGAGCTTTACGATGTCACTTGGGAAGGTAACTTCAGGTGGGGGCGGGTGCGGAAACACTAAAAGCGCTGGGAAGCCGTTCGGGAGTACCCGCTGCTTTCGGGGAGCTGGGTTCTCCGGTCTCTTTTTGGTACCAGAGCCCTCACTGTACGGGCCAAGCTGAGGTGGAGGCTGAGGCTGACCCCTTCTTTGGCCCGGACGCGTATTCTGCGGTGTTTCCCACGGTGTCTGCTCCTCGGTTGACCTGCCCTCCTCCGCGCCAGTCCAGCGTCCTGGGGCCGCTTTTATTTATGAGGCGGGCGGGAGGGACTTGGGGCTGGGGTTGTCACACTCTAACTGGTTGCTGGGCGGTGCGGAAGAGGCGGAATAGGTGGTTACTGAAGCTTCTTTGGAGCCAAGAAACACAGGGCCTGTAAGGCCCTTTATTAAGTGATGTGTAAGGATTATAGCTCTGTGCAGAAAAGCTGTGTAAAAGATGCGTGAACAAATGTGATTCTCATATGCCACTCTACATTTAGTTTTCTCCTTAAACCCGGGTTTCCAGTTTCTTTTCCTTTTAGTCTAGTCTCTGTCCCACCCCTCCTCATAACACATTTACACACACAACACAACTTCTTTCTTACTCCCTACTAGTAGTTACTTTTCTGAGGGGAAAAATAACTGATTAACTCTGGGCTACGTAAGTGCTTACGTGTGATGGTCACTTTTCCCTATCCTTAGTTGATCTAGAGTGGGATGTGTTCTTTAAATCTGGGAACAGCCAAACCTTGGATCAATTCTGTGTGCTTAAGAAACTTGAATTTCATTAAGGCGTGGAATTTGTGTAATTGGAATTCATATTCCCAGCGTGTAGCATAATACAGGAGACTTAAGTAGCTAATTTGCTTAACGAATGCCTTCTTGGGATGTTTTAATAATGACCTGAAAACATGTGGACCGAAAGTTATATTTTCTGTTTTATCGTGAATAAATATATCAGTTATTATAAAGTTGTAAATCCGTTACAAATAAAGCAAAATTTCTTTGTACTTGAACTGAATTAAATGATTTATTGACTTTATGGCCTCTAGCACATTGTGAATCTCAGTATTTATACCTGAATTGAGGGATTCCATTATATTAAACAACAGTGTTGATTTCTTAGTGCAAAATCTTGGCTCTATCAACACACAGTCCCTACTTCCAAGGAATTCACAATCTAATGGAGAAAACAAACCTGTAAACACAGTTTTAAAAGGCTTGTGTCAGGGTATCTTCCGTAAGCTGGATCGTAGATAAATGGCTGTTATTTTTAATGCTTTTTAAAAAATGTTTTAAATATTACATAATTTTTAGAAAGCGCTATTATGAAGGTATGTTCATTATAGGTTTCCTAGATGATAGTAGCATATATAAAATCCTGAGGGACGAGTAGCTGTATACTACCAACAGACAAGGTGATTTAACTGAGTAACTTGGACCTTACCCTGTGGTCATTCTAAAAAGGATTGATGTAATTAATTTGGAATAATAAATAATAACTACTACACAAATTTGTAGGAACAAAGAAAACATTTTAAAGTGCTTTGTAAACTGTTAAGTACTATATAAAAGGATGTGTTATTATTAGCTAGTGCTAATATGATTATGTCCCTCCTCTGTATGATCTGGCGTTGCCCATGTCTCCAGCTTTATCTTGAGCCCTTCTCCCTCTCACTCTGTGAGCTGCCTGTGCTGGTCTTTGTTGAATACCCAAAATTGCCATGCTGCTTCTTAAAGCAGGCACATGCTAGTCCTCCCACTGGGAGTGTTCTTCCCTCCTTGCCTCACTCTTGCCCCCATTAAACTTTATCATTTATCAATTCCCCACAAAGCTCACCTACTACAAAAAAGCCTTACTTGACCACTCTACTACCGCCTTGCCTTTCCTCATCCCCCCACCAAAACTGAAAAAAGAAAAAACCCAAACAACAAAATGAAGCAACAAAACACACCTGCAATCCTTCGATTATGTATTCTATTCTAATACTATTGAAGCACTTACCCAATTGTGTTTTGTTTTAAAATTTTGTCTCTCCTAAGATGAAAGGGACCAGGCCTGTTTCTTCACTGTCACTTCTCTAGAGCCTGACACATGGGGGCGGAGCTCAGTAATTATTTGATGACTAAATGAATTGTTAATGGGATTAATAATAAACACTAACACATTGTCAGAAAATATTATAAGCCATTTTTCTAGCGATAATTTCTTTAGTATCTTAGATAAAGGTTTTAGTATCTTAGATGAAGTTAGGCAACTCGCTTAAGTAATAGGGTACAGTTTGCTCACTAGTAAAATGAAGGTTTAGACCTTTCCAGAATTAAAATTCTAACTTAAGGAACTTTAAAGAAAAGAGTATTCCAGATTTTTATTTCAGAGACTTACGATAACAAATTTTTAGGATGAAGGGTGATGGGAAGATTCTCAGGGATAGTGTTTTGTTCAGATTTTTTGGGGGGGTGTGTGTCAGAGGTGTGTCCTTAGGAATTCTACTGAACAGTGTTGTGAATTGGTTAGTTCGGAATGCTATAATTCTTGTGATAGAAAAATTTATCACTTGTTTATAAAAGACTTATGTAGTAAGTTTCACACTTCCACATCTGTGTTAGACTCTACTAATAGACTATTTGGTTTGTTTCTTCAGCCAATTGAAAGTGATTGATACTTATTACGTAGGGAAGTTATTAGATATTTGAAGGTGGGAAGGAGAATTTAGAGTTGTAAGGAGAGTATATTCAAGTTTCCTGAGGATATGATATTTGGGCAGGACATGGATAGGATGCCTAGAACAATGCCAGGCATATAATAGGTATTAAATGAGTATTTGTTGAAAAAAAAAGTGTGAGAAATGTTTGAGAGCATTTTAGTTGTTTATGTTCACTGCCCCTACTTCCTCTCTTTTTATTCAGTCCTTCAAACAACCTCAATTTGGTTTCCATGCCCTACCGCTCCGCTAAGATCTCTAGGAGACCTAATAATAACATATGTATTTTGTATACTTCTACTACTTTTGCTGTTGTAGATCACTCCTCTGTGAAAAAGTCTTTCTTTGCTTTCTTAATAACATTCTTCTTGTTATTTCTTTTTGGGCCTTTCCTTTGTTGAGTTCTCTACATCCATTTGCTCATTTTTTGGTGTTTCAGTGTTTCTTAGTCGTCGCCCTAATCTGTTATTGGTGGTTTGTAAGTTTGAGATCAATAGACTTTAAATTGATAAAAGCATCTGTCGTGTGGTCTGATGAAATCGTGCAAAATTTAGTGCGTGTGTAAACATACATATTTCTGGGAAAAGATGGTTCAAAGTTCTCATTAGCTTTGAAGATACCTAAAATAGATTAAATGACATCTGTGGGCAATCTTATCCACATCCAGCTTTAGCTATCAATTAGCCTATATAGTAAATAACACATTTAACATAATTTAAGTACTTTGCACCAGGCACTGTTCTAGTTCTTGAGGGTATAGTGCTAAGTAAGACAGGCAAGGCCCCAGATTTCAAGGGACATACCCTGAAATTTCACTCGTAAACTGAATATCCATATTTCCAGTGTTCTACAGGGCACATATAATGGATGTTTCACAATTAATAAAACTCAAAACTGAACTCATCATCTTCCTTTTGCCTTCTGCCTCCAGCACCACCGCTGTCACCACTTATTCTTTTCTGCATTTTCCCTAGAAAAGTAGATAGCACTGTGTATCTCCCCTCATTCATAAACAACTTCTGCTCACCTTTTAAGATACAGATCTATGAGACTTCAAAGCCTGGAAAGTACAGATATGTGTGGGAATGAAGTATATGCTTTGCAAAAGTCACTTATGAAAGGTAAGAGCTAGAAAGGTAGGTTGGTGCCTTGAATGCTAGACTAAGGAGTTCACACTTCTTTTTTGTATATAGATGGGAGCCAAGGTCCTAACTTCAAAAAGAAAAAAATCAGTGGCTCCTTTCATTAAACTTTTGCATGTTGATATAGAACAGGGCCTTTTCTTTGGTAGAGATCTCCTGATTGAAATTCCTTGTCATGTTTAATAAACCATTCTTGGTTTTGCTTTCTTTAACGTGGAGCAGGAACATAAAGTCCCTAATATAGAAGCTTCAGTGCACAAGTCTTTTAGATTTTTGTTATTTTTCTCATAATATTTTAAATTAAGTCCCCATATGTAATATGACAGCAGTTTTTCAGAGCTATTTGTTTTTATGGGGTCTTTTCAAAGCATCCAACTTTGTTTTTTAGAAACCAGTCTCTTTTTGCACTTAAGTTTTCTTTGGCTTATAATATTTCATTATACTGTATAATTACATTAAATTTAACTGGCATGAACTGGTTTGGATACAGGTAGCTAAATTTTTAAAAGGTAATAACTGTTGAAAACAACTAACCAAGAGCTAGCTGATGTGACTTACTAGCTAAGAGCTTCTAAAATCTTGGCCATGATTATTATGTTTTACAGAAAGCAATTATTTTAGTTGATTCTAACAGGAAGATGAACAAGAGAATTTTTACTGAACCTCATTAATCTCTCCATCATATTTTAATTACTTGTTTACATTCTTTACACACAGAGATCTCAGTCCTTCTGTTGACCAGCCATAGTGGTGAGAATCAGAAAACAAGCTCTCAGTAAATGCTCATTTGTTCAGTGAGTGAATGCTAGGACATGAAGCTTGTTTTTGAAGTTTGATCCACTATTGTATGTAATAATGGTAATAATAATGATGAAAATAGTATATGAAACATTTTGTATATGTTATCTCTTTTAATCCTCACATGTATCTTATGAGATAGGCTTTATTTCCGGTTTACAGATGAGGAAGCAAACGAGAGGTGAAATGACTTGTCTAATATCCCACAGCTAGTAAAAGGGAGTGCTGTGATTTGAGCTGCTCTTATACACTTCTCCCCCACTGAGTTATTAACTAATTAAGTTCATCCACCTAGGCTGTTATTCTGTTATTCTTGGAATAGGCCAAATTAGTTTCTTTCTCCAGAATTTAGATTTGCTGTTTATGGTTGGCTCCTTCTCATTCTTCTCTTAGCTTGAAAATGACCTTCTTAAAGAAGCCTTCTCTGACCACCCTTTCCAAAAGCTCCTCCTTTCTCCCAATCTCCTGACTTTATCATATTATCTTTTAGTTTTATTTGTATAATTTCACTATCTGAAGTTATGTGGATTTTCATCTTTTTACCCTATTATACTCTAAGCATTATGAGTATATAGGAACTTTATCTTTTTCTTTCTTTCTTTATCCTCAATACCCAGATCAGGCCTGGCTCATAGTAGGCATTTAGGAAATATTAGTTGAGTGATGAAGAACTCCAATATTTGCTCCAAGAAGTAAATATTAGTTGAATAATGAAGTATAGTTCCGGTCATACACTATACTGCCTCAAAGAAGGTAGGAATCATTGGGTATCTTAAGAATTTAAATTGTAATGAAGTAAATCTTTAGAAATATCTGGTAGTAATTTACAGATTGAATTCGGGTTGAGAGATCAGTTTGGAAACTGTCCTAGCAATTTTAGCATGGGGTGATGAAAGCCTGGGCATGGATAATAGCAGTGGAAATAGAGTAGAAGATGTAAATCTTAAAAATACTTCAAAAGAACCCACAGGACTTAGATAACCAAAGTAGGAGTCAGAAACAGCACTAAAAAATGGTATGTCAGATAGTATTAACAGAAGGTGGAATTAACAGAAATGTGAACATTGGGAAGGGAAACCATATTTTTAGAAAGTGAAGATGACTTGATTTTTGGATGCTGTGATTTTGAGGTAATGAGCTATCAAAGGTGAAAACATGTTTTCTTCAAGATGGTTTTATTTTTACAAATAATTTTTTAGATAAATGTACTTAAGGCATTTCTAAAAATAGTATGTCATTAATGGTGCTACAAATGTACTTATTGCAGCAGCACTCCAGTGTGGCAGGGTCAGCTATGTAAGGTGTATAGCTTAAGGTGTTTATAGGTAAAATGTTGCTTGTTTTGTAAAAGTTATATTTTCATACACAAACAGTGTTTCTTGTTTTTTGTTCAGCTATTATATTTTAATATGTTTGTGACTGTGTGTCAGACTGTCGTTCTTAGAAGTTATGCTTTAAAAAAAGTTCTCTTTCCTCTGAGAGTGTTTTTCCACAATAAGAAATACCTTTTACAAATTAACTCATACTCAATTAAATATACATATACATGAATCTGAGTGTATGTATAAACTGAAACGAAAATTTCATTTACAAAGTATTCTTATGAGTATTGCTTCCATTCTGTTCATTTTGTTTCATTCTCCCCCATGGGCGCCGCCCCCCCCCCCCCCCCCCCGCAACAGATGCTGGAAGAAATCCACTGAATCGATTTTATACCCTATTAATGGATTGTAATACACAGTTTGAAAAATATGTCTCCTGGAGCTCTGTGTGTATTAAAATAAATTCACCCTTTCCTTTTTCAAATCAGGTTGCCTTTTAGAATAGCTGTTCCCAACAGCCTGCAGCCAATCTGACTAGATACTTTTATGGGACCATGAATAATTTTAAATTTCTTATCCTGTAATTATCAACCTTTTAAAAGAATATGCTGGTTTATGTAAATGAATATGTAAGTGGTATTTCCAAATATACAACAAAATGAAGTGGAAAAGATACAGGATTGGAGGAAGTAGTTTTGGACTAAAGAAATCAGAATTAAGTAGCAGGCATATTTTTCCATCTTTCAGAGGCCACCTCACTGCAGTGACACCTCATGCAAGTTGTCATGGAGGGAATAAACAGAACCATCATAGCCACTCTCTTAACCTTTGACCTTTAGCTCATCTCACAGGGTTGCACAGTAGTTAATAAAATGTACAAGCAAGCAGTGAGAATCTTACTTACATAGTATGTAATAAAATGACCTTGGCTTTGAGGAGCGAGCCTTTTGCAGGAAGGTGAAAGGGTAAAATGAAAGTTTTAAGCCACCTTTGAGGAAAGAGTGAGGGAAGAGCCTTTATTTCTTGTGAGAGGCTGAAACAGTTATCAGATTTTTTAAAAAAATAAAAGTAACTAGAATTTTTGTAGGGCTTCACATTTTGTAAAATACTTTACACGAATTTTCTAGTGTTTGGTGTCCTAAACTTAAGGGGCAAGCAGATGAGGAAAATACATGTATTTGGGTGAAAGACAATAGTGGTGCTTATGAAGAACTGGTAAGTGTATACCCTTATCTAAGGGCAATCAAAATCAACTTAAAAACAAAAATATCCAAACTATTGTATGAACCAAGCAACTTTATATATATTTTATGTAATCTTAATTGCTTATCCCTGAGGTAAAGGTAATATTATCTCTATTCATTGGTATTGGAAACTAAGTACAGATCCGGTAAGTTATGTAAGGTCACGTAAAAGATGGAGTTTAGATTCAAACCAAGTGTATCAAGTCCATGTTCTTTACAGTATACTATATGTCCTCCATGACCGGTGATATGGTTTGGCTCTGTGTCCCAAATCTCATCTTGTAGCACCCATAATTCCCACGTGTTGAGGAGGAAACTCACTGTGAGATGATTGAATCATGGGGACAGGTCTTTCCCATGCTGTTCTCATTATAGTGAATGGGTCTCACAAGATCTCATGGTTTTAGAAACAGGAGTTTCTCTACACAAGCTCTCTTTCTTTGCCTGCTGCCATCCACGTAGGATATGACTTTTTCCTTCTTGCCTTCTGCCATCATTGTGAGGCCTCCCCAGCCACGTGGAACTGCAAGTCCAGTTAAACCTCTTTCTTTTGTAAATTGCCCAGTCTCGGGTATGTCTTTATCAGCAGTGGGAAAACGGACTAATACAACCGATTTCTTTTCTTTGAACTGTTTACTCCTTTCCAGTTTATCTTCTGGGGCTTTTTGTTTTGGTTTCAAATTTATGTATTTTTAAAATTGACATATAAAATTTAATATTCTAGTGGTTTTTTTTTTTTTGCACCAGAATGATTTTCCTGTCAGACAACTATGATTGTGTTGCTTTTCTTTTGTTCAGCATTTTTAAGTTGTTGTTCTGTACCTATAAAAACAAACTTTAAAGTTCTTTAGTATGAAATAAAAGTCTTCCAAGAAACTCACTCTTCTTCTTATACACTCATTTCCTGATCCTAGCATGTTTATTTAATTCTCAACTACCAGTAGTTCTTTCTGTATAGGATAACTTACTTTGTTATTTGCATGTTGAACTCCTTTTTCAACCTTTAAGAGACAGGGGTCTTGCTCTGTTGTTCAGACTGGAGTGCAGTGGTGCAATCACAGGTCACTGCAGCCTCAATCTCCAGGCACAAGTGATCCTCTCACGTCAGTCTCCTGAGTAGCTGGGACCACAGGCGAGTGCCACCATGCTGCGTTTTTTGTTTTGTTTTTGTTTTTGTTTTTGTTTTTTTGAGACAAAGTCTTGCTTTGTCGCTCAAGCTGGAATGCAGTGGCACGATCTCAGCTCACGCAACCTCCGCCTCCTGGGTTCAAGGGATTCTCCTGCCTCAGCCTCCTGAGTAGCTGGGATTACAAGTGTGTCCCACCACAGCTGGCTAATTTTTGTATATTCAGTAGAGACAAGGTTTCGCCACGTTGGCCAGGCCGGTCTTGAACTCCTGAATCAAGTGATTGTCCTACTTTGGGCTCCCAAAGTCCTGGCGTTACTGACATGAGCCACTGTGCTTGGCCCATTCATCACTTCTAAAGATAGTCATAATACCAGTTGTAATCCTGTTTCAGTCTTCTAAAGGATCTGTTGCCCTTGTTCAATTAATTTTCTGCCTTATCAAATTTGAGATACCACAGACTTCTACGTGATTGTGAGTTTATTTTCCTGACCTAAAAAGCTGATTTTGTCATGTCAGGTTTTTGACATCTAGCGGATGTGTATGTGTGTGTCTGGGTACATATACACTTAAATGTCATTTTTTTTTTTTTCAGAAATGCGAGATAAAATGAGAAAATGGAGAGAAGAAAACTCAAGAAATAGTGAGCAAATTGTGGAAGTTGGAGAAGAATTAATTAACGAATATGCTTCTAAGCTGGGAGATGATAGTAAGTTCTTTTATTACATTCAGGCTCAGTACATGTCGCATTCATGGGCCTTTTTTTTTTTTTTTTTAACTGTTCTTTCATTTATGATTTTTCTACTTGTCATATTAATTTTCTCTGTGACTTTTTGTCCCAAGAATTTTAATGATAGTTTATTTTGAGAGGGATTTATAATTGCTTGATAGTAGTAAGCTATCAAATAGGCATTTTGTTTTAAAGCTCACAGGGCTGCCAAATGTTTGGACAAAATGTATTGTGTATGGACTCTTTTAAAACAGTAAAAGTATTAAATAATTGGAGATTTTAACCTTACATTAACATATTTTACACTGCTGAAACATGTAAGAATGCATTCTTTCCTTAGTTTCAGAGATAATACAATAAATCAGTTTTCAGTTATAAGTAATGTTCTCTAGAAATATCAGAAACTAGAATTCATTAATTTCCATTTGGGTTTGTTTTAATATTAAATTCAGTTTTTTTCCCCCTTTATGTGTATCTAGTTTGGATCATATATGAACAGGTGATGATTGCAGCACTAGACTATGGTCGGGATGACTTGGCATTGGTAGGTATTTACATGAAGTATATATTTAATTTGCTTAATGAATTGTATACCGTAGTTAAGACTTAATGTATGGCTTATATGGAATGCTTTCTATAGCTGGTTTTGAGTGCTACTCTGAACAGTAAGTGGAACTAACTAGATATTTTAGGATAAAGTATCTTAAATCTTTTTATTAGTCTTGAGAAGTAGCTGTTTAGTATCCCAGTTTTACTGGAAAGATTTAGTTACTGAAATTTATCTGCTTAGTAAGTGACTTATCCTATTTTATAGAGTTTAAAATAAGAAAGTTTAAAACAATTTTATATTTTGTGTTATTGAATGACTTTCATAGAATGTAATGTTCAATACTGTTACACAATACTATAAACATATCTGACATAAGAAAATCCTGACGTATAGAACATAACTTAAGATACTAATAATGTTTGGCCAGGCGAGGTGGCTCACACCTGTAATCCCAGCACTTTGGGAGGCCGAGGCAGGCGGACCACCTGAGGTCAGGAGTTCGAGACCAGCCTGGCCAACATGGTGAAACCCCGTCTCTACTAAAGATACAAAAAATTAGCCAGACGTGGTGGAGCGTGCCTCTAGTCCCAGCTACTCTGGGGGCTGAGGCAGGAAGATCGCTTGAACCTGGAAGGCAGAGATTACAGTGAGCTGAGATTGTGCCACTGCACTCCAGCCTGGGCAACAAAGCGAGACTCCATCTCAAAAAAAAAAAAAAAAAAAAAAAAAAAAAAAAAAACCTAATACTGCTTTTAAAATAACACCGTAATGGTAGCTATGTTTTTGGACTCATGCTAGGAATGAAGCTAAATGCTTTACATCATGATTTTATTGAGCCTTCATAATTATTTCTTGATTTGATTTGTGTTTGATGTTATTATTATATTTATTTTATAAATCAGAAAGCAGAAGCATCTGTTACGTTGTTCCTATCATCTTGAATTCTTAAGTACCACTTCATGCTGCCTCTGTATTTAAATTGAAAGAATATGCAAAAACAAAAAATTGAAATACCTGAAAAAAATTCACATCTGAATTAGTACTGTCCTTTTCAAGGTTGGGTTGGCTATACATGTAATTCTAGTGGAGCTGTTAGTAGTGAAAACATTCCACAAAACCTTTGTTGGATTACCGTCAGAACCTGTGAGACATAGTCTTTTGGATATTCATAGAGGTGGCAGTTTTATATCTTGAGAGAAGTTTTTATTTTTATTTTTTTTGGAATAGCCAAATATCACTTGATAAAGTGGGAAGTCAAATTAGATAACACTATTGATTAATAAAGCAGTATATCCAATTAAACAGTAACTTTTTAATGGTTAAGATTATTTATAGTTAGCTTGCTTGACTGACCAAGTATTATGATTTTGCTTGATATCAAAGAAATAAATGAACATATCTTCACTTTTGACTAACTTGAATATTTTTCTTAGTATGGCAGATTTCAGCCACAAACTTTGAAGCTGTATTTCCAATTCTTATTAAAACTTATTTTATTACCAGTTAATAGTTTCATCAGTAGTTAATGGCATTGTTTTGGTCACACATGCATTAATATGCTTCAGTGGACCATTTGTATCATCTTTAACATATCTAGGACTTCCAAAACTTAGAATCCTTCATCTGTTGCTGAGAATGTAGATACTCAATAAATACTTGATTATTTATTTAGTCAAGTTGACGAGTCAATTATAGATACTTGTTCAAAAAAATTGGTATTCCATCTGTTTAATGTCTGTATTTTCTGACCCCAAATCAGGATATGTTGATTGAAAGGATGATTGATTGGCTGGGTGCAGTGGCTCATGCCTGTAATCCCAGCACTTTGGGAGGCCAAGGCAGGCGGATCACCTGAGGTCAGGAGTTCACGACCAGGCTGGCCAACATGTTGAAACCCCGTTTCTACTAAAATTACAAAAATGAGCTCGGTGTGGTGGCAGGCGCCTGTAGTCCGAGCTACTTGGGAGGCCGAGGCAGAAGAATCGCTTGAACCCAGGAGGTGGAGTTTGCAGTGAGCCAGGATCGTGCCACTGCACTCTAACCTGGGTGACAGAGCAAGATTCCATCTTAATATTAAAAAAAAGAAAGGTTGACTGATTAATATAAAATTTCAACAGGGCAAAATTAAACAGTGTTTATGTTATTTGCTAGGAACTTGAGATGACTACTAAAAAACTTAGTTCTTACCAGGAGAATGCTTATGCTGTAATTAGGAAGAAAACGCCAAGTGCTGTTGTCATTTAAGTAGGGGCCTGACACATTATAGAAGTATGATATTAGTACTTGAAGAGTTATTAGTGGTTCTCATAATCTGCTCATTTTCCTGGTTAAGAGCATGATCAGTTTCTGAGAACTGATTGTTGCCTTCACTGTAAT
This sequence comes from Symphalangus syndactylus, assembly GCF_028878055.3. Taxonomy (NCBI): domain Eukaryota; kingdom Metazoa; phylum Chordata; class Mammalia; order Primates; family Hylobatidae; genus Symphalangus; species Symphalangus syndactylus. The sequence continues at coordinate 107,249,561 of NC_072429.2, forward strand.
GTCATAGTTCTTCTTTCAATCCATTATTTGTTACTGATTAATTTCACTTCATGTTATTAGATGACACTAATGAAATTATTCAAGAAAACACATTGAAGACTATATAGGCCATTCATTGTAGCCCATTTAGTATAAATAATGTAATTACTACTCAACCCTTATTTTTTCAGTTTTGTCTTCAAGAGCTAAGAAGACAGTTCCCTGGTAGTCACAGAGTCAAGCGATTAACAGGCATGAGATTTGAAGCCATGGAAAGGTAACCAAATCTTGTCAGCTGGTAGGCATGGAGCATGTTAATCATAGTGGTGTTGATTTTTTTTTTTATTTCAGACATTCTAGAGTGTGTGAAATACTGTCTCATTATGGCTTTAATTTACATTTTTTGATGACTAATGAGGTTGAAAACCTTGTCATGCCTGCTTAGATATTCAAATAACTTCTTTTTGAAGTATCTTCTTTAGTCTTTACCCATTTAAAAAAATTGGGTTATTTCACCTTTTTTACTGCTGATTTGTAGGAGGTCTTTATATATTCTGGATAAAAACTTTGTCAGATATATGTGCTGTGAATATTTCTCCCTATTCTCTTGCTTGAATATTTTATTTTCTAAATGGTGCCTTGTGAAGTAGAGAAGTTTTTAGTTCCGATGAAGTTCAGTTTATCATCTTTTTTAATGCTTAGTCATTCTTTTGTCCTGTCCAATAATTCTTTTCTAATGTCTCAACAATATTCAGTAGTGTTTTCTAGACAATAGGAACATTTAAATTATGATTATTTTTAGTTTGTAAGAGTGCTGTCAGACTATTTTTCTTTATGCCGTCTTTTAAAATTTTATTTTCAGTACTTCTAGATAATTCATTGTGCTGTACAGTTTTAACTGTGTCCTTATATTCTGCCTATTATGTCTATTAATTACTAACAAAGGAGTATGGGGTCTCCAACTTTAATAGTGGATTCATCTATTTCTCCTTGCAGTTCTATTAGTTTTTGCCTCACGTATTTTGATGTTCTGTTGTTAGTCACATAGTATTAAGGATTGTTGTGTTTTTCTTGAGAATGAGCCCTTTATATTAAGTAATGCCCGTCTTTATCGCTACTAATTTTTCTTGCTCTGAGGTCTGCTTTGTCTGAAACTAATGTAGCTCCTGAGCTTTCTTTTGATTAGTGTTACAGCATATCTTTCTCCTTCCCTTTGTTTTTATTCTGTTGTATCTTTGTATTTAGAGGGTTTTGTGTAGACAGCATTTAGTTGGGTCATGTTTTTAAATCCACTTTGATAATCTCTGTCTTTTCATTGGTATACTTAGAGCATTTACATTTAAAGTGATTATTAATAAAGTTGTTTCATTATCTGCCATATTCATAACTATTTTCTATTGATTGTTCTTGTTATTTTTTCTTTTGTCATTTGTTTTGTGCCTTCTTTGATTTAATTGAGCATTTATAGAATTTCATATTTTCTCTCTCTCAGTATATTAGTTATACTTCTTTTTAAATTTTTTAAATAGCTGTCTGAGAGTTTGCAATATATATTTAGAACTGTCCAAATCCACTTTCAGGTAACAATATACTGATTCACAGTTAGGGCAAATACCTTACAACAGAGTATTTTTAATTCTTCTCTTTTGTCATTTGTAACACTGCTTTCATTCATTTTACTTATTCATAAATCATAATCACCAAATATATTGTTGCTGTTACTACTTTGAGCAAACTGTTATCTGATCAATTAAGAATAAGTAAAATTTTATTTTACCTGTATTTTACCTTTATTTGTTCATTTTCTAATGCTCTTTCTTTCTTTATATATTAGAACCTTCCAAAAGTTCTAACCAATATTATTTTCCTTTTTTCTGAAGAGCAGCTTTTAACATTTCTTGAAAGGCAGATCTGCTGACAACAAATTGCTTTAATTTTTTTTGTCTGGAGTATATTTCTGTCACATTTAAGGGACAGTATCTCAGGATACAGAATTCTAAGTTGATTTTCTCTCAGAACACTTTAAATATTTCCCTCCACTCTTTTCTTGTTTGCATGGTTTCTGAAGAGAAGTCTGATATAATTCGTATCCTTGTACCTGTATAAGTAATGTGTTTTTTTCTTCTGGCATCTTTTAAGATTTTCTCTTTGTTTTTGATTTTCTGTAATTTGAATTTTATGTGCGTAGGTGTAGATTTTTTGCTATTTATTCTGCTTGATGTTCTTAGAGCTTACTGCATCTGTAGTTTTGTGTCTATCATAAGTTTAGGAAAATTTTCAACCATTAAACATTTTCTATGTTTCTTTTTTCCTTCTAGTATTCCATTACATATATATTACATCTTTTGTAATCATACACACTTCTTGGATATTGTGTTTTATTATTTTTCTCTTTTTATTTCAGTTTTGAAAGTTTGTATGGATAATTCTTCAACCTCCTGACTCTTTTGGGTTATAGGTT